>NC_138145.1:27964939-28284939 GCF_964199315.1 Orbicella franksi
AATAGGGTTGTTTTATTTTGATAACTTTACCCGGAAGATTAACTGTGTGATGCAAAAACGCTCAGTAGCAGCGACTGAGGGCATCTACTGTGAGCCCGGGGACTTTATTAACCCTGAAAAAGGAATCAACACTCCTAGATGGAACCCGTGAAATTTGACTAAAATACCGCAATTCGTGTACCTCTGGAACCAGACTACCAAGTTCTTAGCCTAAACCCGCTTTTGTCATGCCTGTGGGAAGTGGGATTGAACGTGCTTGATCTGTTCGCCGCAGGTGGTTACAGGATCACCACTGTTCTGATGTTTGATTAATACACTACCACCAAAAACAAAAAAGAAATAACAAGTTGTGAAAACGAAATCCTGGCATTGTTAGTGTGGTTAGTAGGGCGTCAATCTGTTCAAACTGACGCAGATTTTATTTTTTTTCTTTCAAACTTTATTTAAAAGACTAAACATGTACCAGGATTCATTGACTTCTCTGATTGTTCGATTCTGGATAACTAGCTAGTGAAAGGAGATCGATATATAAAAAAACATTTAGACACAGGAATAAAAGCTCATGGTATTAATAATTTAACACCCAGCTGAAAAACCGAGGAATTTTTTTTGGCTTTGAAAGCAGCTAGAAATTGTCTCTGTTACGTTCTTGCTGGATTGACGATAATTTTCATTTGTAAATTGAGTGCCTTGAGAAATCTACGAAAGGGCTTGTTGTAGGGAATATATCTGCGCAATTTTAACAGTGTGGTTATCTGAAGTGGCAACTGTAAGTATCAAGTCATGTAACCGCTTTTCTATATCTGCTACTAGTGGATCAAAAATTATCTTAATTACACGAGGAAACTTTTGGTCTTTGAGTTGAAGAATCAAAATCCAAGAACACGACAACAATATGGATTGAAGGAGTTAAGTCACGGTTAGCGCCTGTTGAAAAGTTTAGTCTAAATGTTTCAAGTTCATCGCTAGTAATCCGTGTCGATCTTTTCCATCCTCAACCTTTTTTTTCCTTTCTGGTTTATTATTATTTCTTTGGTGTTTTTCTATCTTAGCATGCTATTATTTTCAGGTTTCCTTCAATTTAAAGGTAATTTTGTACATGGTCAAAATAACTCAAAATACTGTGACTGAGTTCCTTTAAACAGGACTACTCAAACCAACTCTAAAGATTACCGAAGCGAGTATTGAAAAAAATGAGTGGGGACTGTACTGCAGGTTTTATGAATCGATATAGCAACAAGAATTACGGCCAATTAATTAAGGTAACAGAAATTAAAAAGGTGTAGAAACCAGCAACTGCTAACAGTTTTTCTTATTTAAGGTTTTTCCCCGACAGGAATCGAACCCGCCCGGTGTTCGGGAGGTCATGGGTTCGATTCCTGTCGGGGACTCAGAATTTTTCTTTGTCTCACGCTCGTGTCATGTTGATTAATTCACCTTCACATTTCATTACCGAGCTTAAAATTCACCATCTTTATTAACTTATCACTACTCACGATGAATTCAATAGTGTTGATCCTAGCAGTATGCAGGAGACCTGTCATATATGAACTCAGTTAAATGACCTCGCTCTCCATGGGTTCTCGTAGCTCAGTGGATAGAGCGCCCGCCCGGTGTTCGGGAGGTCATGGGTTCGATTCCTGTCGAGGACTCAGAATTTTTCTTTGTCCCACACTCGTGTCATGTTGATTAATTCACCTTCACATTTCATTACCGAGCTTAAAATTCACCATCTTTATTAACTTATCAATACTTCGATTTTGCTACTTGACTATGTCACGTCAAAATTAAAAATTTGGCATATGATTAAGGCCAAACTTTCATACAGTCAGTTGGAAAATAACTGACTCTTATCAGCTTACAGATAATAGCCTGAATCTTGGGTAGAGATTGTTTCGTCTGTGTACATTTACGTAATCCACACTGTCAACGTTGTTAGAAAAGCTTCCACTGTCGTGAAGTTTCATTTTATCTTCCCAGCCTGCCTTGTCTCCACTATCTCCAGCAGTACTGCTCAGATAACAACAAGAACTTTTGTCTTTTAATTTTTCAATTCCTAGATGTTGTTCAGAGTTGTTCTCCAGTCGACATTCTTGTTTTTAATATTCACAACAGTCAACACAGGTAAGATGCAATACCTGCTTTCCTTATCGGAAACCTGTACGTTGTGTTCTTGTGTCGCTGATAAAGCAATATCTCGCAATATCAGCACGTGTTGTGATAGATACAATATGAAAATATGCCATTTTTGTAGAGGACGTTTACACGATGGTTTGATAAAAGCAAATTAAAAATGCGATGTTTACGATAATATATTAGTCCGGAATTCCTCAACTAACACCGTCGTTTACGCCACCTTCAATACTGTTCTCTTCCGACAATAATGGCGGATCTTGCCATAAAAAGGATCATTTAATATCATTAATATAGATAAATATGGAATATTCCCCCAGAAAACACAGTGACTTTCCTTTTAAATTAGGGGTCAATAAGTTAGTTTTCTCTCTTTGAGACAGTGTGTAGTTCGTGTTTTCATAACTGAGCTAGAAGTAGAAAATTGGCAGGTTATCCTTTGCAGGGGGGAAGGGGTGGCAGGTTAAAGGATCGGTAATTGCGGGAGAGGGGCAAAGTTAAGTTAAAGATTTTTGGCTCCCAGTAGCCTCCTGCGGTACACTGAATATTATGAAGCAGGTCATGTTTTTGCCTCTAGGTGCGAGTGAGATCTCTCTTTCGGTCTGATATTGTCTACAACATTCGTGGAAAGGAGAAGTGCGGGAAGGGAAACGTATAAAAATCTTCATCAACCAGAAGGAATACCTGCTGGCTAGAATTTGCCTGATCATGCAAAAGTTGGAGAAAAAAGTTAGACTGTTGGGCCCCTGTTGAAAACGAGACAGACTTTGCCTTCTTTCAGTCGTATATCACAAAGTCATACTGTAATTTAAAGTTTTTATTTATTTTTTATTTTTTCATTTATTTATTTATTTATTTGTTTATTTATTTATTTTCATAGTGGACCACAGTAGAGGAGTCTACATGCATGATCATCCAGACTTCCCATCAGTGATTGGAGGTGGGTGCATACATTTTACTCAGCAAAACTTAGTCCATCGGATGGCTCCATCCGGTTCTGGAGGGTCTCTCTCCCGAGAGCGTAGCAGTTGCGTGACAGAGAGAGGAAGCAAACCTGCTCTGAATGCTAAGATTAAATGTTCTACTAGCATAACTTTCAAATAATTTCGTGCGCGTTGATTGTTGTTTTAATTCAGTCACAGCCATCAATTTTAGAAAAATATTTTTTGAAGAAAAGCAGTCTTATCTGAGAATATCTAAAGAATAATAAGCACAATGAGTTTCATTTTCATTGGATATAAAAGAATGTAATTATTTAGGATGAGAATCTTCTTAAAGGATGAAGGCCGTTTGAAAATGTGGTCGATGAGTTGGACTATATGGCTTTTGGGGGTGAGTGTAGGTGATTTAGTACAGGCACGGATTATTTAAACCCTTTCGTGCACTAGGAAATTTTTTTGTCGGGATTTGTGCTCGCATGATCTTTTCTTCTCCGTATCACATGTTTTTTTACCTCATTGAACGTGAGTGATTTTTTTTTTTTTCGGCAGTGGTCGTATGCATGAATTATGTTTTAGTAAAAATATGCTTGTAGGATGTATTTTTCAAAATCACCAGTCCCCCCCCCCCCTTAAAAGTCAAATGGTCAGCCCCTAAACAAGTCACGTTACTTATATGGTTACCAGGTCCCGGTGGCCCATATAGAACCCATTATCTACACTCTCGGTTTGGAATTGGTCATAAACATAGACGCGCAGTGAAATTGAAAAACGAGATGCTGAGGATGTTTTATAAGAGGTATTTGTCTTGTTTACCCTTGTTTTGTAATTAAGATAAAGTTTACTTAACAGAGAACTTAGCAGTTTTCTAAGCCCTCGTTTATTCCGAACATTAATTAAAAAGCGGTTTTTTAATGCCTGAACATTAAAAAGTTTAGCGGTGACTGAATGCCCAGCCTTGCGGTTTGACACTAGTACAAGTGAAAGGAAAACGCTATACTAGTCTTTAGATCGTGGTATTCCATTTCCTTCTCGTTCATTCTTTCATTTTTTTTTTATGTACATCCGCTTGTCTAGCCTGAAATGTTAGTAATCCGCCTAACACGTACGAGAGACGTTCAGGCTGAGGGCGGGTGATGACTGACATTTCAGGCTACCGCTTGTCTTTCCTCTTTTTACCTGGTATAATCTTAGTTTTCTTTATTCATTTTACAGGCCTCAGCAGAGAGACGAACAACATTAGCCTTCCCCATACGTCGAACAGGCTTTCCGCACACTGGTTTTAATTTCAGAGAACTCTATAGACCATAGCTACAAAAACAGGGATGTTAATTTTTGGAGCACATGCCATACAGACGACATTCATTCGCAAACAATATATACAGAAAAGTATAATTATAACAGTTAAAACCAGGAGTTTACAATTAGAAATATAGAACATGAGCAAATAGTAATGTAACCTTCTTTTTGCATGGAACTTCCAGATTGAATATAGTTCTTAGGTGAATTCCATAAAATTATCAGACTTTCCGCGTGACGGTATATACTACCCAACCATGTCCGAAGACCGCGTTCGACTATTGTCACTTATTAGGGAGTCTCAGAAAACCACGACGGCAACGGCGAGGGGCATGTCGCTAAACGGTTTCGTGAGCAGATCAATGGTTGTGCACGTGTGTTATAATTCTTGGTACATTTCTTTGCCGTTCTCCGCAAGACAAAAACGTGAAATGACCAAATGATGCGTTGTTCGCAGAACGTAAACTACGACGACTATTGTTCTTATTTTTATTTCTAATGTTTCGCCATGTCCCAGATTCAGTTTTGTGATATTTTTGACACCGAGAAACAAAGGAAATGACTTAAGAGTATCGCGAGATTCGTAGGAAAATACAAAATCATATTTTAGTCGACGTTGTCCTCGACGTCGCGTCGTGTTTTCTTACAATCCCTACGCCGAGGACGGAGCCTAGTAAAAAGATGAATTTACTCATAGTGACATTCGCAATTCACGGGCCAGATTTGTTCAGAACGCCAATGGCTCTAAAAACGTGCTCAGGCTAAATATGCAATGGCAGCGTTCAATTCCAAACTGATGATACGAAAAATTAGCCGTTGTCGCTCGTGTTCCTCACACTTCATAGAACTTGGTCATTTCACGTTGTTGTTTTGCAGAGGACGGCAAAAAAAAATGTACAAAGATTCATAACGCACGTGCAACAGCTATAGTTTTCTCATTAAACCTGTTCTGGTTGCCGTCGCCGTCTCGGTTTGCTTACGGCTCTCCCTATTTACCCGGCCTGATCAATCGATGACAATCGATGATCGGAAATCCAATCGATCAATCGACATCAATCGATGACAATTTATTAATTGTTATCGATTGCTATTGGCCAATCGATGACCAATCGATAATCACAAGCTCGTGTCCTCTCAGTAGTTGCTATCGATTGCTATCGATTGTAATATTCTGCCAGTGAACTTTCAACGAAGGAGCAACGTATCCGTTACACGAGTGGGAACATTTTTTATTGCAGTTACGGTTTACGTTTTGTAAAAAATTATAGTTTTGCATTTGGTTCTGTTGTTAAGAACAATAAAGTATTGTTGCTGTTGTTCACAAAGGAAATAGCAGCCGAGCATTCATTACGTTTAATCCCGGGGTTTTAACTTACAACGGTGACATAAAGCCGCAATACGCAGCGGTCATTTCCTGCTGGGTGTTCATTTAACGTGTCAACACCATATATATGCATTCAGCATCGACCATCTTTCCTCATATTACTCTCCTGACCTACCTAAGTTCCCGGCTAAGTTAGAGTTGAAGTAACTGGCGTAGCGCTTATTACGTTAGTAAATTCTTTGGCAAGTCCAGATACGATACGTATTTTATATACCCGCCCAAAAAATATGGAAGTCGATGAAATTGCTAGTTGATGACAATCGATGACAATCGATAATAATCGATGTCAATCGATGGCAATCGAAAAATACAAAATTTTTGTTCATCGATTGGTCATCGATTTCCGATATCAATCGATTAATTGTTATCGATTGTTATCGACTGCTATCGATTGTTATCGATTGTCAGTTTCATCGATTGATCAAGCCGGGCTATTTACGAAGACCGTTGCTCCCGTTTCTCGATCCGATCCCCGGCTTTGTGAGTACTTTCCCATTCTAATTCGATTCGTAGGCTTTTGGTTTGCCGTAAACCCTCATTTTCTTTGCACTGTTATCAAATCCGACTCTGTCAATTTTTTGAGCATTGTGCACGTACAGATGCATTATGGGAAAAATTACTGTGGTTGCTAAGCCGTTGCTTGGTAATTTTTTTGTTGGCCCAAACGCGAGGTCACTCAGCTTCAAGATGGCGGCAAAACAGAATAGGTATTCGTCCTCACTGCTGGGAAAATAACCTAAAACTTCCCATTAATACTACAAGCTAGATGGATCCTCGAATCCAAGCCATTCTAGCGCAGTATGAGAACGAAGAGAAGGTAGAAGTTTTAAAGCACAAGCCCAAAACACCAGAACCCCCGAAAAGCTTCGAGCAATGGTTGGAGAGAAGACCAGAAGGCTTTCAAGGTTGGCCTGCAGAAACTGAAGATTTAAAGGAATTTAATATTACAGTCGCGTCCGTTGGATTAGGAAGTTTGGATGATATCATGGACGACCTGGGACGTCATGCACGTATCCTTTAGCTTGGTTAAGCCGGTTAAGCTTACTTAAACTTAAAAATTTTGCCGTATTGAGCTCACAACCATATGTAAGCTTACATACTGTCCTTGCTATCATGCAATTACCACAGATGCATTTACTTAAGCTTATACGAATTGCACTGAATTGCGCAATTGGACAAAGAAAAACCTGACGCATTTTTGCGTCATGATATTTACAGACATGTATGTGCAAAATTGTGAAACCACTTCTAATTTTGTTTGTTAAAATGTATGTACATACATGTACATGAACATAGATTATTATGAAAGTGAAGAATGATCATCGCAGTTAATTTTCCAATTTAAGCAATTGGAAAGAAGAAGCCTGAAAAAATCAGGGCTTTCATATAAACTTCACATCATAGATTATTATGTTGTGGTTCAATTGTTAACAAAGTTACAATTACGTTTTTTTTGTTTCTTCTGGTATATGATATTGTTAATATTGAAATGTAAATGAAGCAAAGGAAAATACCAAAATATTGCTCTGAGGGTAACATTGAACCATAACATGCATATCAGTCCCCCGGCCCATGTTGTGTCCACACATAAGGTCATGTGTAATCAGTGACCTAGTCATACTAGTATTGAACTTCTACTTGTTTTAGTTTTCAAATACTAACATCTCCTAATTCACTCCTACTCGGATTTTTTTCTGAGTAGATGTCATTTCTACAGTTTAATATTGTGATGGAATCATTGAAATTTAAGCATATATATAATGAGTCTGCCAATAGAAAAAAAAGTCTTTCTGGAAGCAGTCATATAATTATCTGGTTTGTAATTGTTTTGACCACATGTTACTGTACGTGTAGTTCCAAATGTTACGCTGCACCATACATGTATGGACCAAGATGACTTTGATTTTCACACATTGTGAGTAAGAGAATGAGTTTAATATTACTTGATTTTATGTATCAGTTAAATCTTAGACTGTCTGCCTCCGAGCTGTCATTAAGTTTTGGTTCACCTGAAGCCTTGATTCTTCACACCATGACAAACTTGTTACTGAATGGGTGAACTGTATCAATAACAGGCTAGTTTAAGTACCAAAAATCAGTCACCAAGCCATCAAGTTTAGTTTATTATGCAAAGAGATTTTTACTTTTCCTTAATTTCAGAACTTCTTATATTTAATATAGCTCTAGACATTGGCTTAATTGACGAGGTAAATGATGAAATTCAAGAACTGGAAAAGAAGCTCGATGTCTATGTGAGCCAGGTTTTGAGTGATAAGGAGAGGCCACGGAGTACAGCTGAAACTCTTAGCCCTGCAACCATGAAAGGTGAATCACTTACTTTGTATAAAAATTTAAAAAGCACCTGTATCTGCAGTCCTGTCAAAGTGTACCAGTCGTAAGCCAACAATTTTGTGATGTACAGTAAAATTATTTGCCACCTCCTTGACATTACCTACTAATAATTATTCTTCCTTCCCTTATGCCTGCTGGCATGTATGACCTTTGTTACTGTAAGGCAGCAACGAAGGTCCTCCACTGCTGTTTGCTAAGGGCTTGTTTCCAGATGGTATCCCAGTTGTGCTTATTGGGGTCTTCAACTCTCCCTCCACAGTTCTTCACCAGGTGTTCTTGGGTCTTCCTCTTTTTCTCTTTCCTTCTGGTGTCCAGTGGAGAGCTACGCATGTGATGTTGTCGGGTTCTCTTCTGAGCATGTGCCTGATCCATCTCCATCGCCTTCTCATGAGAATGGTGTCCATGCTCTCTTGATGACACTGTGCAAGTAACTCTTCATTTGAGATGGTGTTTGGCCAGAATACTCTTTTTATTCTTCTCATGTTCTTTGTGTAGAAGACTGATAGTTTGGTAGTGTCACTTACTGTCATTCTCCAAAATTCTGAGCCGTACAGAGGGGTGGAGACGACACAGCTCTGGTACAGCCTTAGTTTTGTCTTGATGCTTTACTGCTGAGATTTCCATATATTGTTGAGCATTCTGAATGCATTTCCGGCCTTGTTTAGATGGTTACTGATGTTGTAGCCTGTTCCTCCATCATGCTTGACTATGCTGCCTACAGCTGTAGGTATGTACATAAACTCCTTGGTTGTTGGGAGATCCTCTCTGCTCAGTTGGATTGGTGAAGGATTTGTGATTTTAAAATCATTAGCTCAGTCTTCTTCTGTCTGATCTTCAGACCAATCTGCTGTGCATAGTTGCTAAGGCGAGATGTTTTCTCCTGCATTTGTTGGTGGCTGTGGGAGACCAGAGCCAGATTGTTGGCAAATTCAAGATCTTCCAATCTTGAGAAAGGGGTCCATCGTATGCCTCTTGCTTTATCCTCAGTTGTTCGGCACATTACTCAGTCAATGGCTAAGTTAAAGAGGAGTGCCGACATCACGCAGTGCTGCCTTACCCCTGTTATCACATTAAAGCTCAGTGTAGTCACTGCTTCCAACTCTGCATGAGAAGTTGGTGTAAACGCTGTTGATCAGCAGAACTATCTGTTAAGGAATTCCATACAGTCACAGTATCCTCCAGAGACTGTCTCTATGTACATGTAGGCTATCAAAAGCTTTTTCAAAATCCACAAAGTTGATGTAAAGTTGTCTCTGCAACTCTGAACATTGCTCAATGATGTTACATAAGGCAAATATTTGTTCAGTGCATCCCCTTTCTTTTCTTAAAGCCAGCCTGTTCCTGTCTGAGAAGTTGGTCCACTGTGCTCGATATATGTTAGATGATGAGCTTTGCCATTTTCTTACTTGGGACTAATATAACAAGAGAGTGATTCCGTGCCAGTTGCTACAATTCCTAAGGTTTCCTTTCTTGGGGATCCTCACAATTATTCCCTCTGACCAGTTATCTGGTGTCTTCCTCTCTTCCCGTATGGCTGTGAAGAGTGGTAGGAGCAGTTTGGCTGCAAGTTCGGGGTCTGCCTGAAACAATTCTGCACTGAGATCATCTTGTCCAGGGGCTTTTGCAATTTTGAGGGATTTGATGGCTGCTACAATTTCTTCTTTTATTGGGGGTACAGTAGTATTGATGTCAAGATCTGCCCCAGCTGTCTCTTGTATATCAGCTTCAGTCTATCATTGGTGGCAGTCTGTTCAAGATTTCTCTGAAATGCTCTAATCATCAAACTTCTCGTTGTCAGGACAAGTCTTGACCTGACAAAAAGCCAGTATTGTTGGACAAATTTGTTTTGTTGTTGTTAGAAATTGAAAATAAGAGACATTAGAGACATTTTGGTATTTGAGTGTGGACCCTTCACCAAAATGTTGGTTGCAAATTTGAGTGGCTTAAAAGTAAAGTCAACTAAGTGTAAAATCAATACTAGCACCAGAAAGGGAACCTTTACATTATTTTACCCGTTATTTTCCTGGGTATCAAGTTTTCCACAATGTCTAAGGAAAACCAGAGGAAAATCCCACATGGACAGCTTGTAAGTATAAAAACTCACAATAATATTAAGAGACTTGAAAATTGGCTGAAATGAATTTTTTGACTTTTTCTGAAGGTAAGTTTCCCCTGAAAATTTTTGGGGTCAATTATAATAAATAAAAAATTTGCATAATTAGATGAAATTCGAATTGGAAGTGTTTGTGACTACAAAGCATGACTAATTTGTACATTTATTTTGTGCTTTTCACAAAAACATTTGAGACGAGACATTGTGCGTGATAAAATTATTTCTCAGAAATGGAATAAAAACAAAACTTATTACAAACCTTTTTTGCCTAGTATTGTTTGGCAGTATAATAGAATAACTTGTTCCATGTTGGGCCACAAATTTCCAGTTAAAAAAAAATTCATTTAGCAGAAATGCCCAGTCAGAGTGTCCTACCAGAGTAAGCTTTTACCTGTCAAAACCTCAAATTTACCGGACAATTGTCCGATGATTTACTGTTATTTGCAGGTTTGGATTGGTGTATCTGTGGTTCCACGATACTTGCCACTTTAATACTATTTTGGTGGTCTTATACAACTTCCCCTGCTACCCTTTGCTTGCTGCAACTTCTGCTTGATTTGCAAGGATTTCCATAAATGCCCATTTGTCTGCTCTTGCCTTTCTCTTCACGGCTCTGTTGGCATCCTTGTACTGCAGGTTATATAACCTTTCTTTCAGCCTGTCAGACTTTGCTTCCATCACCTGCTTTTTTAGCGCTTTCCGTTTTTTCAATGATTTGCCATGTGTCTGTCATTATCCATTCCTTCCTTCTCTTTTCTTTCTTTCCCAGGCATGCTTCGCTGGTTTTCGGGTAAGCTTTCTCTACATGTTCCCACCTATTATTGACTACATCATTATCTGGATATGTGTGGTCTTTCATATCTGCCAGTGCCTGGAATCTGTTCTTCAGCTGCAGCACAAATGCACTCTTCACTTCAGGGTCTTTTGACTTTTTGACATCAAACCACACCCTTTCCACCTTCCTGCTGCCTGTTTTCCTCAGCTTCACCTTCAACACCACCACTACAAGATGGCGATCTCTGCCGACATCTGCTCCTCTCCTGACTTTGACATCAAGGAGTGGATACGTCTCTTGGTACCATTGATACATCAAGTGGTCAATCTTATTTCTGTCTCTTCCATTAGGGGACTCAGTACCATATCAATTTATGTATGTGTTTGTGTGGAAAGAGGGTACCTCCAATAACAAGATTGTAAGTTTCACAAAATTCCAGACTGAGTAGTCTCTCACCATTATCATTCATGATGCCACAGCCCTCTTTTCCCATCGTCCTATCGCAGTTTAGATTGTCACCTTTAAATCACCCATAACAATCTTCAAATCGTGCCCTGGTGTGTTTTCCAACTCAACCTGTAGCTGCTCATAGAACTTGTCTTTGGCATCTATATCACTATCATTAATCTTGTTGGGACGTAACACTGGATGATAGAAGTGTTGATCTGTTTCCCATTTATCCTGATCTTGATTATTCTGCTGTTGACAGGTTTCCACTCTTACTCTAACAAACCTTTTTCCACTTCTTTTTTTAATATGATGGATACCCCTTCACAGGGTTGGTTGTCATCCCTTCCCGAGAACAGCACCGTCTCCCCTGTACTAGTTTTAATTCTTCCTGACCCTGTCCATCTGCTTTTGCTTACACCAAGGATATGTAAGTTGTAACATCTCATCTCTGCTGTAACTTGTACCAGTTTTCCAGTGTCATACATTCTCGCATTCCAGAATCCTATCTTGGTCTTGCATTTGGCATTCAGAAATTCCATTACCCTGCCAGTGGCTTCCTTTCAGCTTCCACCACTGACATTCATACAAGTATCTTCTGATGACTCTGGAGGCTTGTCACACCCTTTAGTTATAGTTTCCTTTGCTACTGTTTCCTTAATAAAAACCTTTTTATGGGATTTGTTGTTAGCCCTGTGCCAAACCCCCAAACCTGGAGGGCCAGTGGATCAAGTGTTTTTGTCAGGCCTCTATCCTTTGACCTGTTCAGCTTGGGTGGACAAATCTCTTACTGGCATAGCTCTCAGGGTCATTGAAACACACAAGCCCCCCCCCCCCCCCCCCCATCCACGACAAGGTTGTGATCCTTACTGTCAGTAACTAATCCTCCACCTCATGTCGTAACTGCCCAGGTTCTACTTCTGTTATCATGCCTACTACTTTAAATATTTGGACAGGGCTGCATCTCCTAAATTGATTTTAAGAACAGTCTGTTGAACAAGCTTTTTCACTATTTCTTGGACCATGACTGTAGAGGAGATACCCACACTGCATGTACACTTACACGTAGTGAGGTGCATCTTTCTAAGTCTACATGCAGACCCATTGAGTTATTAGGTTTTTGAAGTTACTGTTACTAACTAATTCTCTGTTTTTATTGGTTGAGCGCAGTTATACATGTACCTGTCTTGAAGATTTTTTTGAGTAAGCACAGTTGGAATGTGCAGTTCTAGTCAATATCTACAGCTGTTTTAAGAAAGGTTGTCCTACAAAAGTGTAAAAGCGTACGCGACAATGTCAAAAGGTATTATGGGTAATGGTGACCAACGGTTGCATTTCATCGTAACAGAGGGACACAGCACAAACACATGTATTTATGCTTTTTCTTCCTGAAGCACTCTTAACCTCAAACCAGGAATGCCAAACCATTACTACCCATAATTGACATAATATCAATTGGCATTGTTGCGTTCACTTTTACGCTTGTCTGGGACAACCTTTGTCGAAACAGCTGCATATACTGTAGGTACAGTGTACCCCGTGGAGTTGCTGAGGGTGTCCGGGTCTCAAAAGCCAAAATTTTGAAACAAAAGTATGAAACTAAACTGGAATTTCCATAGGGGCCGGTCAAAATATTCAAACCAAAACACCCTCCATTGGGAAGGAATGGATATTTTCTGAAACAACACAATAAGCAATAACAGAAGCATACCATATTCTCTTAAATGAATTTGTCTTCCAAAAGTGAGTTCCAGCTCCTTGTTTTACCATTATTGTCATGGATGTAGTTGTGTCTGACAGTCCTAAACAGAGCTTATTTCAGATTTATTCAGTTTGGAACTAGGTGACTGTTGTACACATGACTGTACACATGAAGGTTTGGTCTAAAATATTCTGTTTTATATCATCAGGCCAAACAACTGATGATTTATAGTATTATTTTATTTACTCGTACTGTACTATTAATAAATAAATTCTTTGTTCATAGTTATAGTACAAGTAAGGATTTTTTTGTTACTGCACTTATCATGTACATGTAGTTAATATTATCACCTGAAGATGATTTAATTTTTAAAGAAGTTGAACTTACCAATTACTTAAGTAATATCTGCTTTTCTTTTGAATTACACAGCGATACATGTAAGCTCAGAGATTCCAGCTGAAGTTATCAACAAAAAAGAAAAACCTTTACAGTTGGTAAGAAAATGTCACATTTGGTCAATAACCTATAATTATTTACATGTATTAGATGGCTTGCACCATGAGCAGGCAAGGTGAACCAAATCCTGCAATGTGATTGGCTCCCGAGCAGGCAAGATGGTGCTCTCTTGTCTGTTTGGGATTACAGTCCCATATAATCCTGTATAACAAATCCTTTACAGACCAAGTCAGTCAGGTGAGATGGCTGGATATTGGCCTCATTCTTAATTTTGTGTGTTTATGGACCTTGTGTACATCTCAGTCCATATTTTTTATTTTGTATTATTTCTGTTACTCAGTATGGTCTGGGAGATGAACATGCCAATAGAATGAAGAGTGTTCAGGTACAATGTACATACAAACAATAAAATATGTCCAGATTTCGTCTGCAGACATTATTTGTTCCGAGAAGTGGACAGTTTTCCGAGAGCATACACGTAGCTCAAGGAAAACTGTGAGCTTTGAGGAACAGATAATGTCCAAGGACAAATATCTAAGCATATTTTCATGCTAAATGGTGGCTATTGTGTTTATTATCCTTCAAATCTTTTTCGGAACATGTGTAGAACTTTTTGAAAATTGGGGAATATCACTTGGATAGTCCCCAGTTTGAGCTGGGGAATATTTGGTCACATGATGCATTTAGACCAATTGCATGTGAGCAAAAATATTTGATGGGTGATAAATAATGATATTTCCATTTTATTTGAATGAGCTATTTGCTATTATTTTTAAGCAACTGTAGTGCAATTGTTCTGACTGTTAGTCATAACAGCTGGTCACTGACACCTCCATACATACATGGACAGTAACCCTTAAGTAGTACTTTTTCTAATAACAAAAGAAGGTGTTAAATAAGTCAAGGGATGATTCTTGAAACTCCAATTTGGCTTATTGATATATACATGTAAATGAACACCATTTATTTCCCGTGACAATATTTCATTTATGTTAAGATATAGTACAAAGTCATGTACTGACTAGGGGATGTGCGGTGGCCTCATGGTTAGTGCGCTCGTCTCTGGATCAAGCAGTTTGAGTTCGAGCCCTGGCCGGGGACATTGCGTTGTGTTCTTGGGCAAGACGCTTTACTCTCACAGTGCCTCTCTCCACCCAGGTGTATGAATGGGTACCAGTGAATTTAATGCTAGGGGTAACCCTGCAATGGACTAGCATCCCATCCAGGGAGGAGTAGAAATACTCCTAGTCACTTCATGCTGCAGAAATCGGAATAAGCTCCGGCCTGATGGGCCACTTGGCTCTTATGAAGACTTTACCTACCTTTTACATGTACTGACTATTGCATGCAGAGCAGAATAAATTCAATTTGGAAGCTATGTACAGTCTCTTTGGCTTTAGTATGAGCTGTTTTTGTACTGTTTTTGTACTGTTTTATCCTTCAAGATCTTTGAAAGATTTTCACCTGAGGGTTGACTGACAATTAAATACATGTATTGACATCTCTATTAATTTATACACAGTTCACCTCTTATCCTGGCTTCTTTCCTAATGAAGTAACACCATTGCCAGGCCAGTTGGAAGCTCCTCAGTTGCTGAACAAAGTCACCAAGGCACAACAGTTCCCTGTGAGTAAGACTTACCCTTCTTTGAATACACTTACATGCACAAACATGTACATGTACATGAACATACCGTGCTGTACATATCAGTTCTCTGTTTGGTTTTGAGCCCATGATACGCAAGTACTGTGCATAACTCTTGCAAAAAGGTTTGGACGTTATATTTATTTATTTTTTTAATTTTCAGACACTTTTTATCTCACTTGGTACAAGTCTCAGACAAAACTTTTGGACACTTCGCTGAAGCATACACTGTAGCTAATGTATATGTCTCCAAAACACGTTTTATACTCAGTGAAACAACATCATTCTGTGAAAATGACAGTTTTACTGCAACCTCAAGGTTTTACAGATGCATCGACTGGAAAATAAGACTAAGCCATTACATATCTCAAGCACTGTCTGAACTAGAGTAATCTCTCTACTGTAAATATTTCAGACTCTTAAAACTTTCAGATGGTACTTTTATTTTCAGACACTTTTTTGTCCAAAATTAAAATCGTGCAAAAGTTTTAGCAAGCAGTGTAGTGCAAAAGTTACTGTACATGAAGCTCCACCTGCCAGGGGATACACATGTTATACCTGTGATGTACATGTATCAGACTGTGTCTATAATTATTCCTGTTATTTTGTTCTCATTTTTTTTCTTCACTTCTTGAATATATAAATTTGTGTTTGTGTAATTGTTCATTGTATTTGTTTACATTTTTCACTACAGTCGATTTTTCGTAAAAGGTGGAAAAAGTTGTTCTTATCAGAAGGATCTGTAACTTTATTACAGGTAAAAACCATATTGAAATAATGTTTTGAATTCCATATTTTCAGTATGTTCTGTTAGAGAACATGTACAAAACATAAATGTAATAAAGCTTGTTTCTTTTTTTATGTAAAATTAGCACAACACAATTATTTGGCTATTAGTAGTAAGTAGTACTGTCATCCATAGAAATGTGAAAAGAATGCATGCATGCAGTGCCATGGGAATGATGCCAATATTCAGTCCTTCCCAGCTGGTTCTCAAAATAGTTTGTTTTGTCACGTAACAATAGACCACATTCCTATTCTCGGTATTGGACTGGAACCAGCTTGCAATGGAGGCTAATGCAGGGAGTCTCTTCAAATGCAAATGGCATAATAATCTCTTTTCAATGATATTCCCCCACATGAGCCTCCATTGCAAGCTAGTTGCAGTCAAATATGGAGGATAAGTCTGAATATAACCTAGTTGAGTGAACATTTCAAGAGAATAAAGCTGCTCTCATAAAACATATGGTCACATATGAAACAACAGCAACAACAAAATTGTTTCCTGTTAGAAGGCAAGCAACCTGAATGTGGACGAAGTAGATGAGAATGCTTGCCTTAATGTCTCGTTGTTTTCTTACTACACTTTCATGCTCTGGCTAATTATTTTCCTGGGTATTTCGTAGTGGAGCAGAACAAAGATTGAGTTAAGTTTTATCTGTGAAATGATTTCCAAAATGTGTGGCATGTACCTTTATAATTAAAACCATTAGTCTTAGGGTTTGACAATCAGAATGTGTCATCAATTTAATTGTTCCTACTTATACAGGATACTTTCTGGTGGTTCTTTCTGGAAAAATTCCAAGTTAGTATATGCACCATTTGTATGGTAGTGAAATTGTACATGTAGTTTGCGATGATCTTTTTGCTCTAAGTGAATTTATCAGGCTGGGAAAAATATGTACAGGTAACTGAATTAGAGTTCAAATCGCTCGCTAGCTGAAATGAAGTCCCATATATATGGCAGCATAATTATGACAGCTGATGGTCAAACGGTGGTAACAATTTAACCTCCTTTCACTATTAGTCACAAGTGAAAGCCAAATCTAGATCTTGTATCATTCAGGTTTAACTGAGTGTATCACAAAACACTTCAGTCCGAGACATGCCTGAAATCAGGTTCACAGTTTCATTGTATTTCATTGAGAATTTCGTTTTACAAATGTAAGTGTAACACATGCTTGTTAGTATTCCCTAGTTAGTATTTAACAAGATTTCTTATTTCTTATTTCTTTTATAAGCTCGATTGCAAGAAAGCACAAGATGGATTGTTCAACAGAATAGCGGACTGTTTTGTGTCCTTATTCTTTGGTGTCAGTGCAGACTTTAGGGACAGATTCTTCCAGGTAAGGCTAATGGAGAAAGAACTCTGGAAGAAATACCTTGCTTGGAGGGTCTTAGAGTCTACTGATTGTTATCCGTAAGGTCTCCGTGAGACTAGTTTTACAAATCTTTAAATTACTTGATGTCTGTTTTTGGTGAAATCAAAGCATCCCGTTATTTTGTTACAGCAAACCCAAAGCCAATCTTGACACTTGCGGCATTTGGCTGAAAAATGGCAAATTGTACTGTAAGGATGAGCTTACAGTCACAGAATGAGTATAGTAGCGACAAAGATAAAAAATGTAGTTAAAAACAAAAAGGCCGAGCCCGAAAAGTTAGTAAACTATGGGCAATTTTCTGGACTCATTATGTTTTTTGTTAGCTGTAGTTTTAACGCTTTCTACCATTGTTGCCATATTACGAGTTCATTCTGCAACTGAAAGCTTACCCCTACTCGCTTGTGGGTTCCTAGTCCTCTTTATTTCGTGGCGCTCATTCAGTTCGTCTTGTGTCCATGGTTAAGCTTGACGGCAGCTGTCAATAAACCGCTTTAGTGCAGTGTAGTACAGTGCAGTACAGGATGAATCTTGGAAGGTACACCCCTACAGGGGGCGCGGTGGTCTCATAGTTATTGCGCTTGTCCCCGGATCGAGCGGTCCGGGTTCGAGCCCTGTTCTTGGGCAAGACACTTAACTCTTACAGTGCCTCCCTCCACCCAGGAGTATAAATGGATACCGGCGAATTGTTGGGGGAACCGAACAAATTGCGGGGGAGTGACCTGCGACGGACTAGCATCCCATCCGGGGGGGGGGGGGGGAGGTAGAAATACTCCTAGCCGCTTCATGCTACAGAAACCGGGATAAGCTCCGGCAGCTATGAGCCAGTCGGCTCCAAGGCTTCACTTTTATACCCCTACAGGAGGCGGAATTTCATTTCTTGTTTTTCATTTCAATCTAGCACTTTGCCGACTGCCTTGCTCAAGCAGTGTACGCTGCATACTGTGAAGTCTTTCCACGATCTTATCAATTGTTTGATGATGACTTCAAGAGTTTCCTCCTCAACACCGTTTCTGAGTGGGTCACAGGTAAGATAGACCACGAAATCATGACGGAAATTTACCGTGAAATACATACATGTTATTTGCCGGCTGGAAGGTCCGTATAGTGAAAAACTATGACCGATTTAAAGTACGAGTTCAGAGTTTTTCACTATACGGACTGACCTTAAGCCGGTAAATAACTTTTTTTTATTTTTACCTCTCGCATCGCGCACGAGTTACCGTGACCGTGGTTCGAGATAGGAAATTCCGGACCGCGCTAAGAACCAATCAGATTGCAGGATTCGTTAACGTGGCCTCTTAGAAAAATAAGGACGTTTAAGCGAATTTGAGAGATTTTCTTTTGAAGTGACTTACGTACTTAGTTACGTACAGCTCAATGTCCGTTTTACAATCATTTACTTCCAGTATGGTACCGATATATTGAAATTAAGATTTTCAGACGAAGGAAGACGAAAAAATGAAAACACGATCAGACTACGCGTTTCTTTCAATCCGACTTAAATCTCAAGTTTGTTATGTAATTGATCAAATTGCCCCACAACGTCCTTTAATGATGACGGAAGCAGTTGCGAGTGCATAGTTTTCGTGTAGAATGTTTCTTCAACCGAAAACTGTTTGAAAAAACGCCTTATTTATTTTAGCATATCTTAAAACACAATTTTATCTCGTTTACATATAGATATAAATTTTTAGATATCTTTTAACCTTTTTACAATTGTAAATTTAGTTAGCATCGGGCAGGCGAAGAGCCACCCTGTGGATATACTGCCCGAAATGCCATTATTATTACTATTATTATTATTATTATTATTATTATTATTATTATTATTATTATTATTATTATTATTATTTATGTCGTCACGTACTTGTTCTAGGTACCAGGCCCCCACCTTACTCTTGGGAGAAATGGAACCTAAAGCTCCTGGAACCGAGCAATATCAGAGAACTACAAGATGACAGAACGCAGTCTCTAAAAGGTAAATTAGAAATAAATTAATTTTATTAAATTTAAAAATAGGGAAGAGGTAATGAAATAGAACACAACAAAGTTGATCACACATTTTAAAGTAGACGTGCGATAAAAAGTCTGTGATTTTGTTTAAGAAAGGTTTTACTTGTCCAGGGGGAACTCCCATATAAAAAAGGGGGTGCGCGTCGTACCTTGCAGGGGTAAAAAAGAACGGTTTTGATACCTTTCAGGGTGATCAGCCTCCAAAGGTCCACAGCAGGAGCCTTTAAGATACTTTTTAGGGTGTTGCGCGGAAAAAATATGACAGGAGATAATGTGTTGTGTAAGAATTGGTACCTCTGAGGGGTGAAAAAAATTTCAAGCCACGCCCATAAGGATCTTGGTACCTCTTAGGGATTCTTTTCAAAATTTCCGACGAGCACCCCCGTCCTGTTTATATGGGAGTCCCTTCCCCCGGGTTTACTTGCAATGGAAGGTGCTGTTGTAGTTGTTTGTTTTAGAAGTAAAATGATCCGTACGTTTTACAGATGAAGAAGTCACCTAACCTTACACAGTAGCGTCTCCATCGGATATTGAGAACCGATTTGTTGTTGTGTTTCAGTCATTATTTCTTTGACTTTTTGTTTCATTAGAACTTTGGATCATTTGGAAACGCTTTAGATCGCTCCTCTCTTTTCCTATTGTATTACCTTGGTCAAGAGTTTCCAAATAAAAGAGACTAAACGCACTTTTCTAAATTTTAGTTTAAGTTTGCTGGTTTCTGTAAATTCTCACATCTGCAAATCGTTTGCCCTCCGCCAGCATTGAACCGTCTTCGCGATGTTGCCAGGTCTAAAACTTTACAATCGTTCGTGTTTTTGCTTCTAGCGAACATGACCTTTGATCTGGACGCTTGTCTGGATGAGTACAGCGTCCCAGCCAGTAAAGAGAGAGCTGTGACATACACAACTCAATATTCACCCTCTAGAATGGGACTGACTATCATCCCTTCATTTGACAGTACAGAGGTAAGTAATGTATCAAATACTCAAGACAGTGTTTGACCACATTTCCAAACACTGAGAAGAGAGTTAATGAAAATACGACGCGTACAGGAGTATTTTTGACGAGCTTCGAGGGTTTTGAACTGCGGTCGAACACTGTCCTAAGTGTTTGATATATCTTCTCAATCAATACTAAAACTATTAAAGGAGAAAGCGGAGAGACAAAATCGTAAAAATCTATACTAATTAAGGCTCCTGATTAAGATCAGATATCCAAACACTGTCAAGGTCACGAATTTCTGTTTTTAAACTTGATGAATTATTGATGAGTTTGAGAACTTCAGTTGTAGAACATACTCCGTATAGTCATGTTTAAAGGTTCCTGCTCTTCGTTGTACCCTAAATCTCAGACACACTTCCAAATTCTTCCATTGGTGACCCTCCGGTCCCGCACCCCACGAATGTAAGTCCACAGGCGTGTCATATATAGTTAAGTTAACCTTTTCATAAAACAGAGATGCAACTTCTTCTGAATAAAATCGTCTAAGTGGAAAGCTTGTTTTGTTTCTCATGTCGTTACCGGATGCTTCAAAACCTATGATATTTCTTTAACGATTGTAGAATTTTTACAGTTATTAGCGCAACCTACACTCACTCACAGACTTGAAGTCAGACACGGACGGTCGGTCTGTTACCTATCTAATTCATGTTCTATTTTCTTTCTAATTTTTTTTTTTTTTTCATCTATAATTAATCGATTTTGTATCTTATTTGTTACCATCTGCAATTTTTTTTTCCACAGTCACATGAAATCGGCCCAGGCCCCGAGTTTGAACGGGTCGGTTTTAATCTTCTGGGGAGGAGTCCCTTAGTAGCGCATTATCTTCGCACCAGAGAACTGATGGGAAAAGAACAGGAACCTGTTCAGTCTGTAGGACGTACTGAAGTCGTTAAACTACAGTATCCTTTGATCTACTCTGTGGAAGGGCTGATGATTTATTGTCCCGGTCAGTCGGTGAAGAGATCTGGCCATCGTTATTCGGATCAGTTTTATTTTAGGCAAGGCACTTTACTCTTTCAGCGTCTCTCCACCAAATGCTATTTCATTAATGATTATTTTTTAAGAAGCATTAACAGCAATCGCAGTTGAAATTTGTGTTTGTCTTTTACGTGATTGATGGATCTTTTTGACGCGGCGATCTTCAGTTCTGATTTGACTGGCAGGCCCGATTATTTATTTACATCTGCGAATACAGAGGTGTTAAAAGAAGATGGAAAGCAGAGAAGCTACTCTGAAACAATCTGGTAATTTCCCTTTGGGCGTTAGCTCTAGAAAGGAAACGGCGGACCACACGAGGTAAAGAAAAAAAATTTGACTTCGGTGGAGTAGAATCACTCAGCACCGCCATTTCGCATGATCAGGACGGAGGGTAAAAAAATCTGAACCATCCTTCAATTTGTAAAGCACGCAGTTAGTTTTCCACGTTTGTCCATAGTTAGATTGAATTAAGGTAGGCCCTATTACCAACCGCTGTTTCTGGTAATGAGCCCGCGCTTTTCGGACCCGAGAAAGCAGCGGAAATCGAGCCTACAATAAAGGCAACGTAACTTGCAGTAAACTTGAATACCTTCCTTCTGCTATCGCCCATTTCTCTCAATTGTTTTGCCTTTGAGCATGTAGCTTAAAATATACTTGTTCGTGTTGCAACCTTAACACTTTTAAAAGAACGCCAGCGCCTACATATAAACAGGTGATAAGAGAATGTAAAAAGACCACGAAGACTTTAAACAACCACTATCAAAGGTAAATACTAGCAAAAATAACATGCCACTGTAGAGGTTAAGCTTTGCATTTCACTCTTATCGAAGTTCTGAAGACTACAGGTTACGACCAGCAGAAACACTCAATCTTCAGGGTACATTTTTTTACAGAGTTCTAGACACATCTGAGCAAGAAAGTTTGAAGATCCAGAAACAGAAGCGAGCTGCGTTAGCAAAGCTTGAGAGGTGAGGTGCACGAGTTAAGTCCAAGATAAGAGGAAAGAATAGCAAAGAACATACATAGAGTAGACTGCGTCACAGACAATCAAGGGTGTCCAATAGATGGGCTGGAATAGATGCGCAGGAAAACGTCTGCAAATCAGTTACGATTGGTTTTGGTTTATAATTAACCTTTGATTTTACGTCAAGAAAATGGCGCGATTTTCGTTTCATAAACTCATTACTAAGTATAGTAACTACAAAACCAATTACTTTTGACACTCGATCTTTGTTTCCACTAGCTTAAAGAATGATCTGGTTCTTCGAAATCAAGACATAAAAATGATCAGCGATCGCCTGCTCGACTTAATGGTAAGTTACAAATACTTGACTTCATGCGACTGTAAATTTTCGTGTTCCTTTCGGCGCCACTCTCCCACCCCCGAAAATCACGCCCTTCAAATCTCAAACGCAAAACTCTCTATTGCGACAGTAAGACTCACCCCTCATCCCCTAGTGTAAGCCCATAGTTCAGAACTTTTTCTGTTCTCATTTTGCATATAGCCATTTTTTTATGTGCGCACCATTAATCTCGGACTCTTTCTTACGATCATACTCCTCCCCGCTTCCAAACCTGAATTGGAATTTTACCTTCTGTTTTGGCGTGGTCGGGGATTTGAAAATCTTTGTCACGTGTGCGTATAGCTGTAAGAAGGAAGATGTATGGGGGAGATCAAAAAGTAAATTGAAACAAATATGTAAAGTTAAATGTTTCTGGATTTTTTCAAAGATTTCCGTCCTTCGCCACTCCAATTTTAACGACCCTAAGAACATACATGCGTACACTTTATTAAGACACGGTGGAAACATCAGTTAGAAGCATGAAAAACCGATTAACGTGCTTGCCGTGTGGGAGTACGAGAAGTCCCCCTAAATTAGCTAAGTAACCCTTTTCAGCTTATCGCGTATCTGTACTTGTATTTCAGTCACAACCCGACCATGCCACATCCGGGTTTCCTAACAGTGCTTTGGAGCAATCATCGGACGATGACACGTGATGGATAATCTTTATACTGCACGTGCAATACACGTGACATTTTCATGTGTGTGTGTGTGTTTCTCAAAAGTTGTAAATATTTATGTCATACATACTAACCCAATTTTATGGTCAGAAGGTTTTTAGGGCAATAAGTTTTAAGGGATTTTGAACTTGCAATATATAAATTTATATTTATTCTTCGCTTTAACGTGTTCAATATTGAACGTATGTACAGCTTTTTGGAATAAAGTGGTAATTTATGCGCTCGTGTAAAGGTGTTAGTTGGTTAGGAAACTGGAATGCACAGTGATTATCAAGATAAGGTGCAATTTTTTTACTGTGATTGAACCAAGTTGAACCAAGAAGTAAGGGTAGTGGGGGAGAAGTGAAATTTGCCCCATTTTTGCAGTCCCACCCTCCTTACATCAAGAACCCGGTTGGACCACGGAAAATATGTTCGCGTGCTTTTAGTTGTCCATGGAAATATAAAACAGTATTTTCTAGATTATTTAGTGCAGTTCTCTAACTATGTTTACAATTTCAATAATGATCTATAGGAAACGTGGAGGTATTTGGAACGATACAATTACAATCATGCATGTCACTACAAATATTTCATTTACAGTGTGGACACGCCAACTATGAACACTTGACAATTTTTTGTACATTTTTTGTGACTACAGAATTACGGTTTTCACATAACAGAAGTAGTTAGCGCTTTTGCAGCGGAAAAATGGTAATCTTTTACATTACCTAAAGAATCTTCATTCTACAGAACCCCAATTCAAAGATGTACAAAACGAAACTTGTGTTTATGGTACAAGCTGGCTTACTGTAAAACAACAACAAATGCATACTACATGAATGTCTACCGATTTTCACAACCCACGTGTGATTGCACTTTTTAGCTCCTGTAAGCTGAGCACCTGAATGAGGTTAAAGTAATACATATATATGTGGTTTTGGAGATCAGTCCCTTTTGTAATGAACACACACATCAACGGAGCAAACCTCAACTTTAAGTGTTCCTGATCCATTTTATGTCACCTCTGGTGACTAACTGACTGCCAAGAAAGCTTATAAATACCATTGTTATATAGCTGGCGTTTTTCCCGCTACAGCGCGCGCATTCAGTGGTTAGTTCATGGTCACATGACATCTAACAATGAAACTGTTTCCCGCCAAATGCTGTGAGCGGGCAACATTGCAAAAACTATGACGTCAAACGGGAAACAGTTCACTGTTACCCGCGAAATGTTGACTGCTGTTGCACGTCATTTGTCAATAAAGTGATTATTTGTTTTCCACCGGTTTGACCCATTTGTTTTGCTATATAACAAATCACTTAATGACGTATCCCTTGGGGAACAGTGTATTTTGTTTCCCTCGAATCTCAGTGTTACCCTCCACTTCGTCTCGGGAAAAAGAGAGATTCTCGCGAAACAAAATTCACTGTGCCCTTCGGGACCAGTCGTTAAGTGTTAATCGGTCAATGCATGTACGTTAAGACTAAGACTTTGGTAATTGAAGCCCAGTCTTAATGTGGCATCTCTTCATTCATACTTTTAGTCTGAATGATTTTTAAAGGGTTGAAGATTCGTTCTAAGGGCTCTTTAAATGCCTGTAAGAGATCTCAATATTGGCTTTTCAATCCCACATCCTGCCATTAATTTTGGCTCAATCCTATCATCCTGTCCCACTCGGAACTGATTATCCCAATCCTCCTGGGATAAAGTTGTAGTCCTCTGTGTATCGTATTGGTGACCCCCATCTTTTATATATTATTGAATTGTAATGTCAAGTAAAACAAGGATTACAAAGGTTTATCCAAGGTTTAAAAAGAACTTCGCAAGCGAATGACTTAAGACTGTAAAAAATTTCGGCTCCCTTCCCACAATTTCTTTTTAAACTTGGCAAAAGTTGCATTTATGCTAACTGCAATTTGATAATAAGGTCACGAGACTCGTTTTTGAGTTATAAATACTTAAAGCTAAAATTAAAGGGGTTTTACTAGGCTAAGCTCTCGGAGTGGTATCTCAAAATGGCTTAGAAGAAGTGATGAAACTGGGCGCTTTGCATGATGGCGTCATCACAACTACTAGAATCCTTCACCGTTTTCTGTCTGTTAAGCTAATTAGGACAATTGTTATTTAAACCCCATTGGGACTTCAAAATTTAAATGAAGAAAAAACGAACGGAATTCTAGTAGCTGTAGTCAAATGACGACAACGTGCAAATCTGCTATTGCTGGAAACTGTTGTGAGCCTGGAACAGTAATGTGATATTTAGTAGCCACAGGTTTCATGTTAGTCCTGAAAGCATTCATCATTCGATGGTTCAGTATAATTCTATGTTCTAATCCCCTGACGTGCTTTGTTTTCAAAATACAAGGTGAAATTTGAACAAAGATACCTTATGGATGTGTTTCCTCATGCATCTGTTCCTCAGCGGAAATTGTGCTGACCGGGAAAACCCATTGGCACCCATCCGATGTAACCTAACGCTTACCCACAAAATGAGTTCCAAGAGGGATTACCATGCTGGCTGTTGGCTGATCGCACAATTGTTGAGTGTAGTGTATAATAAACATGGATTACCCGTCTGCTGGAAGGGAATTTGCTGGGAGACGGGAAGTTCAGACGTTGCTTCTGGAAACAGATGAATCTGACAGCTACTTGTTTCAGAAAATTATTTCAGAAATGCATATTTGTTGGTTACTTGTGGCTTTGATAGTCTCCGGTGAATTTTGCCAAATTGGCTCGTTTAAGGGCGGAAAAGCGATTGAGAGCTTTGATGTCAAACAGGATTGCTAAATTTACGTATCACTGTAGAAAACAATGTACGTATTTTGTCTGGCCTTGCATATTTACCAGGCTTATGAGTCGCTTTATCAGTGAAGAGTAATTAGTTCCTATCTGTTTATCTGTTGTTATTTTTACTTCCAAAGCTTATCGATGAATTTTGGTTTTTAACTTTTTTAAGAACAGTACAGCCCACAACAGTGGCCAGAGAAAGAGAAAATGCAATTTTTTTGCTCCAACGACCCGTTTAGAAATGGATCTGTGATGAAATTACCTTTTAAGAGGCGTAATTAAATTGGCACTTGAAAAAATCTCTCCGGAAATGTGAAAAGTATAATCGATATTCCGTGTTAATATATTGAACTCTTAAATTAGCTCTAAGTAGTTTATCGCTTTGATTGTGCATTCCTGCACGACTCGAAATAAGTGAATTTTGTACAGAAAAGCGTAGGTGGGACACCACGTTTTAGTTTTAATTTCGTTTCTTTTAGCAGCGGTAAATATTTGCTAAGTACCCATTCAAGGCAATTTGAAAACTGAGTGGCGACTCTGAGTGGCGACTCAGACAAATGATACAGTTGCAGTCGGCTTAAGTATTTACGATATAAGGTAGTGAGGTTAAGATCATTTAAGAAGCTGGTTAAATTCCTCCTGTTTTGTAAGCTGATTTCCTTGTGTATACATAAAGTAAGCGTGTCAAGGTAGCGCTGAATTTTCACTTTGGTTACAGGTTTGTTCACTTCTGGAGTGAGCGACTGCCAATACAGTTTACTGAAGCAAGCCAGTGATTACAGGCAAGTTCTTGTAACCTTCAGTTTATTATAAACAACTTCGAGGCTTCACCCAGGACTCCTTTTTTGATTCGGTTATTTTGGGTGGATTCTTTGCTAATCAGCCTTTTAACTGGCTACGTTTGTCGGACTTGCCAAAGGTGTCCAGCGTCCACAGGAACACTGGCGCAGACAATAATTAGCCATTGGGTTGAGAAATCTTTCGTTCTTTTGTTCAAAATGCATGGTACGCTGTCTATCGAAATCAGATCGCTTCAGGTCACTGACGTCAACGTGAAAGGAAGCGGAATTCTGTAAGCAAGAAGGCAAGGCATCTTAGGATAAGAAAGGTCACTTCGATAACATGTCCAGTCGGCAAAGCCACACAGCACGAGCTTGAATGTGTTCTTGAATGCTTCGATTTCACCTTTAAGCATTTCATTTGCACGTACCAGTTTTATTAACGTGCTTAGAAATGATTCAGTTGATATGTTATTTCCAAAATAGAAGTTCCAACTAGCCTGCTAGTCATGTAAGTAACAAGGCTTTTTTCTTGTCTAGAGTATTGCTGTTTGGGTCACACACGTCGAACCAATAACGTTTCATCAGCTTGTTTATTTTGTAAGGGTCCTTCGGGTTTGTTGTATTTTTTTTTTTTTTCAATTGGTTGTATTGAATGTGCGGATATGTGACTTGCAATATTATACTTGTCGCAATTTTTTTCTGTCACTTCTCCTTTTTAAGATGTGATCAAGTATCTACAATGTAAATAAATATATATTTTTTCAAATTAACGCAGGCTTTTTGACAGCAATTTTCCTGATTATTTACTGGTCCCATAACTACGCTTCTATGTGTTTTTCATTCACTTATTTACTTCTTAATTTTACTATGTTCAGGACAAGTGGACAAAGCTTGTTCAAGTTTGAAATTTCTCTTCACATGCGCAAGCATTTTATGTGTTGCCAATTACCCATTTCAATACCATTTTAAAAAAAAGTCAATTAATTCTAGTTTCCTTGGGAAAAGCCCCCTTGGGGAGTGCTAATGAAATCTGTACTGTGCTTCTTTCCTTCCAAACAAAGACAAATTTGTCATGTACAACTGAGTCACGATATATTAACAATTTTGAAAATAAATTAAATTGATTGTGAGGAATTTTCTATTTCACTCGTTTAGAGTAACACAAACGGACGATAAGTATCAAGGACACAGCATCTTGAAGAAAACGCCATTTTTTTTTTAAGATTGAGATTTAAGTCCGTTTTAATACCACAGTTATCAGGTATCCCTTTTTACTTTCGAGTTAAAATCACTTCTGTTGTGTTTTTCTACAACCCTTGACAAAACTAGTTGACAGAAAGTGAAAATAGAGTTATAGAGTTTTCACATGACGTAATGGCAGTCATACTGGTGTCCCAAAACAATGACAAATGGCGGTCATGTTGCTGTGCCAAACCAAACCTGTGAGAGTTGAACTCTTTTCTAATGTAAGCACTTTCTTCCGTTCCAATAAATTTGCTTTGCTCTTGGCCACGTGAGTGAAAACGCGCTTTACTGACTAAAATCCAAAGTGTTAATGAATGGTTGGTTATCCCTCCTCCACTCTTGCAATGTGGTTTTGATTAACGCAAGAATTATGCGCGTTAATTTTTAGACCAAAACAACAATGAATGAGGGTGGTAGAGGGGGGCGATTTTGATGCGATTTGATTACATCGTAGCATCGCGCGCATTAAAACAATGATAAAACTGCCTCAACAGTTTCGTCCATGCAGTGTTTAAGTTTAAAACTGGTATTATGTTGAGGTGTCCTACAATTTAAAAGTAGTTTTCACATAAGAAAAATGTCAATCTTTCACGTGAAGCTGTTTCTGTAAAGGTTGCTGTTTCTTGCTACGGGTAAATCTCGATTTTAATTTAATCTAATCGTCACTATCATTTCACTCCTTTTATCATTGTTGTTAAACAATGAATCAATAATTGAAGTCATATACTTTCTGTTGATATTCTGAATTAAACGATGAATGGTGAAAGGTATTCATGAGTAATTAATTAAAAACATGGGTATGCACCTCTGTGGATCCAATTTGTGCATTGAAATATCTACAATAATTCACTTATTTTCGCGTGTATCTTAACACAAGTTAAAAAACATGACGTCAAATCAAATCACGCCCTTTTTTCTACGCACGTTTTTAAATTCTGTTTTATGAGAATTATACTTATTTCTCCTGGGTCTGCTAAACAGTTTGAAGCAAAAGTGGTGTTTTCAAGGCATCGTCAAAGTGGTAATAGCGAAATGAAATATTGGCAGTAAAAGATGTGTATAGCGTTTGAAATAAACGGATAACGTCTGACTTGTGCCAGCAGAAGTTATACAGCAGAAGTTATCCAATCCTAGCTTGTTTCCTGACAATGATCTTGTTGGCTACAAGAAACTTCTGCTTTAACTTCTGCTTACTTCGATTCATTTGCATGCGCTCGGGTAGCTCTATTAATCAATCAACCATACATAGAACCAGATTGATGGAAAGCCGCGTTGAAATCGCTACATCGGAATACTGTGCGAGGTTTATGTAAGTAGCGCAGTAGTTCTTTTCTGCCCGGGATAGCTGGTTTTGCCCTGGCTAGGACATGTCATAAGTAGTGTTCGATGTTGTGGCGTTGTCATGTCAGTTATAAATATGTTATTTGCCGGTCGGAGATCCGTGAAAACCTTTGTTGAGGTCTTGAGTACAGCCCAAGGCCGTAGCCCGAGGGCCGAGGGCAAAAGTTTTCTCGATACTGCCGACCAAAGCAGGTAAACAACGGTTCTTTTTTATTATTTTTTTCCTCTTTTCATAGAAATGACAAATTAATAGTGACGGATTTTGAAGTCGCAAAAATATGCCGAGTATAAAGAAGCATCTCCAATGCATACTCAAGAGCGAGGGCAAACTTTTAGCGCTCTGATAGATAATTAATGAACAACACATAATGGATTGTTGTCATCAAATGGTAAATACATGCAACATCTTGCTGGCCGAATCTTCTGTAGTCTACAGACATTGGATGGTCGCATTTTTCACGTAGATTTTTTTACAGCTGGTGCATACCACGTCTTCGGCGTGGTATGCACACATTTTGGAAACGGCTCTTTGTTTCAAAGGGATAATGGCGAAAAAATCTCTCTAGCGCAACTTTCTGTTATATATGTATCTTTGTTTTCCCTTTTACGCGTTTTCTCGTTGCTCGGTTACTCGTTGTTCGTCAATGCGTTACTGTTGTAAGTAACGTGATACAAACGCATGTAGTTCATTTGATACGAGGGAAAGTATAAATACAAGACCATAACGCATAGAAACGTGTGGTTTTCGAGACAAGAAAAAAATTGAATTATTGGTATGTGTTATATGTAAGTAAACAAATCATCGATTATACTCGTAAGGCTCAAACGAAAAAGTAAGTAAGAAAAAAAGAGAAAGAGCTAGAGAAGTAATTAGAAGAACTCGTTTGATAGACTAATGCGCGTTTTACCACCTTAGGCGGTTATGTAAAAGAACGAGCCGGAAACTGGCAGAACGGAAAATTTATCATTTCGAGTTGGTCGAGTTTTCAGTGTTTGCATCTAATTTCTAATGAGAATACAATAAGAGCAACATCTACAGTGATCAGAATTACGACACTCTCCAGTATTAGGTGCATGGTCCTCTCGCATTCCGCTAAATATTCGCCTGCATAATACAGCACTCACAGGATTTCGTTAAGGGTGCTATGTACAGTCTTTGTGAGAGGTGCAGTGGGTATTTTACCATTTTCGATCTTCCTTTTGTTTCGCTTTTCTTTATCATTTGTATTTTACAGCTGAAATATTAGCCTTCTGATCGCAGCCTGCTTTGTTCATGTTCCATTCATTATAATTTTCAAAACTATTTATCTGCAACATTGCTCTCCTACTGGCATCTCTCAATTAATCTGACGGGACCTTTATTTGATTTTGGCATATCCCCTTCTAACTCTTTGGACCTTAATCTTGTATGTGTTCGCTTTTGCGTCGACACTAACTCTTACCTAAGTCTTGAATTGCATTCAAAAACAGCCGTTAAAACAAACAGTCATTTTTCCTCCATCACTTTTCATTAACAATAAAGATTAGCGAAAAAACTGAGCAACGACGTTTCGGTGTCATCCTGGCACCATTTTCAAGTTAAAAAATATTTGTGCGAAAAGTAAACTAATTTATACCAATGGTAGAGGTGCGAAATTGAATAAATTAAGATTAAGATAGCTGTTCAATGTTCATGTTCATTCCAATGAGGTGTCAAACACTGGTAATGAGTTCAGTGTCTGTTCAAAGCCTAAACAAATACTTTTGCGCGAATGGAGTCTGACTGTGTGTTAAGGCTCGGTTTCTTCTTGCGAATCCACAACATTTCGTGGATCAAGCAATCGAACTTTCCCTGACATTTCTTTAGGATCTTAAAGTTGTTAGTCAGGTCACCAACTGTATCAACTCGGTGTTCATTTTGAAGGTGTTTTCCGATGGCGGTAAATCGGTGTTCCTCAATGCGCTTGTAAAGATGACGGCTAGTGTAACCGACGTATTCTGCATCACACAGATCACATATATAGTTATAAACAACGCACTGTTGATTGATCAAAGGTGGTTTTGGCTCTTGTACTTTGAGATCATCGCCAATTTTACGGCTTCTGAACACCGGCTGTAGTTGTTCATCGCTCCAATACATGTGCATCCTAAGAACGATGGTTAACCTCCGCAAAAATCACTATGAGAAAATGATGAGCGGCCATATCAACAAAATCATGAAGCTGCTAAACAAAGATCACGATGTGGACAAACATATCCAGAACATTTCCTCCTACAAGCTTTCATTCTTCCAGAAGCTTGTTCTGTGTCGAGGTTTGAAGTTTTCCTTGCCGCAACGCATCTCTTCAATGGACATTCAAGCTAGCTTCGAGAAAGCCTTCTGGCAACTGGAGCCTTCATTATCCGATGATAAGAAGGAATTAACTGCGGCGACCCTTCGATCGATCGCGCTTAACTACATCGAGTGCAAAGCCCCCAAAACCACCGAAAGCGCTACAAAGAGCTATTGAGCAACTAAAACGAAGAGATGACATCGTAATCACGAAACCAGATAAAGGTACAGGAGTAGTTGTTATGGATAAGGCAGAATATGTTCGCCTTTTGAGTGAATCTTCCATCAACGATACAGCTAAATTTACCGCCGTAAGTTCGGAGAGACCCAAGACGCGTGGACGACCGCTCAAAAACTACCACCCTTTACTGCAGAAAGAGAAACACCTTGGATCTGTCGTGCGTAAAATTCTCCCAAAACAGATTGCCGACTCAGTTTGTCCGAAAGGATCACGACTCGCCCATCTTTATGGTCTGCCAAAGACTCATAAAGAAAAAACTGGCGATGAGGCCCATTCTATCCGCCACAAGTACTTACAACTTCGCCCTCGCGAGATGGCTCGACGATAAACTGAAGCCCCTGTCGATCAACAGCTACACAATATCTGACACATTTTCCTTCGCTGATGAGATTCGCAATCTGAGCCTCAACGAATCTGACATCCTAGTATCTTATGATGTCTCTTCGCTATTTACGAACGTCCCACTACAAGAAACCATCGAGATCCTTGCTGATAGAGCTTTTGTTGACAACTGGTTCAACAAAACACACCATCTAAACATCAGCAAAGCTGATCTAATTAAACTGTTGTCAGTAGCAACAAAGGACCAGCTATTTCAATTTAACGGTCAACTCTACCAACAAATTGATGGAGTAGCGATGGGCTCTCCCTTGGGTCCCCTAATGGCCAATACTTTTCTTTGTTCTATCGAGGAAAAGCTACAAAACGAGAACAAGTTGCCAGACTTCTACAGACGCTACGTGGATGATACACTAGCCACAATGAAAGACATACCAACCGCAGAAGCCTTTCTGAAGACTTTGAACAACTGTCATCCATCCATATCCTTCACCATGGAGATCGCATCTAACGGTAAGCTACCATTTGTCGGCATTGAAATATGCAAGAAGGGCTGCAAGCTGGTAACAAGTGTTTACCGTAAACCCACAAACACTGGTCTCCTCTTACACCACCAAAGTCATGTCGACAACCGCTATAAAAGATCTTTAGTTAAAACCATGTTAAACCGTGCTTACCGCTTGTCCTCAACATGGGAACTATTCTCAACAGAATGCGAACGCCTTAAACTGATCTTTTCTAACCTCAAGTACTCAGATTCTCTTGTGAACTCCACCATCACCCGTTTCGTTAATTCAGTGATGTCACCAGACACAAGATCGACGCCTCCAACAGAGAATATCTACCGCATTGTCCTGCCTTTTAAAGACCAGAAATCAGCGGACATAGTAAAGAAACATCTCTCGGACTTGAGTAATAAACTTGATCACAAACTACAGCCGGTGTTCAGAAGCCGTAAAATTGGCGATGATCTCAAAGTACAAGAGCCAAAACCACCTTTGATCAATCAACAGTGCGTTGTTTATAACTATATATGTGATCTGTGTGATGCAGAATACGTCGGTTACACTAGCCGTCATCTTTACAAGCGCATTGAGGAACACCGATTTACCGCCATCGGAAAACACCTTCAAAATGAACACCGAGTTGATACAGTTGGTGACCTGACTAACAACTTTAAGATCCTAAAGAAATGTCAGGGAAAGTTCGATTGCTTGATCCACGAAATGTTGTGGATTCGCAAGAAGAAACCGAGCCTTAACACACAGTCAGACTCCATTCGCGCAAAAGTATTTGTTTAGGCTTTGAACAGACACTGAACTCATTACCAGTGTTTGACACCTCATTGGAATGAACATGAACATTGAACAGCTATCTTAATCTTAATTTATTCAATTTCGCACCTCTACCATTGGTATAAATTAGTTTACTTTTCGCACAAATATTTTTTAACTTGAAAATGGTGCCAGGATGACACCGAAACGTCGTTGCTCAGTTTTTTCGCTAATCTTTATTGTTAACTGTATTTCCAAATTTAATCTTATAACACTTTTCATTAAAAATGCAAATTACAGCCTCTTCATAATGTCTTGTAGTTATGTATGTGTGTCTTTTTTTGTTTCGTTTCTGGCTTTTGTTAGTTATTTTGCATGAAGACTCATCGGAACCAAGAGACCATGGCCTCATTTTCCCTTGTATACTTGGTCAAGCAACTGACTAAACACGTTCAAATATTGATGTTTGCGTTGTGATATGAAAATATTCCACATCTGAACCTTGGTAACTGCTTTAAATTATAAGAGACATGATTTTCTCTTAACGCAAAACGCTGAATTTTTACAAATTGGGAAACATTGATGTCAAACAGCCTGAACACCATTTCACTTATTTTTTACCTCAAGTCGTGCTGTGTCTCAATATTTTTACTAGCTTAATGCGTATGCGAGATATTAACACGTGTATTAGCACGTGTATTAACACGAAAACAGAGCCGATAATTGAACGTGGCACGCGCTGTAGAAAGCCCATATATTACCTATTGGAATCATTAGGAATTTCGTTAAATTCACGTTCATTTGCAACCTTGCACCGCCGCTCACGGTGCTCAAAGTTTCCCAATCGTTTTTCAAGATTCCTCTTCACGGTGCAGCTTGGGAACCTCTGGATAGCGGAGAAGCGCTTCGGGTGAAAGTTGAGGGGTTTTTTTCGCGATGCATTTCCAAAAAAATGGAATGCCAGGCAATTCTTAGGCTCCTTTAAGTTGAATCATTCGTTGTAATAACAGTTTTATACCACGTGTACAATGTACACTTGCAGTACACAAAGGCAGAAAGAAAGTTTTATAAAGGGCGTCCTGAACAAGCTTAGCCTAATGTAGAGAGAATATACAATCTTTCTTTTTTACAAGAGTATAACTTATAAGAATATCGAGGCTGAAATTTGCGAAATTATAAGAATATTTTAAGAATAAATTAAACACGAGGCTAAGAGTTTGAAAAGAATATAATTTTGTGTGTTGAAAATATGAAATACAATACAATTATATGTTTTTTCACTGACTAAACCGTATAAAATGTTTCTTTCTCTAAAAGGCAAAACTAGCCAAAAAGTAACAAAAACAGCACTAGCCGTATGGTCGATACTAATAACATTTCTGCATGAAGAGATTATCTGGCTGTAACGCCTGCAGGCTGGCTCCAAAATTACATTCGAAAACAGAAATGTCACACCCTATAATCTAAGAATATTTACAAAAATATTTTTAGCTTAATATCGGCAGAAAAATAAGAATATTCAGCCTCGGCCGAAAAAACAATATTCCAAAACATCGTGCTACCAGGCACGTTTCAACTACCAACTTGTATTGGTTTGTTAAAAACTGTCGTGTTTGGAATTACAGCGCTGAGTGTTCTTTTTCAGTAGGCGCCTTATTCTTGCCGTCGTGCGAATATACAACAAAGACAAAGGGTTATCGATCAGATATTGAATGAATTCCGAGTCCTTAATCAATAGGATACCTGTTGGAATTAGAGATAACATTCACTAGCTAGAGTAACATGAAGAGGTAAAGTTCATTTCCTTAGACGAAGATAAATACGGTCAACATCGAGTGATTCTTTTTCCTACCTGCTTGGTTATTGTGGGTTATACTCTCGTGTTAAGGTAATGTTTAATATATATAATGACGGACTTTGAAGCTGCGAAATTTGGGGATTTCGTAACCTACAACGTTTTAAAAATTACTCCTTTTTGATGACATGCAAAGATTGCTCGACTATCGTCGAATCTATTGCTGTCGTGGAATTTATGTAAACGTAATGGAAAGCACGAACACTGAAATGGCTCCAGTTAAGTTGTACATATGTAACAAGAGATACACAGGTTAGTTCCTGAGATGAAGATTACTACGAACGAACTCCGAACGATCCTTTTTCCTACATGCCTGATTTTTCGTCATTTAAAGTTAATTTACATAACTGTTTTTGAAACTGCAACTATGTTGATTACGCCTCCCCCCCCCCCCCCTCCCTCCCCCGGATGTGAACACCCAAATTTTCACCAACAAATGCCGTTTTTAACCGTTAAATCAGTTTTTTGGCTACCATGAAAAATGGGCTAAATGGGCCTTTAAGTTAGTTTTGCTGAAAAAGCTAGCCAAAAAGACAGACTTCCAGAAGACAAGTTACAAAAATGTACAATATTTTAACTTGGTGCATGCGCATAAGCCAAAATTTGGACTCCTTTTCTCTTTTGCGATTGCCCGTTCCGAGTTCTTTTTCTTGCCCGTTTCCTTTTTCTCGGCCTTTTTACCCTCGCTACCTTTTGCGTTTAATATTCTTTCTGGCTGCCATAAAAAGGTGGGTGTCAATTATGGTCAAAGCCTGGCAATGGAACCTAGATCAATCATAGATATAATGGGCCATTTTGCACCAAAACTGATAATGTTGCTTTTTAATTTGCTACGTCAGAATGCCGTCGATATCCAAAATTGCGTGTTGTCCGGATAGGTCTATCCTAGCTCTACTGTCTGCTTATCAAGACTATCTGGTGACTTATAAATTGATGAAGTCACAAGCGGTACAAAGAGCACGACCATTCAGCGCCAATATATGGGATATTGGGCGGAAAAGGGTTAATTGTGCGCTTAATGATGGTACTGTCTTATTAAAGCGCTTGGAATGACGCGCATTGTCCAGTTACACACAGATATCGCGTATAAACCGTCCTGATAACCAATCAGACTCGAATATTTATCTTCGCAGCTTTGATAACTATTATCAGAATTGGCTCATATTTTCTCGGTGATTTTTTTTCATGTCTCCACGAACAGATATCTATACTCCCACCAAGGACATTTACGCGGACTTTTATAGCGAGACAAGTTGAGGCCTCTCAAAATTGCACCTAAATAAGTATTACACCTCTGGTTGACTGTGTGACGGTTTATAGCTCTATGTAGCTGCGTGATGAGCCACGTGACAGCTGCAATTCCTGCTAGGCAACGTGATATGATGATAGAATGGTAGAAATTTTGTCTCACGCTGCTATAGGCCATTTAAAAGGTGATTGCTCTTCCCGTCTGGGGCATTTTTTTTATTTTACTTTCTTCGTGAATATCGTGTCTCGTATCTCTAGCCACGTACCTTTTTGTTTCGAAATTTGTCACATATTGGAAGGTTGTAAGTATGCTTTATAAGAAAGATGTATGTCTATCTGAGTTTGCTCTCCAATATTAAGAGGGACGAGCGCCAGGAAAAGCAAAAGACAGCAAATGAAGTGTGCAGACGGCCTCGATAACAATGTACTTTGAATGGCCTTTTCTTTCTATTTTCAGTGTTGTAGAAACATATATCATCACTCTAGACTTCTGTCAACATCAGATTTGAGATGTGGATACGGTTATTAACTTGCTTTTTGTTGGTTGGAGTCTTAACTTCAAGAGAAAGGTAGGTAATTGCTAAGTTTGATTCAACTTTCTTTGAAATCTTCTGTTCTTTGTGCACTCCCGTCCCCTCCGCACTTGGGAGTCCGGGGTCGAGCGGAGACGTTGGGAAAGAGAAGTCTTGTTTAGTGCGTGGCTCTTAATTTTACAATTTTTCTATGAATACATCGTGAATCTGCGTTGCCGACATTTGCACAGGCAGTGACAAGGGCCCATTGAAACCGAGTTTGTGAAAACATGATAGGAACATATCTACTGAATTTAGTTTGGTTACTCGTGTTTCCGCTTGTTCAGACTGAATGAAAACAGATTTTGTCTGAAATATATTACTAGTGACTTCTAAAACCGCCTGCAGAGATGACAGCTGATGAATTTTAAAATAAAAATCTCGCGAGGGAAGATATGACATTCTGTCACTCGTCGCTCTTATGTATATTATAGGATGATCGGGTATACAAATTGTTTCATAACCTTGACAATGCGTGATGTCAGTGTCTGTAGGCGAAGCACTAGTACCAGTCACTCATTTCTCACTTGTGATTGAGTCAATTGACGCATTTTTGGCCATTACTCTGTGTTTTATCGTGGATCGGAACCAATCGCTTTCGTCTCAAGGGCCAATTAGAGATAAGTGCCATGTCTGGCGTACATTTTAGCACCATTCTCCCATAATCTCGTTGCGGCTACACATGATTGAAACATGCCCTTGTACTCTTAGTACTGGGTAACGTTTTATGGCCATTCCGTGAACTAAAAGATTGCTACAATGCTTTTTTTGTTTATGGAAAAAAGACGATTTTTGTTGGGGTATATAGGGATTAACAAAAATATCAGCGAGAAAAATTAAGGCCTCGACTATTTCAATTTGATTTTGAACGCAATAATTAACGTGGATGAACACTAAAACAGGCTGCACTCAAAGTGAAGTGTTTTCTTGCCGGGATTAGTCCGTTTCCATCGTTGTTTGCATTAGGTTTCCCTCTAGTTCAGGCTCCGTCCACACTACGCCGGAGAAATTTGTCACGCAGCTTCGTTTCTACGGTTAGGCCTTCCGTCCACGCTAATCCGTCACGGAAACGGAGCTTTTCGAAAACGCTTTTCAAGTCAACGGAATTTGAAAACGCCGGCTTTGCGTTTTGGTGTAGACGGAAAACATTTTGAAAACGGAGCTTTTCGAAAACGATGGCATCGAGATAATCAAGTGATTTCCCTGTCAGTGTTTTCCTTAAACACAAATCCAAAATGACTAGCCTGCGAACGCAGACGTACACGTATTTCCGGCTGTTTTCGACGGAGATAAGCGACAGCCAAAAATACGTCTGTGTTCGCAGGCTGGCAAAATGACCGGTGATTGTGGCGTTTTCAAATTCCCCGGCGTAGCGTGGACGGGCCTTAATCTCTGCCTGAACTGTTCCATTTGAAAAGCATACAACTGTAACCTCTACCGACCCCACCCTCTCCCTCAGGGGATACTAGCACAGTACTGCAGAATATGTAAGACAACATAAATCCATCACAGCACGTGCAGGTACTGATAGCTTGAACAAATGCTTCTGTGAAGAAAAAAGAAAAAAAGAAAAAAACACGGGAAATACACAGCACCCAAATTCTCCCGGTGAATCTCTTTGTTTGTAATCAAACCTTTATTGATTAAACGAAGTATCTGTTTCCAGGTATACTATCTTTTCATCCACTTTGGAAGCGGATCCAATAAATGTGTGGCTTGGCATTCTGTTAAACCTTAGCTTACCACTTTCGACTTTGTTTGTTTGTTTGTTTGTTAAACAGCGAAGATGGAAAGAGAGAAAGAAAAAGACACGCCAGGCAGGCGGGAAACAACGGTTAGAATACAAATAATCAGCTTTTGAACATGTTTTAAGATAATATTTCTTGCTTTGTGTTGAAATCTTAAGAATGAGAACTGTCAGTTCGAATTAATATCCCTGGGACAGTTTGAAGTTCCCAGCTTGGAGTGAATGCTTCGTTCCGATCGGTAACAGCAATCGCGTCCCCGGTGGGGGGACTACTCCCTATATAGTGGCCTATACAGGGAGGCTCCGCTCGAAAGGGGTACCTTTTACAAGCATCAGGAATATAAAAGGTCAGGATTTACACAAGTTGAGGGATATTAAAGGTTAGAAAAATCTGTCATTTTGTTAGGCTGATCCTCCCTGTATAAACCTTTGAAGAGTATCCCCAGGGTTGTGTTACAATTGAATATCATAAAGGCTTTTGTTCTTGGGCCATCGTAGTTTAACGAGGAATAAAACACAAATAGCGGTGATAAACATATTAAACTTACGCATTTTAATAACTTGACGTTTCGTATGCTACGCAACATACATTTTCAAAAGTGGAATAAAGACCGTTACAATTTTTGAAAACTATATATGAAATGTTTCGAAACGTCAAGTTATTAAAATGCGTAAGTTTAATATGTTTATCACCGCTATTTGTGTTTTATTCCTCGTTAAACAATTGAATATGTTGAAAGAGGAGTTTCCTTGGTCAGAGGTATACCTCATGGTACGAAAGGTACGAACTTCCCGCGAAAAGAATTTGATTTTCTTCACTAAACTCACTCCTCTACTTCCACATTAACCTCGATTCAATAATTTGTATGATGCGTCCACCTGAGAAGCGTTAAGTTGCCATTGTGCGATAGACCGGTGTTCAATAGATGTACTCGACAACTTTTCTTTGTAATAATAAGGTAGATACAGTGATTTTTATTTTCACAGTTTTAAAAAATCCAAAGCTAAGATTTCATCTAGCGAGAAGAAATCGGTAATTCCATTTCCGAAACATAAGACCTTGAAAATTCCAAAATTTCTTAAAACGCAAAAACTCCCGCTGAAAATGAATGTCAGATGGCAACCAGATGCAGTATACTCAGGCCCCTTCCACACCAACCTGGGGAAATTTGAAACCGCAGCTTTATTTCTACGATTAGGCCTACCGTCGACACTAATCCGTTACGAAAACAAAGCTTTTCGAAAACACTCTTGAAACCGGAAGAATTTGGAAATGTAGCTTTATTTCTTCTGTTAGGCCTTTCATCCACGCTAATTCGTCACGAAAACGGAGCTTTCGAAAACACGGACATTGCGTTTTCGTGTGGACAGAAAACATTTTGAAAACGAAGCTTTTCGTAAATGATGAGGTCACGATACCCGTGATATTTCACTGCCGAATTTTACTCAAACACAAATCAAAAATGATAGGTGATTGTTGCGTTTTCAAATTTCTCCGTAGCACTGTCAGTAGTATTTCTCCGTTTTCAACGTTCTCTGTAATGTGGACGGAAGACGTTTTAAGAGTGAAACCTCCGTTTTCAAATTCCTCCGGCACAAAATCTCACCTTTATGCTAGCATGTGAAGGATTCTGACAATATTAACATTGATTTTGTTGTGTACGACTTGCAGATGGATCCAACTGCCCCACAAGTCTTCCACAGGCTTCCTCAGGAAACTGCAAAATTCTTCGCGAAAACGGACTGGCAGTCCAGAAGGGAATCTACCAGCTTGCGATACGTCCCCCTTTGCCGATGCCATTGGTTAACATGAGCATACAACAACTAGTAGCTGTGCAGAGCCAGGATGAGTTTACCCAAGCACAGTTCCATGGTTACACTGGCATGCTGCGGAGAAACAAAAATTTCACAAAACATTGGAAAGCACAAAATCCAGAAGAGATTACCAAGTTTGAAGATTACGAAAGCATCTTTAAGGAATTCCGAGACAACCTAGCAAGTAGTGTAAGTAATGTTTGATCAGTGCGGTAGCAACATTGTATTATATTCTGTTGTACAGTCGAACCTCTCTACAACGGCCATCTTGGGAACAGAGGAAGATAGCCGTTGTAGCCGGAAGTGGCCGTTATGGGGAGGTTGGAGTGTAGTTATATGACACCTGTTCTTTTCTTGGGTACAACATTTATATTTTTAAAAATGCTTATATTTAGCCTATAAATACGTGGCAAAATCAAAGAATATCAAGAAAACAAAATGAAATAGAAACGAAGACCAACGACGTGTAGTAGGGATCAAGTTTGGTGACCTATTCCAATAAAAAGCGTGCTTTTGTATACACCGTTCTTCACCGTAATTGATTAATTGGCCGTTGTCGAGAGATTATTTTGGTATTTGGGACGAGATTTAAAGGCCGTTGCCGTTATGGAGAGGTGGCCGTTGTAGAGAGGTTAAAATAACAGTGAATGTATGGACATTACGCCATGACTTAAAAAAGTGGCAGTTGTAGAGAGGTGGCTGTTAGTGGGGGTTAGATTGTATTTTATTCTATTGTATGTGATCACACAACATTTTAGAATTTTTAGCGCCCGTATAACATGTCGCTCGTCGAAGGCCGTAGTTAAGACAGTCGAAAGTTTGTGTTTTTCTATACTTTCAGCCGGAAACGTTTTTACATTGTACCTTGATATATTCATCCTGACTATGGCCCTTCTATGCTTTTATGTTTTTAATAATAGTTATTTTGGGTGTCCTGTTATCTAGTTTCTGTCAAATACATTATATATAAATTTACATATAAATACCTTATTTTGATTTTAGTTGCAAATAAACTAGTGTTGTTGTTGTTGTTGTTGTTGTTGTTGTTGTTGTAATCGATTTTACGTACCCTCTCTACTCTTCTTGCGTTATTGCAATACAAAGGAATTAATATTTTATGTTGATTGACTCAGGGAAGTTCCGGACCTTATCGATTTGTTAGCAACGTAGAACCCTTCCGGAATATCCTTACAGACTGGAGAGAAGACGATATGTTTGTTGAGCAGAGACTGAGCGGGTGCAATCCTCTGGTGATTCGAAGGGTGACTGAAGACTCCTGTAAGTGAATCATTTTCCGTGACGCGTTAATATTCTTTGAGAGTGGTCCTTATTCCATTATCAGTTTAATCATATCTATAACAAAATTTCCGATCGTGATTGGTTCTCCGCACGCCTATTTTTCGCGTAATCGGCGCGCAATCATGCAGTTGTCCAATAGCAGGTATCCGATTTCGACTACCTTCGCCATTCGCACGTCACTTACGTGCGCTTTAATGGGTTCGTTCTTAATGTTTCCCACAGATATTAAAACTTGTGGAAAACGCTACTGACTTTTCGCTCAAAAGAACTTCTGAAAAGAAATGCTCGAAATTTGTTATAGATACGATTAATTAGTAATTGGACCTCGTGTCGTACAATTCAGGGAGAAATCGTGCTCGTAATTTCAAATCAGCCTCGCGTTACGCGCTCGTCCGATTTTGAAATAACTCGCGTGATTATTCCCTGAAATGTACTCCACTCGGTCCAATTACCATAACTAGTTGCAGTAATCGTCACCACTGACACCTCCACTATCAGCATCAAGCGATTCCAACTGAACTGATGTAGTAATTTCACACTTTTAAAAGCAGGCAGGCTGAATGCGAGTTTCATTCCTGTATCCCGTATGAGATGGGTTAAAAAATGCCTGCATACAAACCCCATTGCCGGTGTATCATCTGATCTGTTTCTATAATCATCCCCTCTTCCTTATGGGTGAATCTCTTTCTTAGCTAGATAGGATATGCACAGCATTTGGCGTCTTTCTAAAAAACTACATTAAAAGCGTCTGTGGAGAGATCTTATTGGACTGGGGTTTTTAGCAGAGAAAACATTTTGTTCTCAGCTGCCGTTGGATACTCCTCATTTGCCCTGACCCCAGCCACACACCCATACCCCACCACAACCCTTCATTTCCTCCTTTCCTTTCTCCCTCCCTCTATCCTCCCACTCTTTTTCCCTCCTCTTTCCCTTCCCCCTCCTTCCTTATTTCCTTCCGTCCTTCCCTCCCTCCTCCCTCTCTCTCACCCTCCCTCTCTTTCTCCCTCTCTCGCTCCCCCCTTTCCTCCTTCCCTCCCTCCCTCCCTCCCTCCCTCCCCCCCATCCATTCGCATGATGCTGATGTAGATATTCGTATGGCACCCATAATTGAGATCTGCTTTTAATTGCCTTACTTTAATTGTTAATTAACGTGTGCGTTTTCTTTGTGCATTTTAGCTAACGTGGGGTTGAAATGGTCAGAGCTGAGCAAGACACTTAATCCAAATTATAACTGGGAGGCTGCTATCCAGACTGCCATGGGCAGTGGTGAATCACTGGAGGGGGTCTGGAACTCACTTGAGTTTGCCTTTGTAGCTTGTGATATTAAAGAAGATTTAGTAAAGAGTCGCTAAAACGTAGCTAAAGTACGACAAGGGTGATTGTTAGAGGAGACTTATTAACTGAAGCAGTAGTTTGAGTTCTTGTTCTGTGTGAAGGGCTTTATGAAAGCTGAGTACAACGCGATTGTGTTACAGACACAAATATAAATATACTTCTCTCGGAAAATGAATTCTCTTCTTGACCACTCCTGATATTGTCATTATTATTCCCATACCCATATTTTCCATACTGTTACTGTGACTCATACGTGGTTTGAAAAAAAGGTGGATACAAACCTGTTGAGAGGCGGTTTTTCCCACATGCCTATTTTACGTCGAAGTAGTTTACAGCTGACGCATGTGTTGGTACCTCAGTGTCCATGCAGGGTAATTTTAAAGTTTATCTAATAACGTCCCTATTTCCTTCTCTTTTAGGCAGTGAAAAATCAAAATGTTTATGTTCTCCGATACGAAATATTTGATGACATGATTTCTTTCCCTGATGTGGTGGATGATCGCCCTGGTCGAACTATGTGGCCTTCCAAATCACCAGTAGCTCTGTTTGCAGTCAACCGGGACAAACGACTCCGTGCAGCAGCTATCCAGGTTGATTATAAACCAGGTTGGACAAATTGTTTGGTGTAATGTACTTGTAACTACAATTCTGTGTACCGACTTAGCTTTTTGACCAAACCATGTCGATCTCTCTAATTGAATTCATTCAAACTGATTAAGTCCCTCTAATGAGACATATGGGAGAGGTTCTGCGATCTATCAAAGATAATCTTGACGTCCAAATGACGTTGTAAGACCACTGACTTGATTAACACAACTTGCATTTGCTTGATAAAACTCTTTCGCCGAACCTTTTCAAGGGCACTGCATAGAAGTTTGGAAGTATTAGATAGTCCCTGACTGATAGAATTAAACTGTCTTTTCAGCGTGCTTTTCGCGTGTTTTCGCGGTCAAATAGGCAAATTGCGCTAGAAGCAACATCGATATCAAGATTATCCTTGCCGGAACATTCCTTGTAGTGCGTTCCTCGATTGACAATCTTCCTCTCCTTACCTCCCTAGGGAAATGTTGTCGTATTAGCTTAAGGCCCCGTCCACACTACGCCGGAGAAATTTGAAAATGGAGATTTCACTCTGAAACCGCTTCAAGTATTTTCCGTCCACACTACGCCCGGGGAATTTAAAAACGCATCAATCACCGGTCATTTTGGATTTGTTTTTGAGGAAAACTCAGTCAGGGAAATCACATGATTATAGTGACGTCATCGTTTTCGAAAAGCTCCGTTTTCAAAATGTTTTCCGTCCACACGAAAACGAAAAGCCGGCGTTTTCAAATTTCTCCGGTTTAAAGAGCGTTTTGGTAAAGCTCCATTTTCACGACGGATTAGTGTGGACGATAGGCCTAACCGTAAAAATAAAGCTGCATTTTCAGATTTCTTCAGCTTAGTGTGGACCCTCCCTTAACCTAATGATTTTTTTGGTTTCCTTTGGGACTAGACTCTCCTGTTTTCTCCCCTGTTGATGGTGGTTCATGGATGTTGGCTCGGTTGGTTGTACAGGCCACGGATTACGCGCATAGCCAAATGATAGAACATCTTCTAAAGGTTAGAACTCCATTCTGGACAGTAAAACCTTGGCACCACATTGTTCTTGTGTTACTTTTTCTGATGAAGCACGAGCTTTGATCAACTTGATATTTGGGCAGAGTCAACGGAGGCTACCCCGGCCCCTCCAGCTGAAGCAGTATCGTTCCCAGATTATATTATTATGTGCTCTTACGACTCACGGTCAACGATTCGTCCTTTACCTTGTCCTTCTTTTCCTGCTCCTTTTTCTCCTCCTCCTTCTCTTCCTCGTCTTTCTCCTCATCATGGATTGGAAAACTAAAATACAAAGATAAGAAGCAGTTAGACGAGACACCCCAAGCAAGTCCCTGATTTGATTTAAAACCTCTTCGAATTTATTTTACTGCCTTATGTTCTTTGATCTTTAGGTCCATCTTCTTGCGGAACCTTTCTGTGTAGTGATGCAACGTCAGCTCTCCTCCCAGCACCCGCTGAATGAGCTCCTCAAGTACCACTGTAGGGGCGTCATGGCTACAAACACGCTTGGCTCGCCATCACTAATTACTCCAGATGGGTACATGGACCAGCTGACTGCTATGGGATATAAAGGGACCTTGTTATTATTGGAGCGTGGTTACAAGACGCTGAGTTGGAAAGATACAGATTTCCATCTTGATATTATGGTAGCTTGGCTTGTTCATGATGTAGCTTTATACGGGCTCACTTAATGTCTAAAATTTATTGAGGAGCAACAGCCGATCAAAGATCCCACACCATTCTTTGTATTACTGTAGTCGTGAGTGTTGAACTTTGGGGGTCAAATTTTTACCGTCTCTACCGAGGAGAATAAGAGAGCGCACGAAAACTCAAAGAAGTTCAGTTAGTTGAGCTCCTCACATCACTTTCAAGAAGGCAAAACAAGCTTTTTTTCCAGTTCCTCCCCCTAGTCAATTTTACTTCTCCGAGCCGTCAACTCAACTGCAATCTCATTCAAATATGAATAAAGAAGAGGGTTGATTGGGTTGGTTAATTAATAACAATTTAGTTAAGTGCCTCAAGAGTTAAGATTGCATCAGATGTACACAACTATATCTTTTTTTTTAATAACTTTATGGATGCAGCTCGAGTTTTACTCAGATTCCCCCGAGCGCAGAAAATGTAATCTGCAGTCGGTCAGTTAATGTTCCCTTTTCGTTTCCAGAAACGTGGTCTCGACAACAAAGAGAAGCTTCCCTATTTCCCATATCGTGATGACAGCAATTTGTTACTTATGACAATCAAGAGGATGGTAGTGGATTACATTTACGTGTAAGTAGCAGTCAGTCAGTTAGTCAATCGATCGATCGATCGATCAATCAATCAATCAGCCAGTCCTCAGTCATTCAGTTAACGAGTCATTCAATCAATGGGTCAATCAATTAATCGATTAATCAATCAATGAGTCAATCAACCAATCACCTATTCAATCCGTCGGCCGGTAGGTCAATCACTGATACTGGAATCTTTTGAGACTACGCGGTGTCCATGGATTGAGTAGTTCGCAGTAATGGTTATAGTAATTGAATCATGTATTGCTTTTCTGTTTCAGTTTCTATAGAGGAGATCATGACGTTCAGCAGGACACGGAGTTACAAGCGTTTGTGAATGAGCTGTCTGCCCAAGGGACTGGGCCAGATGGAGGGCGTGGCCAGGTAATCAGAGTTGCGTTCGTGGTAGACTGCACGTATGTGCATGTACGCTGCGTTCGAGGTACAATGTATACTCAGTTCAAAGGCACATGTATGTACGCAGGAGAAAGACCTACGACAGTCTCCCGCGTTGATGACCCTTGAATTCATTAAATTGGGTTTTAGTTTTTTTTTTTTCAAATCAGACCGAACTTTTTCCCCAACGTTTCATTCGCCAGGTCAAGGACCTCCCAGCCGTGTTGCGGACCAAGGAAGAAGTCATTGACGTGGTATCTCGGTTAATATGGCTAATGAGCGTGCGACATTCTGCGGTGAATTATCCAGTGAGCGACTATGGAGCATTCACGCCTGTTCTGCCGACCAAGGTTTACAACGACAGCAGCGTGCCTCCAGGAACATTTTCTGTCTTGAATTTACCAAATGTTGACATATCTCTTGTAAGTAAAACTAATCAATAGATCGATCGATCGATATATTAGTCATTCAGTCAATTAGGTTGATCAATTAGTCTCTTGCTGAGATGTTCTGTCAGTCCGTCAGTCCGTCCGTCCGTCCTTCAGTCAGTCCGTCAGTCAGCCAGTCCGTCCGAATCCGTCCGTTAATTTGTCTGTCTGTCTGTCTGTCAGTCTGTCAGTCACTGGAGGCAGTTCTTTTATGAAGAACTGTGGGCACTTTCGTACTTTCCTGAGGTCAATAGATATCACAGACTCCTATAAAAGGGAATTGGTGCCGCTTACGTCACTTTCGTTTTGCCTCTTAAGCATACGAATTTGCTTTGGGAAGACAAGGTACGAGTCGACTGCGAGCATTAAAAGAATATTCGAGACTTAGAGATTGGTAAAATGTTTAGCTGCCCCTCTCTACTCATTTATGGGTGTAAGCGATTCATATTTCCCTCAGATTTTCACACTATTTAATGTTCCATTTCTCTCCTCCACAGTCGCAGATCGAGGTTGCCATGAACGTCGGAACGTACCATTATGACGAGTTATTTGACTACTTTGAAAAACTGAAGAATCCTTCAGGAAGAAAAGTAGTTAGGTTTTACTATTACTACCTGAAGTACGCCGTTAGTCCAAGGCTCAAGTATAGGAACTACAGGCGATCCAAAGGTGGCCACCTGACCTACCCTTATCTACAGCATTCATGGCTTCCCAACGGCATTCAAACATAACCAAATAGGACATTAAGGCTTTGCACTATTGTTATATCAGATAAATTCCGAATTTAATTCTTTCAGCAGTACTAACTAGTCCAGTTCTGGCGCTCTCATTGTCACGCAACGCTACGGAGAGAGGGACCTCTCTCCCTAGCGTTACGTGACAGAGAGAGTGCCAGTACTAACATATTCGACTATACTTTTAAACCGAAGCTGCGTATGCTTTTAAACCAAAGTTCCCTATTTGGCTGGACTGTATCGGATAAATGTTAAATGTTAGATACTGTTAAATTAAACCAAACAATAAAGAAATTACGCATTATTCTGGAATAAACACAATATATTACAAGTAGCTGTATTTGTATCTTTTTCACTGGGTAACTGATGGAGTAAAAATAAGGGGCTGATTGGCCAGGAACAATCGATGCCATCGATCATCGATCAGTTAAACTTGTCCAGACCACTCGAACGCCAATTCTAAAATCGTAGAAGCAATGACTTCCAAATTTGGCGACTTGTAGTAAAATACATCAGGGAGCAATTGGGTGTGGCCTGTTACTGTTTAAGGGACTTGCTGTTCCCAAGGAAACCATACTTTGACAGGCATGTTTCTCAATTTGTTGTTGTTGTTGTTGTTTTCCTGAAGATTAGTAATGGTGAGAGATGAAAAATTAATTTCTATTACAGTGATAACTGCTCAACACTTGCCGTCTGTAGATTTAACGGCTACTAGAGACGTCACAACACGGAAAATGCGAAACTCGCTGCTAAAAGTGTTAAGGTTGAGTGCGGACTTACAAGTTTCTTTTAAGCCCTCGCATGGCAGTACCAATTTCAATGAGCTTGTGAACAACAGCACGAAGAAATCCCCATGAAATGTTTTCACTCTATTGAACTATTCTCACTAGCAAGATTGTCACAAATCCCTTTTGCTACAAACTTGAAAAGCGGATGTAGAACTGTACGAGACACGCCCGCTCCGTGTAGAAGTTTTTCGGACGAAAAGCAGGGTGGGGCTAAAGCAACATGGCAAGAGGATTAATAATCTTTTAATAAGATTTAAAACAGTGAGACTCAATAGGAGATGAGCAAAGAGTCCCTAAAAGTCACGTTGGGGATTGCGTGACATCCTACATGGGATACTAGGAGTTGAATTATATGACGTGCGCCTTACCGCTGTGGAACCGCATTGCAGCAGTAAATTCAAGATGGCGAACGACGAGGAAGGATCCGGCTATCGTTGGTTAAACCAATATGAAAGAACTTGGTAAGTATTACTACGCGGAACATTGCATAAATAATTTTTAAATTAACTGATTAATTATTTTTGGCGTATTTAAAAGAAATACGCTGTAGCTTATTATAGGTCTTTCAAACATCGACTGCAGAACTGTATGGTGCATAAAACAGTGTAATGATTCTGCAAGAAAGAAGTGACTCTGTTAGCTTTGAAACAGTGTCTTTTATTTATATATTTCCTGCCTGTGTGATAACTAGAAAAGATCACTAAAAAGCTTGTTGACTTCATGGTTATATTCCCCCTTTACCACAGTGATTGGGATTTTGAGTGGTGGAAAGGAGGGGGTGCGGGTGGGGGGTCAAAACTGGGACCGAAGAATCGAAGAAGGAAAACCACTATTTGTAGAGGCAAATTTTAGGGAAGAGCTATAGCAGCTCTGTGGTAAATTTTGTAATAAATTAATTCTGAAAACTCCATTTTGAAAGCACTTGGCATCCTAAGAGTAACTTAAAGAAATGTGTACTTGCCCTGATTGTTTTTCACATGCCCCAAAACAGGCAGTGACAAAACTCCCACCAGGTCAGCTCTGGGGGTGTTATAAATGAGAATGGCAACCATTCAAGAATGAGACAGAAACAATAGTGGCCATTAATTCTTATTTAACCAAGTTGACCCAGTTTGAGTTACATGCCCCCTTCCTACAATCCTTATGACATTCTTCTTGTATTCATATATTGTGAAGTTTAACTTAAATTTGTTGTTTATCATGTGCGCTAACATCCTGGTGAGTTAATCTGTCTTATTTAGAGGAGCATTTGCTGTGCTTTTTTAACAGTTTTTAATGTCAAAATGACTAGAAATAAAGAGTACTTGACTACATGTATGGGTAAGAGTCAAGTCTGCATACGAGCCAAGTGGCCCATCAGACCAGAGCTTATACCGGTTTCAGTAGCATGAAGCAACCCGGGAGTTGTTCTACTCCCCCCTGGATGGGATGCTAGTCCAATTCGCAGGGTTACTCCCCCCAACATTAAATTCGCCGGTGTCCATTTATACACCTGGGTGGAGAGAGGCACTGTGAGAGCAAAGTGTCTTGCCCAAGAACACAAAACAATGTCCCCGGCCAGGGCTGGAACCCATACTTCTCGTTCTGGGGTCGAGCACACTAACCATTGGGCCGCCGCACCTCCCATGTATGGTGCTGTTTTAATTTTTTGTATTTACATGTATTTGAGGTATCGTTAAATTATGTTGGTTGCTAGGGAGGTTATTCAAGAAGATGCTGAAGGTTCTCTTCAAACTGTGGTTGATGAGATTACACAGAGGACCAAGCGAAGAAGGTGGGTGCATATACATGTGCATGTGTAATAAACTATTTGTTAAGGTGTGTCAGGCACTGGAACCTATAACAAATTTGACAAGGACTGAAGACTAAGCTTTTGGTTAATTGCATAGAATTAAGTGTTGTGAAGTATGGTACAGTACCGTTGAATAACCATTTCTTGGAACATCAATGGATTACACATGATGAAGTTTCTAACTAGTACATATACAGTAACTGCAAAAATTAGTATCAAATAACAATACACTGTTTTGTAAACTACTGCGTTTATCATAAATTTCTACAGGCTCATGGGAAGGAGTGGAAACATTCGACTTGGCATGGTAAGTTCATAACACTTCTTTATTGGAGAACTGCTCATACCTGTTGGTTTTGAAGCTCTGAGTAACATCACGCCTAAAAGTATAGACACGTGCACATAGATCCATTGCATAACAATTAAAAAAAAATTTAAAAGCATTTGAAAGGGTTTGTCAGGTATGATTGAGGATTATAACAGTCAGTCAAAATACAACACATGGAACATTCAACTGATGATTAATTTTAAGTATTCAAATTAAGGATGGTGCCTACTCCAGTGTAAATACAAAGGTTTTTGCACCAGATTAGGACCATGCAGTAAATGTAGATCTTTGCAAAGGCTATTGGAACCCACAAAGAAAAATGGGGATAACCATGCATTTTTTGGGGATAATTAGCCTTGAATCCCAACAAAAATGCTGACATCAGCATTTTTCTGAAAAAAGAAATTTCCTACAAATTACAAATTTCCTTAGAATTCTCCTTTATGTACTGAAATGCAAACACATTTATAAAGATCTTACAACTGCTCGATAAAAGGTAACATAAAAACCATTTTTGGGTTGTTTTTAATGACAAAATCATTGCAAAAGCACTTTTAGCATCTCTGACAGCCTTCCTCTGGTTCAGCTAAAATACAGTCTAAATAGCTGTTCCTTACAACCAGAAACTAATCACATGTTGAGTAGGCTTGCCACTTCCATTTCATAACATGAAATGTAGGCGTAACCACGCCTTTTTTAAAGTTATTCATCTTTTCTGAAAACTTTTACAGTGCCCATTACATTTTTGCCGTCACCTCCCCAGTAAGTAAAACATTTGCGTCTCTTGCACTTGTTTTGCACACGCACTATGCTATCTGCAGGTACATGTTTACAGTTGGATTTCAGTATAATTTTTGACAGGTAACAGCTAGTTTTTCAGCTGGAAGCCGTTAACGGTTACACAGAGGACACGGAGGGACATGGAGTGTAAAGCATACCTTACATAATGCAGAGAACATGTGCGCACTAACAATAGTAGGCACCATCCTTAATGGGAAAACAGACATTGTTTGCTGCATTTCAGATGCGACATGTGTTTGTTGTTGTGGATATGTCTCGAGCTATGGAAGAAGCTGATTTAAAACCTTCACGTCTTGCTTGTTCTGTCAAGGTACAGTATATATCACCATAATAGTAGAATTCTACTTGAATACTAATTTTAATGCTGCTGCAATCTGTTGGTTGAGCCATCACACATTATCAGCCATCAAACACTAAACTTTAAAAGCTCAGAATTGTTGAATGAACAATGTGAGCATGAGTACACAGCTACCAGGGGCAGATCTAGAGGGAGGGTGCAGGGGGTGCATCTCCCTGCCCCGCCTACTGAGATGAAGTCTTCTTCTTTGTGTTTGCTTTTAAGATTTGTTTACCTCATCAGTCAGTTATGCCATTCCTAAGAAAAATCCTGGGTCCACCCCTGGCTGCAAGTGTAATTTATTACTGAAGCAGGAAGTTTTACTAAAAATTTTACTTAATGCAGTGTGTGGTGAAGGATAATTAAAAATTGTTATTTGAAAGAAATTTAGTTAGAATTCTACTGTTAAAGGCAATTAGATTATTCACTCTGAATTTGTATTAGGTGATAGTTGATTCTGCTCTCAGCTTCAATAACTACATGTATCACCTCATTGAAATCTCAATCTGGAGCCCATAATGCAGTTGTTAACTAGAAGTGCGAACTGATGTGAGATGCACAAGTATATTTTTATTATCTACTGAGTCAGTGTCACAGTACAACTCTCCAATGATGCTGGTATCATGACATTCAATGCCTTAAATGCATCATCTTGCAAACAGTATGAAAGAAACATGACTGTACATTTCTATCTTTACAGCTTTTGGAAGATTTTATCACCGAGTACTTTGATCAGAATCCCATTTCACAGGTACGTGTATGTTTACAAAGTATAAGGAAACCAATATTAATTAACTTAGTTAATAACATATTTTGATTGCATGCAAAGTGAATATTGTTGAATTTTTGTTTTGTAGATAGGGCTTATTGCAACCAGAAACAAGAGAGCTGAGAAACTCACAGAACTAAGTGGTAATTATACAGGCTTTTACATTGTGTTATTAACTGTTTTGTAATTGTCATTACCATACCTAATAGCCTTTAACTTGCTGCCAATACATTTCTTTTGTCAGTCATCTTCTTCTGACAATTACCCTTTGCTGTGTTGCATGTATAGGTGGGCTATTTTTTAACCCTCCTGAGCCAGTAGTTGGTTAGCTAGGGCACAATGCCTCCATGTTAAAAGCTGGGCCCATAAGACTGTTACTGTTGTGTGCTCATTTACCTGGCCTATGTATGCAAGCAAGGCTAGAATTGATCTTGCTTTGTTACAAACTTTTCTGCTTTTCTCAATTAAATTCAAACTTGTTAGCATAATAGAACAATTTTATTTACACAACAAAAGCAGCAAGATCTGTGTCAATGGAAACAATATCACCTCTAGCCTCACGCCATTCAAAGGCCAGGGGCCCGTTTCTCAAAAGCCCCAGAAACTTTTTGGGCCCGCAACTTAGCCATTTTTAGTTAATCTGTATCTAACAACAGAAAGGTGTATATGTCTGAAACTTCTTGGAAATGAGGGGAACTTCTGGTCATATTAAGAATATGTAAACAAAACAGCTCTGTATTCATAAGGTTTGCAATTTTGCTACGGCTTTAGGGGTGTGAAAACTTTTCGCGACCTTTGAGAAATGGGCCCCAGGCCACAGAGCAGAGAACAGTTAAAACATCAGTGGTCTATGACATGTAACACATTGTTTGTCATTGTTTACAGGTAATCCACAACTCCATATCAGCACTCTCCAGAAAGCTGCTACTAAACAGTGCCAAGGAGAACCATCGCTGCAAAATGCCATAGACACTGCTGTACAGTCATTAAGGTTAGTAGTAGTGGTCATGAAACTTGTTTGTACTTTGTAGCTCAATCAGTCAAATTTTTTTGACGTAATTTTTAATTTTACAGACATTCTAGTGGTGCATTCAGGTTGAAGTGGCCTAACAACAGAGTTCTGTTCTGCTGTATTTATGATTTTATATAAAATGAAAATTATATGCTTAGTGCATGCACTGTGTTTTCTCTTTTTCCAGACATATGCCAGGTCATGCCAGTCGGGAAATCCTTATTCTGTTTGGAAGCCTGACATCATGTGATCCTGGAGATATTCTTGACACAATTCAGGTAATGATGGTTAAAATTCATTATCATAGTGATCTTCCTTCATGTTCTGTGATATGAATTTTCTTGTAACCATTAAATGTGATGACGGATTGATGTGATGACTATTGATTCATTCATGAATAAATTTGTCACATTTATTACAAAGTAAATTGTTTGTTATCTCAGTCTGTGAACAAGGAAAAGAAAAAGTTAGTTATCAAAGAATTTGTGTGGGGTGCAGTAAATTCCCTGTTTTCAATTATCATCAGACTTTGCAACATCAAAACATCAGGTGCTCTATCATTGGCCTGGCAGCAGAAGTGCGTGTCTGTAGGACGCTTTGTTCTGAAACACAAGGTAGATGAATCAATATCCAAACTACTGTTAAATCTTTAACATGCCTACAATGTATAACTCTAGATTTAATGTTGAAAAAGAGTAGTTTTCAATTGAGTGTCATAAAACTAAAACCAAAGCAACCTCTCTGGCCAATCACAAAGGGCGCAGAAAACTCAGTGAACCAATCAAAACTAGACATTAATAGAGTGATGTAGTTCTAAGTTGACATGAAGTGCAGGAAAACTTATAATGACAAGCCAGTTAATATTAGTACTTCTGATTGGATGACAAAGTGCCACAAGCTTTTTAAGCCAATCATGTCACGTAGTAATGTAGAACCAAAGCAAATGTGAATGACTTTTGACACTCAAGTGAAAACTGCTCTGGTCATGCAATGCAACATTGTGTGTCCCTATGTTCATTTTAGCCTTTCTGACAGACAGACAGACAGGCAGACAGACAGACAGACAGACAGACACAGACAGACAGACAGACAGGCAGACAGACAGACAGACAGACAGACACAGACAGGCAGACAGACAGACAGATCTATAGACAGAAAGACAGACTAAAAGTTTATAGTACCAGAAGCAATACTTCAAACTTGATTTTGATGTCGTTGATTCATCAGGCAGCTATGGTGTCATTTTGGACGAAAGACATTACAGGGAGCTATTGATGCAGCATGTTACTCCACCCGTGGCAAAGGCATGTACAGGACTACCAATCACTGCTTCATGATTCAGTTGTCATCTTGTTGTCTGCTTTTGATTTTTAATAGTGGCTGAATTGAATTATTTTTTATTAATTATATATTAATATATTGTTTTGTTTTAAATGTTTCTTTGTTTTTGCAGGCTGACACTGAAGCTGCTTTAATAAGAATGGGTGAGTAAATATCAGTTGCCAAAGAATTTTCAAGTTTTGTTTGAGAAACAATTTCAATATCTTCTGCACCAAAAAGTTTTTCTGTTGAACATATTGTGTGTGGTTACTCATTGTGCATGGATCTATGAGTAATCAGACTTTATTGATCTAAAAAACAGGCTTTTGTCAGTGTATGAATAAGCATGCTGTTTTAAGTTGTCCTCGTGGAAGACTTTTGTCTTTTGTCCTTGAACTAGAATTAAATTATTTCAATGTGCATGTTCAGCAGGTGAACACAGTGGAATCCTGATTGCTCAAACCCTTGATTTTTTGAACATCCCGATAACTTGATCGATGCAAAAGATTTAACCCTGACGTGACTGTAAAATACTCTGAATGTACTTGTATCACCCTGATTGTTTGTTCTTTCTTAATGTTGAATTTGAACATTGGCAGGATTTCCTCAACATCTTTCAAGTGGACCACCCTCCCTGTGCATGTGGTATTGTTTTGTTATTTCCTGTTCTGTTTATTTATTTGTCTGTTTCTTTCTGAATTGCGCTAAGTTTTCAACAATAATTATACACGATGACCAGTGCTTTTATACAATACGGTTACAGGGTGACATGGTTTGGCAGCAAATTAATGCAAAATTAATGCAAAATTAGCTATTCACCCATTCACCTTGCAGTATTCAGTGTCAGTTGTGGAGGCGCTCATAAGGAGGGATGTAAATGGAGTATGAAAGATGACTCCATTCTTGCTCCATTCTTGCTCTCCCAAGAGAAGTGACTTTATTCCATTCAAAAGTACAGTACTTTGCTCCATGTTATGATTTAGTGCAGTACTTACTAGACTGCTCAAATCTCAGCACTAATTTGAATTTTTCTAACATATTAAATTCACTCATGTTAAGCATCGATCGATTTGTTAGATCAAGTCATCGTATTCCATTCAAGCCAACCGAACAAATTCTGTTTAACCAAATTCTACTAAATTAATGGTATTGACATGAAAAATCTCTTAGCGTTTTAATCGTAATTTCTGCTTTGTATTAGTCATTTGGACAGTGGTGGTGTTAAAGGACTCAGTACATCAGGCTACTTTTGTCCACAGGTATGGTGGCATAAAATAATGAGTCTTGTTTAATAGAGATCTAACAGTAATCTAATTATCATTAAAAATATTATAATTCATGATAATGTATGTCTTTCAGACTTCCATGTAATGCTCAATCGTTAAGACTTAGATAAGAATTTGATCTTTCACATACACAACTTTAATCTGTAAAGCAGGGCTTTGTCAACTTTTACCTCGGAAAACTAATCACTTGGCATCAGGCAAGTGAAGGATAGAGTCCATTAGCCCCGGGTTATTAGACACGGCTTTCTTTGCTTGCTACAGTTAGCGCAACAAACTCAGTGTAAACTGTTGACTGTTTTGCAGACTCTGATGAAAAATTATTCTTTTGGCTTGTTCTTGGCTTGTTCCATTGTCATCATCACGCATTAATCGGGTTCTCGTGGACACATCTCTCTCCAGGAGTTGAAAGTAAATGTTGTGATAGAACGGTTTGCAATTGAGTGCCGTAAACCTAAAACCAAAGTTATCACTCTAGCCAATCACAAAGGACACAGACAATACAGTGAACCAATCAAATCTCAAAGTAACTGCATGTAGTTGACGTAAAGCGCGGGAAAACGAGTGCGAGTGAGTCGCTTTTACTTCTGATTGGATGAAAAAGTGGCGTTAGTTTTTTTTTAAGCCAATTGTGTAGTGTAGTTGATGCAAAAGCAAATACTTTTCGACACTCAAATGTATGCAGTTCTAAAGCTACGTGCAGTATAATGTGTTTGTCTTTGTTTTACCATCCTGCAGTGTAAAAGCAAGTACTGTGACTTGCCAGTAGAGTGTAAAGTTTGTGGTGAGTACAACAGCAACACATCACAGTCAGGTCAATTGTCATTTAGAACTAACAAAAATTCTCTTCGCCAACATCACCCTTGGAGTAAGGTTACTGAAATTCGTTTGTCGGTATGTTGAATCTGAAAAATGCTCAAATAGCAGTCAGGGATGGACGTCGGTATTTTGTTTGACACTGACTTGTGTAAAACCCTTAACGTTAAGTTGTTCCTAACGTTTGCATTAATTAGTGTCAAACACAATTTCACAAGGTAAATCTGGTAATCATTATTAAGTTTTAAAATGTTATTCCTACAGTTTTAGATTCAGCCAATAGTGTACAGTAAAGAAGTTGAAGTTGAAGTTGAATTTGAAGTTGTAACATTTGGTCAAAGAAAACTGGAAAAAAGGCTATAAAGGGCATATGTTTCATGTTTATTCCTGAGTTGTCCATACAACACTACAATATCAGCGCTGTTTTTGCAGGTTTAACATTAGTGTCAGCTCCGCATTTGGCTCGTTCTTATCAGCATCTTTTCCCACTGTCGCAGTTCACAGAAACAGATTTGTCAACTATGGAGGATGAACACAGAATAAGGTAAATACTTACATGTAATAGAATCATAACATTACTTGTTTGGTACCTTATACATGGCGTCCAAAAACTTTCGGACGTTAAAATTTCGCACACTTTTTATCTCATTTGGAGCAAATTGCGGACAAAAATTTCCGATACTTTCTTGAAACATACCTAAAGTAAATTTGCGCCAACAAAACACGAATTAGACTGAAACAACGTCTCTGAAAATTACAGTTTTACTGCGCCTTAATGGTTTTACATACACGCATACACTGCCGAGAAAATAGCAGAAATTGTATCAAACCGTTACGTATCTCAAGCATTGTCTCAAGTAGACTTCGTTCTATAAAGTAAACTAAGAGTTTTGGAGCTATTTAAAAATTTTATGTTGTACTGTAAACATTTCAGACGCTTAAAAATTTCCGACGGTTTTATTTTCGGAGACTTTTTGTGTCCGAAATTAAAATCGTCCGAATTCTTTTGAAAATAATGTAGTACACTTGACTATCCTTCACTCAGATAGAATCTGCAAGAACGTGTTATTTGGTTGTTTATCCTTGGAAACTGTGCATTTGATCCCGTCCTCTTTCTCAACGGTGAACTAGAACCTTGACTTTTAAAAGGCTTTTCCGACCTTTATATTTGTATTTTGCAATAGAACCTGTCAGGGAAACAGAAATTCAACCTGATCTCCACAATATGACACAGTCTGACTTCTACAGCAATAGTCTTTCTTTGGCCCCGTCCTTAAGGAAATACTTTACATAATTTTGCTTTCCTTCCTCTCGCACGTTTCAGTTGCGACCATCAAGTCTATCCAAGGTGCAGGAGGTTTTGAAATTGGATTTCCAGGTCAAGTTCTGAAAACCGTTCAAAATATCTTCATTTGCACAGTTAAAACTTTACTTTAAGAACATTGTCGAGAACGATGTATGAAGACGATTTCGGTCGTTCAGAGTTATCACTTTCAGAGTGCTTTGGAATTTTTACAGCTTCATTAGTATTTTCATGTAGGCAAAACTATGGTCGGGGATACTTCATAACATATTAGACTCGTTCGCTGATAAGAACGTTGATTGTGTTGTTCCAGAAAATATCAGTACCCTTCCCACGGAAGGATTTTTAGTTTGAAGCCTCACCGAGCCCCCTCTGGAAATTCCGATTTAGCTTCATACTTCTCAACCTCGTTAATAATTCATCATGTTTAAACAAAAACACTCAAGACAGTGTTTGACCTCAATTCTAAACACCTCGAAGTTTGTCCAAAATTCTCGGTGTTTGGAAATGTGGTCAAACACGGTCTTTCATGTTTCATATATCACTTCACAATTTTGGCTGTGAACCCCCCCCCCCCCCCCGCCCTTCCTTTGGAACTTCCGTTAACCAGCCTTGGGGTGGGGATGGATTTATCCTGCAACTGTACGTTTCCTTTAGCAAAAAAGTATTGATAAACAGCCTTTCCAGTAATCTACTCTTCATCTGAGACCACGACTCTTCATCGTGTATCGCTATAGTGATACATTTTTTGTCTTCATTGTTCGAAAATGATCGTGGTTACTGTTCAAAATGTTCTTCATTTCTTTTTGCTTTTCTTTCTTCTCTTGTCATCTAAACAGACAGAGTAATTGTTTTGCCTGTCAAAGAGAACACACAGAGCAAGTGGTAGGAGTGTCTCGTTTGTTTTTTTCCTTACTTTTCTTACGTCATTAATTACACACAAGTTTGTTTTGAACGGTTAAGGTGTCTCGATGCAGTTTTTTCTGGATCATACCAAGTAAAGGTCGGTACACACGAGTGGACAAGTCCCTGCAACAAGTCCCTGCAACAAGTCGCGGCGACAAGTCTCATCGTGTGAACTGGCCATTTTTACTTCAGAATCTAGTCGCAGGGACCAACTTTGGTCCCTGCGACTAGTCCCACGAATTCAAACCAGTTTGAATTTTTGGGACAAGTCCCTGCGACTTGTTCCTCAAGACGCTTCACGTGAACTGTTCGTGAGACAGTCTCTTCATGTAAACTCTTCCGGGGACTAGTTGCAGGGACTAGTCGCAGGGACTGATCCCCTCGTGTGTGCCGACCTTAAATCGCCTTTTAAACGGGTTTCCCTTAATCTGGTCAACATTACAATTACAACAGTTATTCAGAGTAGATTTAAAATGGGCATACAGCAATGTAATTTTTTAAGGGTAATCAATGATGCCATGAAAACGATAAACAAACGATTTGAAAATCGACAAAACATGAATTTTACGCATACCAGATGTAATACAAAATGTTTTGCGAGTTACTCGAAATCGAACATATAGAATGTTTTTATTTTGTATTCTGCTTGCCGTACACCATAATTCAAGACATTGGCATTAGCTTTTTTAGTCCACATCTGGTTAGCACAAAATTCGTGTGTTACTCATTTTGAATTTTTTGGTTATTGTTTCCATAGAAATAATGATTGCCCTAGAAAACGTCAATATATTTCGAGTGGCTGGTTTAATTTTCATATGTATCCGATAAAGGCGCGACTGGCAGAAAGCTGATTGAAGTCCAGAAGAAAATGTATGAACTCAAGACATCTTTAATGTTGATTTTGGAAAGGTTTTAATTTCGCGTTTTATTGCAGGCGTATACATGTCCTCAATGTGGACATTTGTTCTGCATGGACTGCGACATCTTCATTCACGACTCCCTCCACAGCTGTCCCGGATGTACAGCTTCCCCACAGGGGAAGGGCTAGGGATTCTCTTGTTCGCAATGTAACGTCACTGAAACAATAAAAACAAAAAGCAGAAGCAAACTCTTGCACTGGAGTTTTTCGAGTCTCTGCCACTTGACACTCTTGTACAGACCTGTCTATTGGTCAGATCTTTGCTAAGCCTCTAAAACGTAATTAAATAGCGACTGTGTTAATCGGGGTTTATTGCAATGATCTCTGACAACGTAACAGATTCAAAGGTTTTAATTTTTCAAATTTTCTTTTTTTAGATGAATTACCGTACCAATTACTGTAGTTGTTTTTCCAAAATGAAATTTCATCTCCGATGAACATGAAAGGCGCCCACTGACTCACGTCAGAATAGCCGTTAGTTCTCATCCACTTCATGGCCTCGTGAAGAGATTCACCACGAACAAGGTGATTATAGAAACTATTCATCAACTGCTCTGTTGCACTATCTTCTAGGGCCCATTTTGCCACCAACACCGAGCGTGCACCGGATCTTAAGAACGCTCGAGTGGTTCCAACAACGCCTTCGACTCTTATCTGTCCTCTTCCACTGTGGCAACAACTCAGGACTACCAGTTTGGCTAGCAGCTGAACACTTGAAATGTCAGACATTGTTAACAAGTATTCTTATTAGGAGTTTCGTTAGTAGGGCGAAGAGGAGAAAGGAAAATTTCTCCTCTTTCAGCACCACCATGCGCAGCAAAATGTATCAGGCTCACTGAATTGATCCTCTCAAATACCGCTTGCTTAGTTGCTTGTTCTCCCAACAAAGGGACACCCAGCAGTCGTCCAATCATAGCTGCTTCATTTCCTGCACAGGGCAATGTAGCTAGACATGTCCTTTTTTTCATCTCCTTTGCATGGCACCAAACTAACATCGGTATCTCCCACTATCGGTGCGCCAGTCTGACTGTGATAGTCTGCAAGATTGTCTTGGATGAGCTTGAGAGTCGTCAAAGAAGGCACGATGCGGATCATGTGAGTCTCGGACAAATACTTCCCTCTCTCAACCGGTAAAGCTGCGAATGGAACTTTGTACAAGGAGCGATCAGGTACGATGGTGATCTCAGGTTCATCCAACAAGTCAGCCACAAGTTCGATCATCATTTTGTAACACAAAGAGAGGTTTGGTTTAACATGATCTTTGTGTTCTTCTCCATCCGCCTCCTTTTCTAGAAGTCGTAAAGATGCTGGATTATCGTCCTGGGATGAGATTGGTTTCGCGTCGGTATCGTCCCAAGAATGATCTTCGCTGGATCTTCGCAATGCTCCGTTGCCAAAACACCAAACTGTCTAAAATTTTCAGCAAAAAAATCATCAAAATTTCTAACCAGTCCGTGAAAAGCAGTGTTTTCATTTACATTAATTGCTTGAAAATGCCTTACCCTGCTGAAATTCGCCAAAAGAACTGTAAACAGTTCCTAGATTTTCATAGCATGACGCTTCTCCCCTTTTGTCTCCAATTTCTTTAGTGACCACGAGCGCTTTCTCAGAGTATTCTTTAACCTTGTTATAGGCCGCACGAGAGCAAAGTAAAGTTCCTAGCTTTATGTAACGCCAGGCCTCTCCATTTCTGTCACCAAATTCATTTTTGATGACAAGTGCTTTGTGATAGTATTCCTTGGCCTTGCGGTATTAAACAAGAGATTGAAACGCATCTCCCTAGGGCTTGGTAATTTGCTGCTTCGCCTAGAGGATCTCGAATTTTTATCTCAAGCGCCTTGTCAAAATACTCTTTGGGCACGAGAAATTCACCGAGACACATGGATAGAGATCCTAGGTTTCCGTAAACGGTACCTTGCCCGTCTATGTCTCCAATTTCTTTGAGGATCGCAAAAACTTTCTCAAGATATTGCTTAGCCTTGGCATATTCACCAAACGATCGTAACATAGCCCCTAGATTTCCATGAGATGAAGTTTTTCCATCTCTGTCTCCAATTTCCAATCTGATCCTTAACGCATTCTAGGTATGCCCTTGACCATTAACATATTCACTCAAAGCTTCAAACACTGCGCCAAGGTTACCATAAGATGTGACCGCTCCTAAGTGTCTGTCGCCAATTTCTGTACTGATTGCTAGTGCTTTCTCGCAGAGTTCTTTTGCTTCTCCACATTTACTCTGCGAATAATGCAATGTAGCTAGTTTCAAGCTTAGTTTACTTTCTATAGTTTTTCCGCCACTTTCCTGCAGTATGGTGAGAAGTTTGTTGCCGTATTTAATTGCACTGGAGTAATCATTGATTAGACAGTACACGGTGAACATTATAGAATATAGCTTTATAAAAAATACTCTGATCACTTCTTCCTTTATGACAGCTTTGCTGTTAAGGATGATCGGGCATTCCTCGCACAGCTTAATGGCCTATAGAACTCGAAAAGTATTGAGAAGAAAGATTGCGACCATGAGGCCAATAGAGACGGCTTGGACAATAATTATTGTGTTGTTCATGTTGGGAACTTCTACATCTGTCATGAGCTGATAAAGAGGAATTTAAAAATAACGGAAACAAAATTAAGGTTCCAATTTGTTATTGACGTAGAAATTTATGTATCTTTTTCCTCGTACCAAAATACAAAATATATGAAGCCCTGGCCGAACGGGCTCGCAAGTAGACGCAAGTTGAAAACTTGAGTTGCGCTCACTTTGGTCGAAATCAAATTTGCACGGAATTCGGCGCAAGTTTTTCACCGTTTGGCCGCCCAACCCAACTCGACGAAAGTGGACTGACGTCCAATCGTTGTTATAGCAGCCTATTAGCCAATGAAATATAGCCTTTTGGCCGCGCGAGACTTAGTGTGTAGCCTTTTGCGGCTTGCGTGTACTTCTATGGGAACTTGCGGCTGAATCCGTTTTGCACACCCAATGCTAGTCTCCAGCTACTTGCGAGTCCGTTCGGCCAGGGCTTAACTCATATGGGTGCTGCTTTGGCTGAGCTCTGTTTGGCTGGGCAAAAAAGCACTCAACCCTACCTAGTGGGATATTGATATTGGACACACTTGCTGTATGAGACGCGCCTGCAGGGAATCATGGTAATTGTATTCGTCAAAACAAATGTCCAGTCAAAGATGACGAATACGCTACCATGATTCCTTGCAGGTACATCTGATAGAGGGAATAGGCCACGTCCGACATATCAACATTCTAAAGTGGTTCCGAGGCCTTCGGGTCAAAATTGAAAATTTTTAAAGTTTCTTTTGTTTCTCAATTCCCAAAAGAGACTTGGATACATAGAAAACACCACCCAATAGAGAAGTTTGTCCTGAAAGCCTGGGAGCCACGGTAGAATATATCGAACGTGGCCTATATAAATAATAGCCTCCATTTGGCGCGAAAATATCCTGGGATATTTCTCCCCGGACATTATCTCTTCCGAGAAGCGTACGCTCTCGGAAAACGCTTCTCGGAACAGATAATGTCCGCGGACAAATATCCGAGCATAGTTTCGCCCCAAATGGAGGCTACTGTGTTTATTATTCTTCAAATCTTTTCACAACGCGCGCAGTTTTGAAAATTGGGGAATATTCTTGGATATTCCTCAGTTGTAGCTGGGGAATATTCGTTCACGTGACGTGTTTAGACCAGTCGCGCGCGAGCGAAAACATTTGATGGATTATAATGGCCAACATTGCTGACAACGCTGCCCCAAAGAGGAAGAAGACCACAGTTAGCGATATCTATTTTCCGATATCTATTTCCTGTTAGTTTCATGTCACGGAACCTACTTTTAACAAAACTTACTTCCGTGTCCGCCACCTTGCGAAAATGAAAATCAAGAAGGGAAATCCTTGGAAAGTTCAAATGTTACAATATTCTAAGAAACTGACGAGATCGAAACGTCGAGATCGGTCGCTGATCGCAGACGGCTTTTATATCAAATTAGAGAGGTTAAACCTTGTGTCATTATGATCACTGCGTTCACATGGAAAGAAGTCTTTACCAGTCGCCATTGTTGTCTAAGCCGGGGCGCTAGTGATTTGATACCTCCTTTCCAGGTCCCTCTCTTGCCAGACTAGTTTCTAGGCTAGCTTCCATCTTAACGTTCTCCAACCACTGATTAAAACCTTTCATTTTCGAGCCCGGCATTCGACAAACAGTTTGTATCACTTTGCTTCACACGCAGGTGCCCGGATTGAAATCAAAGGCTCTTTGGGCAACCTCGCGTCACTTGTTTTACAGTTCGAAGAAATCCACTGCTAAACCAAACAAGTGCATTGCAAGCGCAACGCTGGCTAAAGTAAACAGGAGCGCATTTTCACTTCTGATGAAACTACGCCTTAAAGCGACTTTCTCTTGATTAACAAACCAACATGGATCATAAACTAGAAGTAAGTAAATTTTAACCAGTCCCAGCAATTATATTATTTCGCATTTTTTAAAATAATTTACGTGAAGTGCGTAAAAGCAGTATGTATCTTTGTGCGTATAGATGTTACACGTGACACAATTACAGTCAAACCTCTCTACAATGGTCACCTTGGGGACAGATGAAAGTGCCCGTTGTAGAGAGGTGACCGTTATGGGTAGATAGGGGTGTTATATGACACCTGTTTTTTCGGGGAAACAGCATTTTATTCAGTGGAATCCCGATTTCTCGAACCGTCAGTTTTTCGGACCTCCCGATAACTCGAACCAAAAGTCGTTTCCCCTCCTCTGTCAAACGCTGTAATTTTACCCCCGATTTCTCGAACTGTCCGATTTTTCAAACCAATTTTCGTTTTCCTTGGAGGTTCGTAAAATCGGGATTCCACTGTATTTAAAAAATGCTTGCTGTAGCATAGAAATACCTAACACAATCAAGATATATCAGTAACATAGAAACCAAACACAAACAGATTAACCACGCGCGGTACGGATCAAGCTTCGTAACCATTTACAATACAAAATGTATATAGCGCCCAGGACGCTGATTTACCGTACTTTTGGTACCTCAAGGGAGGGCACTCATTTGGGACAGAGCGCTTATTTCCTTTCTGAGAAACAACCGAATGTTCAAAACAAAACTTAAATACGGTATTTATTAAAAAGAAAAATAACATGAGCTGTAACAGTAACGAATATACGGTGAATGTTAGCTATTTCGACGCCGATAGCTTTGACAGTGTAACTTGCGGTACATCATTATTACGTAAATAAATAGTTGAGAAACACAGACGAAGACCACTGGTTTTGTAATGCGGCATAACGTATGTGACGGCGTTGTAATATTATAATATTAGAATGGGGACGCTTACGGTGGCGGATCCAGACTTTGAGCTAAGGGGGGGGGGGGGGGGGCGGGTTTGTTTTACTTGCCCTGTCGGCTTTTCTTCCTTCAGTCATTTCTTCTTTTTTTCACTCAAAATAAGGGGGGGGGGGGCCGGGTCCCCCGGGTCCCTCCCCTAGATCCGCCACTGGCTTATTAATAAAAACTTATTAACTTATTCGAAAGGGTGCGCTTATTGGAAGGAGGAGGTTAAACCGAGTCATTACGGTAAACTTCAGTCGTTGATTAACTGGCCGTTGTGGAGAGGTTATTTTGGCCGTTTGAGACGCGCTTTAGTGGCCGTTGCCGTTGTGGAGAGGTGGCCATTGTGGAAAGGTTAAAATACGAGTGAATGTATGGACCGTCCGCCGGGACAAAAAAGTGGCCGTTGTAGAGAGGTGGCCATCAGTGGAGGTTCGAGTATATTCTGTAATAAAGTTCCATTGTATTAAACAAAGTCTCAGAATTTCTCTTTGCATTTTCTTTCTTTATTTAATCTTGAATTTTTTTCAATGGATTCCCAGTAAATAAAATCCTTCGATGGTAAAAAAAAATAGCTAAAAATTATTTTGACGAATTATTGAACATCACTGGTTAAAAGGTCAAAGATCAGTTCTAATGGGATGATTTCCTTTGGGACTTTTGTCAATGATGGAATTCAAGAAATAAATTTAATTCCTCTTGTCTTATCTTTCAAAATCAAATTTCACGTTATCTCCGATGAGCATGAAAGGCGCCCACTGCCTGACGTCAGAATAGCCGTTAGCTCTCATCCACTTCATGGCCTGGTGAAGAGATTCACTGGCACTTTCACCATGAACAAGGTGATCGTAGAAACAGTTCATAAACTGTTCTGTCGCGATGTCTTGAATGGCCCACAGTGCAACTAACACTGAGCGTGCACCGGATCCTAAGAATGCTCGAGCGATGCCAACAACTCCCTCAGCTCTTATCTGTCCTTGGCCGCTGTGACAACAGCTAAGTACCACAAGTTTGGCTCGCAGCTGAACTCTTGAAATGTCAGACATTGTTAACAGGTATTCTTCTTCGTTAGGAGTTCTGTTAGTAGGGCGAAGAGGAGAAAGGGCAATTTCTCCTCTTTCAGCATCACCATGCGCAGCAAAATGTATCAGGCTCACTGAATTGATTCTCTCAAGTACCGCCTGCTTAGTTGCTTGCTGTCCTAACAAAGGTTGAACGCCCAGCAGTCGTCCAATCATCTCTGCTTCCTTTCCTGCACAGGGCAATCTAGATATGCTCTCTTTCCTTCCTTTGTATCGCACCAAACCAACATCAGGATCTCCCACTATCAGTGCACCAGTCTGACTGTGATAGTCTGCAGGACTGTCTTGGATGAGCTTGAGAGTCATTAAAGAAGGCACGATGCGGATCCTGAAGGCCTCGGACAGACATTTTCCATATTTATTCTGTAATGCTGCAAATGGTACTCGGTACAAGGAGCGATCAGGAACAATGATGATCTCGGGCTCCACAAGTATGTCAGCTACGGGAGAGATGATCATTGTGTGACACAAAGAGAGGCTTGAGACGTGATCTTGGTTTTCTTCCTCCTCTTCGATAAGGCGGAAAGGTCCGGCGAGGCTTTCCTCCTGCTCAGAGGAACCGGTTGTCGGTTTGCCGCTATTCAGAGAACGATCTTCGCAACGTCCCTTTGGTAAAATACCAAACCCTCTGAAGCTTTTATCCAAAAAGTCATCCAAATCTCTAACTGTACCGCCGAAAACATTTGTGTCAGTTATTTCCCTTTCTCGGAAGTGCACAACACCGCTTCGTTTCAAAACCCACAAAGTTACATCTTCAGAAGAATACGAAATGTAGAGGCAACTGCAGCCGTTACCTTCTCTTGACACGATGTTCTCGATGCCATCCCAAGATTTAGGGTGAGCAGAGATCTGTTTTACCACAGAATACTGTGCTGACATTAGATCGGCCAGTGCACTGCCTCGTCCAAGCTCTGCAACATAAAGAGCATCGATTGGTTTTCCGGCATTACAAAGCAATCTACTAAGTGTCCAGTACCTAGAACCATGTTGGTCTAAAAACAATATCTTGAATTCATCATTGTCCCCAAGAAAACGTCGCAGCTCCTCGCAGTTACGAACACTTGAAAGGAGAAACGACATGGCTCCTTTAATGTCTCCTTGTAAACATTTTAACCATGAAATTCTCGAAAGAGATTCCAACTGTAGTTCAACGTTTCCGGTCTCGTTAGTTATTGCAAGTGCCTTCTCAAGATAATCTTCAGCCTCCACATATCTGCCAAGAGAAAGAAAAACAGTTCCTAGGTCTGCGTAATCATTTGCCTGTCCGTCTTTGTCGCCACTCTCTTTTCTGATCAAAAGTGCTTTCTCCAGGTATTCTTCAGCCTTTACATATTCCCCAATAGACAGGAATACGTTTCCAATGTCTCCGTAACATGTCGCTTCGCCAGTTCTGTTGGCAATGTCTAACGCTATTGCAAGTGCTATTTCGTGACAATCGTTAGCTTCCTCGTATTTGTCAAGGGATTTGTAAACCTTCCCTAGGTCTCCGTACGACAGTGACTCTCCTTTTCTGTCACCAATTTCTTTTCTGATCGCAAGCGCTTTCTCAAAATAGTCTTTAGCGAACTTATAATCACCCAGAGATAGAAAGACATTTCCCAGGTCTTCGTAGCCTGCTGCTTCGCCATTTCTAGAGCCAATTTCTTGATTGATTGCCAGCGCTTTCTCGAAAAATCCCTTGGCCTTTCCAATTTTGCCAAGGTTGTGGTAAGCAGTTCCTAGGTTTCCATAGCATGTGGCTTCTCCACCTCTATCACCGGTTTCCTTTGTGATCATAAGTGCCTTCTTCGTGTAATCTTTAGCTTTGTAATACTCGCCAAGACAAAGAGACACACTTCCAAGGTTGGCGTAATCTGCCCCTTGAACTCTTTGTCCAATTTTTGTTCTGATGGTAAGAGCTTTGTTATAATATTCTTTAGCCTTAACATATTCACCAAGATATTGCAGCACAGTTCCCAGGTTTACGTAACAGGATGCTTTTCCCTTCATGTCACCAACCTCTATTCTGAGCGTTAGGTCTTTCTCCAGAAATTCCTTAGCCTTGGCATATTCACCAAGAGAGGCAAACACGTTTCCTAAGTTTCCGTAACATCTTCGTTCCCCTTCTCTGTCTCCGATTTCTTTCTTGATCGCAAGTGCTTTCTCAAGACATTCTTTGGCGTTGACATGTTCACCGAGAGATTGGAACGCAATTCCTAGACTTTCGTGAGATGCAGCTTCGACATCTTTGTCTCCTATTTCTTTACTTATTTCCAGTGCTTCCTCGGAGAGTCGTCTTGCTTCTACATATTTACATTGACGGTGATATATCGTTGCCAGCCTTAGGCTTGTCTTAATTCTTCCCACTGCGTTTTCAGCACTCTTGCTGCTGTGTATAGCAAGCAGTTTTCTGCCGTATTGTATGGCATTGGTGTAGTCACCGATCACGTCGCACCCTTTGAAAATTATGGCATGTAGTGCTTCGAAAAATGTTTGGATTAGTTCTGTTTCTGTTATGACAGCTTTCTTGCTTAGAATGATCAAGCATTCTTTGCACAACTTTATCGCACTTTCAACTCGATAAGTGTTGACAAGGAAGTTGGCGACCACGATACCCATCCATATGGCTTCCAAGACCTCGCTTGTGTTTTGTCCGTCGAGCATTTCTGTTAGAAAAAGAAAAAGTGAAAGGTATGAGACAACATCTGTTGTCGTCTGTTCACCTCATTGAGAGGAGAGTCAATAGGCCCTTTTCAGCTAAGCCGTCACGTGACCTACTTTTCATAAAATTATGGGCTATAACTTAACGAATGCCAGAAATGGAAAAAGAATGTCGAAAATATCAAAATGGCCAAGTTTGAGGCCCCCATCATCAGAGAATGAGATTTTATGATGGTCTGAATTTTTGAAAGAATAAGAAGATTTGTATGGAAAAATGTTGCTGGAGAGCAAGACCTTGCTCTCCAGCAACATTTTTCATACGAATCCTCTAAATTTTCCGAAAATTCAAACTATGGTATAAACTTACTCGTTTTTTCCTGGGGCCTCAAACTTGGCCATTTTGGTATTTTCGATGCGCTCTTTCCATTTCTGGCATTCTTTTAGTTATAGCCCATAATCCCAAAACTTTTTAGGAAAAATTTGGTCACGTGACCCCAGCTGCAAAGGGCCTATTCTGCCTCCAATATCTATAGCTATGGGCTCCATCTACACTAACGCCTTTTGTAAACGTATACTTTTTGAAATGCATTTTCGCCTACCCTCCACGCTAAAACGATCGAAAACGAATACATTTGAAAACGCTGTCCAGGGTGGAGACATTTGAAAACGTTCCCCTATCGTATTACTGTGGACATCGAAGTCGGAGACTCGCGAAAATGATGACGTCATTCAGATCATGCGGTCACATGTAACTGACAGTTGTGGTGTTTTCTCAAAGTATATCAGCGTTTTCTAGCTTATTAGCGTGGACGGGAGCTTTTCCGGCGAAAAAGCATTGTTTCGAAAATGCATTAGTGTGTACGAGGCCATAGTTTCAATGTTCAACTTTGTTCGGTGAAGATTTCATCCACAAAAATAGTACTGAATTTCCACGACGTATTTGTTACGTTTTCAATGTGGAAGTGCTAGTGCAATCCCCTATTTATAGTCTGTGAATTTTGACTTTCTTTGTCAGCCCCTTCCCTTCCCTCCCCTCCGCTCCCCGGCTAGGTGGATTTCGATTTCCTTCCCATGTTTCGTCTACTGATGTAATGGGAAGCAGGAAATAAAATAAGGTTCGAAGTCCCACATTACATGAAACTCGCGCATTTTGATTGGAACAAGGATCAACTGAGAAATTTCTGGAAAAAACTTGATGTTTTCATCATTGTAATACAGGAAATAATCTCTTAAAAGGTATGAACAACGGGAACTTGAAGCCCTTTTTAATTCTTGAAGCAAACCAAAGCAGTTTCTAAGTAGATCAGAGTCTAGTCTGGAAAAGGTATTGAGTTTGAAATAGGGTCAGTCTCACTGCGCTCGTCTCCGGATCGAGTGTCTGAGTTCGAGCCCTGGCCGGGGACATTATGTTGTGTTCTCGGGCAAGACACTTTACTCTCACAATGCCTCTCCCCACCCAGGCGAATTTAACGCTGGGGGCAACCCTGCGATGAACAAGCATCCCATATTCATTTATTCCTGGTCAAAAAAAATGACTGAGATGTTATGAGAAATAAAGACGAGTTCAATCTAATCTTACAAATACTCTGCCTCCCGAAAGTAAAACATTTTCAGTGTAAAATTGAACTATTTACGAGAAAGATAGCAATTAAGTACAAACTAGCTTAGTACTTTTAAAGTTATTTCCTATTTACAAATCACATCAAGATTTTATTCTCCGCTGTCTTATCAATACCCGGCATGAAAAGAAACCAACGGTAACAGCGATACTTCACAGGAACTTTATCTGCAAGATGACAGGAAAATCACCACAGGTTCGTCATGTTAACTGAATTCGCCCGTTTTCAAAAGCCAAATATGCCTCTGCTTACTAGCACCAAAATAAACGAGTCTTCTTCTATCAGTACTTTTAATTTGATAAAAACGTCATTTAACTTTACTTTACCTACCGTGCTTTGAGAAGTGAAGGCTGTGATGAAGTCCAAATCTATCCGTGTCAGCAACGGGCAACCTCTCTTCAAACTAACAATGACGTAATTAAAAAAGGCTTCATATTTCGCTGTGATTCACTTTCTTTATGATTCATGTCTCAAAAAAAAAAAACTGGAGGATATGTGTAATTTCTTCTTGGCTTTCACTTGACGTCATCACCGCCATATTGGATGACATTAACAAATATTTTTATTTGCGTCATCCAGCAAGGCCGCCAGGTCTTCGCTATTTGAATCTCTCGGGATTGGTTGCAAATTAAACTACTAATTTATCTCAGACTCAAATATTTAAGAAATAGAAAACATGTACCGTGTTTCTATCGAGTTATAGAAACACGAGTGGAATTTTGGGAGAACGAGAAATACTGTGGGAACACGAGCCGCAGGCGAGATTTTTTCGAGCGAGCGCTCACATCGTAAAAAGTTTAGCCGCCATCTTGAATTTTTCATGCAGTGAGAGACTGGGGAGAGAAAGAAAGTTTTACCAAGGGGGTGAATGATAGGCAAGAGGAAGGATAGGGGAGGGGTGGAGCGAAGAAAATCTTTCTCATTTTTCCCCTCCCCCATCCCCCACCGTTTAACATGGCGGTCTAAAAAGGCGGTCGCAAGGTTGTAACGCTAACTCGTCCCAACAAGACGCCTGCACTGCAGGCTACAGGCGAGTGTTTCCACAGCTTTTTCGAGTTCTCCCAAACTTTCACGAGTGTTTCTATAACTTGGTAGAAACACGGAGAACAACTTGTTAACTTTGATTATCAGAGTGTAAATTCTTTTTGCTCGCGCCATCATTACGTCAACAGCTCGTGCTAGTTCTGCGTTTCTATCGAGTAATATAAACACGATTTTTAACCAATCAGCGCGCGTATTTGCTTAGGACTGTTTTTTAAATAATATTATTTGCAGCAAGGAATTACCCACTACCTATAATTCGTGTCAGACGTATAATTTGTCTCGGACGAATAATTCCTTATAGAGGTATATTTCGTCCCAGACGTATAATTCGTCTCAGATGAGTAACTGGTCTTTGACTTCTAATTCGTCTCACACGGATAATACTTCTCAGATGGATAATTCGTCTCTGATGGATAATTCGTCTCTCATGGATAATTCGTCTCTCATGGATAATTCGTCTCTCATGGATAATTCGTCCAGGGCGTATAATGTTTCAAGGACGGATAATTTGTCATGGACGGATAAAGTGGTTTTCAATTGACTGTTGTAAAACCAAAAACAAAGTTATCACTCTAGCCAATCAAAAAGGACTCAGACAATACAATGAACCAATCAAAGCTTCGCAAAGCGCGGGAAAACGATAGCGAGTGAGTCACGATTGGTTTTGGTTTTCTGATTGGATGAAAAAGTGGCGCTAGTTTTTTAGGCCAATCGTGTAGCGTAGTTGATGCAAAACCAATTACTTTTCGACGCTTAAATGAAAACCGCTCAAATTCGTCTCAGACGGATAATTTGTCTAAGATGGAAAAAGCTAGATTATCTTTTTGATGGATTTAGTGCTTCATTATGTTTGGCATCATTTTTGTCATTTTATTAACGAGCGCCGTCTCTGGTATAGCATGATAATAAATTATATAGTTTTGAAGTGGCAAACCATTAAAACTTACAAGAACTAGTAAGACAATCTCAGATATTGCAGAGTGCAATTTACGGCTCTGGTACAGTAGTCACACGGGTCCTCACCCCTACCGTTCTCTCCCTTGGTAGTCAACTAGGTCTTTTCCTATATGAGCAGTAAGATATGAGATGATAAGACATAATCTTAGCGGTGTGTATGTTTCATGTTTGTATTTTTTTTTTCAAGGCCCAAAAATAACTTACAATTTCCGTTTGACAAGACGGTTTTGAATTTTATTGGGTGTTTTACGTGATTGAGTTTCGTTCATTTTAAATTCAATGATACGTAGAAGTAGCAAATGTGACAATTTTACTTTTCACGCCAACGTTTGTAACTTGACACTTTTGTTTTTTCTCGCCAAGGTATCCAACATGATACCCTTGTTTCCTCGGAAACATAAGATGTGCATTTTAGGGCCTGTTTACAAGGAGAGAAGGTTACCCTAGCAAGCGGGTTACCCTAGCACTCACACATTGCCTCTATTTTTCTTTGTCGTGTTTACAAGGCAGCTAGGGTTACACGAGTAGGCGGGTTACCCTATCTGCGTGCTACGGTTACCCTGGCAGGCAGGTTAACTTTTTCCCTTGTAAACACTCCTGATATGGTTAACCCGCCTACCCGGGTTAACTTTCTACTTGTTTCCGGACCCTTTGGGTGTAACCGCGTATTACGTTGTCCCGGGTTGTAGGGCCCTACCTGTGAAATTTTCTCTGTAAACTTGGGCTATCTTTTGCCCTCCAGCTAGGGTTAACCCGCTTGCTAGGGTAACCCTCCCTTCTCGTAAACAGGCCCTTACTCACTGCTGGAGATAAATGGAGTAAAGTTAAAAATCTGATGAAAAATCGAAGAGGAACACTCAATGTTCGATTCGTGTGTAATCCCGTATGAAATGCATCTTTCACCTAACATATAGTCGGCACTGACACATAGTCACTGACACACAGCCCAATAGTCTACAAGCGGATTTACACGCATTGCCATCCTCCACGAAAACATCCACGCAACACGCGTGGTAACATTATATGTGGAAGAACTGGGTACGACGTCTAAAAATAACTCGGGAGGGATCACCTTGGGAATGAGGCTTATATGAGATATCAACTCTCATTCCTTTTATCCTATCTTTCCCTTGATCAAACCCATAGCTTTACTAACAAGAGATCTTGCTCAACTTCACTCTTCGACATCACTATTTTTTTCGGTAAGATTATCTCCCTTGCCACCAGAGGTCTATGGTTTCCATGAGCAAGTCAAGGTCGCCTCTGTTTGCAGACGATTTGGTGGTTGTTGAAATATTTTTATCAGTAACCGATCTAATCTTGCAGTGAGTTTTGTGGGTAACGGATCCTAGTGATATCGTACTACAGTAAAAATTTACAACATTTTAAACAGCTAAGCATCCCGGAAAACGTCTCACCGAACAAACCACAGAAAGCAACCTCGTTCCAAATTTCTAGTTAAAATTAAAGCTCTGAGAACGACGTTGCACAGCAAGGTAGCATGGGTATTAATTGAGGATCCAACCTGTAAAGCAAGAGGGAAATCTCACCAGCTACGCAAACTAACGAGGCTGTAGATGACAGTATTGAATCCCTCGCGCTATAAGTTAAATTTTCGGCGATTTCTTAGCTGTCTGTAAATTTTGCAGATCTCAGTTTAAACACGCGTCATTTTTCAGCTAACAGTGAATTTTCAGCTATTAGGTAAACCCCATACCAATCCTCTTAAATATGAAGAGTAGTCATTTTATTTGAATAGTCCGAATCTTCCCAGGCAGACAACACGACAAAGGTAAACTTCACAGATTTCCCTAGTCCGTGACTTTTCCGCTAGAGGCCTGCAATACGACACGTTGCCCAAGAATTTTGTCAAATTGAAAAAAAAGACAGGTTTAGATGAAAAATTCATCATTTAAACCTAGAAAGAGAAATAAAACCCGCGGCTTAACGCGCCTAACGTAATCCCGCTTGCGTTCCCGCGTAAATTCGTCTTTCCGGCGTAATTTTCCTGTGACGTTAGTTTTCCGTGACGCGAAAGAAACTGGGCACGGAGTAGAATCAAACATGGCGGTGGAAGGTTACGAAGGGATTATAAACTTATTTTGGTGCCAAAGCTACGACGAAGTCGCCATCTTTTCGATCACTTGCCTTTCGAAACCTATTTTCCTTCGTTTTGTTGTATTTGGGTGCAAGAAAAATGGCTTCAAAACTCTGAAACGGAGACCACGACGATGCCATACTCGGTAACTCCACACACCGTCCACACTGACAACCTCACGACTCCTAGTTAATACAAGACTCATGCCAGAAGTAAGTCTAGATTAAATACAAAAGCTGCTGTGTACGAGATTAGTTTTCTATTGATATTTCCTCACTTGGTTTTGTCTAAGTAAGCATTTACTCGGTTGAGGTGTAAACTTGTAATTTTATAATTTATGCAGCGGGACATTTAAATTCTTATCATCGCGCACGTGCACCGTTTGTTTTGAGCAAAAAATATGAGAGAATGGTCTTCAATCGAGTTTATATTCTACAAAAACGAAATTCTAACCTCTTAAAAACTATCCAAGACAATGCTACAGGTGCTAAATCAAAACATTTTTCCTAGTGGAGTCCTAGAGTAACAACCAGGAAATTTATTTTGGACAACTTCAAAAGGGATTTTCTGAGCAACCAATAAAAATATTGAAAAAGCCTCACATAATATATTAGCTCATTATCTCCAAAGTGATATAGTTCAGTCTGTTTGGGTATCTGCAGTAATGTGAAGGCTAGTAATTCAGTTTAGCAGTTCAGCAAACTGTACCGCAATATTGCAAAAAAAATATATCGCTAAATACCGCAAGACTTCCATACCAAGTCGAAACTCAATGTCATACCAAAACCACTACTCTGAATGTCAAGTCTAGAGTATCAATAACACAGAAATACTAATTAGGAATTTGTTAATGAACATTAAGTTAGGTAATTTTGGTTTTAGACAAAATAAGTAACATCCATTGGCTAATAATTAACAAAAAGTAACTTAGTACCCTTTTCCGATTGAAAACTGGAAAAGGCTCGGAAAATGTTGGAGGACTTGGAGGATAATTTTTAATACCGTCAAAAATGCTAAAAAACAGTATCGCTAAGCTTGGAGAATACTGTAATACCGCAATACCACAATTCAAAATTATAATTACTGAAATACCGCAAGAAAAATTGTACAATACTGCAATACCGCAAACCCCAATGTTCCCCTCAAGTATGGTCAGTACCGTTCTTTGTTTGGTATAACAACTGTAAGTAGGATAGAAATTTGGTGCAAGTCAATCTTTTTTTTAATTTTGTGAAGTGTTGTAATAAATATTTTATTTAAAAGGAAAGAAAAAAAAGTAGGGTCAGTTTTGCAGTTAAAGGTTTCTTATGGCATAATTTCAGTCTATTGTTCATAATAGTAAAGATCATCATTAGGGTTAGGGTTAGTAATAATAATTCTAAGTTGTTTAATTTGGCAGAAAATTTGGTGTGAAATCTTGTGTCCATGGCAGAGGGAAGGTTAATTTTAACAGTAATTTCTTGCCTCGGATGTATAAATGGATAGAGTACAAATTGTACTCTTGTTTTTCAGACCAAGGAGGAGCTGAATGGATGTGAATGAACAAGACATGAGGTAAAGAAATAGGAAGAGAGGACACCATACAGACTGTCTATATGTCAACGGTTGCAACTGGAGAAAGGCAAACTTGTTACCTTTGCTGACCAGGTAAATACCATATGCTTGCAAGTATATTCCAATTTATCTGCTTTTCTGTTGGACATTAGCAGGTAATAAAGGTGGGGGTGGATGGTGGGTCAGACATGGCTCAGGGTTCTTTGTTTAGAGAAACAAACTGACAAATTCAAAAATTTAAACAGACAGCCAGCGATTATATTCAAAGAATGACTAAACAGACTCTAAAAAAGTATTATGTTATCCATGTACATCAGGTCCGTGTTGTTCAGATGCTAACAGAAACATTTGAGTTGTTTATAAAAAAAAATTATGTACACTTTCTTATTGGAAATTTCTTTGTCTCTCAAGTCTGTTAGTTATATACATTTACTGAGGATGAAATGTCAGTTCATCATTTCTGAACATAATTTCTGGCCATGCATAATTTGTTTGGCTTTACTGTTAGAGGGGAAAACCAAAATGAAATACTGCATCCAGGCCTGCAAATAACAGTCAGTCATCAGACAATTCATCAGTGAATTTGAGGTTTTGACAGGCAAAAGCTTAGCCTGGAAGGACACTCTGACTGGGCATTTCTGCTACAATGAGAAAAGTTTTAACTGGAAATTTGTGGCCGAATACGGAACAAGTTATTTTATTAACTGCCACACAATACTACACAGACTAGCTTTGTTATCAGTTTCATTTTTATTCCATTCCTGAGAAATAATTTTATCACATGCAATGCATCATCTCAAATGTCCCATCAAATTGTAAAACACGCCACATCAGTGCCACTATTCTGGCTATATGTTAATTTACGCTTGTGGTGGCGTCGTGAGAGATCATGAAGCCCCATTTAGTCTGAATTACGTTCTTCTGAAAAACTACCAAAATCTGAGTTCTTAGTTTGTTGCTTGTTATCTGCAAGTGTTGTGGAATTAATTTTTAGTTGTAATTTGGCCCAAGTAAAATATTATGCAAATTGAATACATACATAAATACATTTTATTTGTTATCAAATTAAAATTACAATTATAACATGGCCCAAATTTTCATGTTTCGTTTATCGACTCTATCTGAATGCATTTGCTTTCAAAACTTTAAAACCACTAAAATGTAACCAAATGTTTTTCTAGTCCGTGTTATCAAAAATCACCTTTATAGCTCTTCATAGTTTTTTTTTTAATGCCTGTGATTCAAATATAGTTTCCGTACCAAAGACATGTGTTAAAATTAGTCACGCTTTGTAATCACAACCACTTCAAATTCCAGTTTCATCTATTATTCCATTGACCCCAAAAAACATTTTCTGGGGAAACAGCTTTCAGAAAAAGTCGAAGAACTCATTTCAGCCAATATCAATTCTCTGAATGTTATTGTGTCTTTTTATACTGACAAGCTGTCCATGCAGGAGATCATTTCATTGCTTTTCCTGTTGTTTTTCCTTAAATGTTGTGGGAGACTTGATACACTGAAAAATACGGAATACATGTGTGATCAAGTGAGTGAAGGCACACTAGGGATACAAACGTTTGTACATTAATTTTGTCAATTTTCAACAGGCAAAATGATACCTGACTTCATGTAAAGGTCTCCTTTCTGATGCTAGTATTGATTTTACACTCAGTTGACTTTACTTTTGAGTCATTCGAATTTGCAACCAACATTTTGGCAAAGGGAGTACAATGAAATACCAAAATGTCTCAAATGTCTCTTATTTTTGATTTCTAACGACACAACATTTTTTGTCCGACCAGACTGGCTTTTTGTCAGGTCAAAACTTGTCCTTGGTCTGACAAATGACCTGCTTAGAGACAAAAATTATTTGCAGGCTTGTGCATTGATCTGTCAGGTGCTGAGAATTTCACCACCAACAAGAACCTTTTCTTTATGTTTCCACTGATACTGACAGTGTATATAATCAACCTTATATGGACAGTTACAGCTGTAAGAAATCTCGGGGACAGATAGTGGACTAATCCGGATTTACAAGTGTTTGGACTGGCAGTGGACAAGTCTTTACAGATATTGGAAAAGCCCAATAGGTGGAGCATGGAATTGTGGCAGTGGATAGTCCCTGTACCAGCCAGGTAAATACTCTTGTAACCTTCTTTGCCAGCCTAAACTTTCATAACCTGAGTCCCTTCATGATCAAATCTCATGCAAAGCAGTTTGAGCCTGGGAGAATCTCTGCCAGGCTCACCTTGCTTAAGAACACTCAACATCTTACCACTGACATTTGAAATATATGAAGATGTACAAGTAGGGTAAAATCTCCAGAAGCACTGGCAACCAGCACAAATCACCCTCCAATTGTCCTGGGCATGCTGGCTACTCTATACATGTATACATGTAAGAAACATTTTTATTACCTCTCCTTTCCTTTTTGCTACCCCCCTATACATAGCTGAAAACAGTGTAAATTTAATAAATGTCATCCCAAACAAGAATAATTGTAGCGATAATCACTTAAACATCACCAAGCACCAAGAACATGCAAAAAATGGTCAGTTGCTCATATAGTGGCGTGTCTATCATCAATTACAATCGAAAATTACAGTGCAGCTCAGATATATGCGAACTACGCATACGCGTATTATACGAGCGTATTTTGCGTATACACGTATGTTAACACGCGCACATATACGCGTATATATGCGCACATATGCGCGTATATACGCGCGTATATGTCTCTTTGTTATGCATTCCCACAAGTTTCTTTATGTGAAGCAGTGTTTGTTAAACAAAGGAAGATCCTCGTCGAAAAAATGATATCTCCGGTTATATTTAACACAGGTCATTCATTCAAATGGTAAAATAATCTTTCCTTGACGAAAAAATTGTTTATTAAAGTTTCTATGGTGCGCCACTCACGTTTAGTTATTTTTTCTTCAAGAAAAAGTTCTGTGTTTCGGCACGCGTCGGCAAGCACGGTTAGTTATTTTTTCTTCAAGGAAAAGTTCTGTGTTTAGGCATGCGTCGGCAAGTTGCTTGCGAGATGGTTATCGTTTGAAGCGTTCCGAAGACCTTGCCGAAAAAATTATATCTCCGGTTATATTTGACACAAATCGTTTATTCAAACAGTAAAATGCTCTTTCTTTAGCCAAATAATTGTTTATCAAAGTTTCACTGGCGCGTGGCTCACGTTTAGTTATTTTTTCTTCGAGGAAAAGTTCTGTGTTTCGGCATGCGTCGGCAAGTCGCTTGCGAGAATGTTTATTGTTTGAAGCGTTCCGAAGACCTTGTCAAGAAAAGAATATCTCCAGTTATATCTGACACAAACCGTTGCAAATGGTAAAATACTCTTTCCACGACGAAAGAATTGTTTACTGAAGTTTCTATGGTGCGCCGCTCACATTTTGTTATTTTTAATTTTCTTCAAGAAAAAGTTCTGTGTTTCGGCACATGTTTCCAAGTGGCGCTCTTGCTTGGACCGTGTTTACTTTGTGTCGAAACAAAGTTCATTCGGTTGTGTTTGCTCCATGAAGATGGGATTGTTGAAGCGTGTAGGTTCTATTTGACAAAAACAAAGCGGTAAATTTTTGATTTAACAGCAAAATACTCTCTCTTTTAATTATATTCAGTCAGTTAATTTTCTGTCAAGCGCCCAATTGCAAAATGTTAGTTTCAGCCAATATTTTCCTAATAACTCTAGTCTGAAGGGATCATGTGTATTTTGTGCACCCCTCGACCAATATATCGGTTGACATATCGACGGACACTCGACCGAGGTATCGGCCGATATATCGACCCACACTCGACCGATATGTCGATCAACATATTGATCGACACTGGGCCGATATACCAACCGAGATATCTCGGTCGACATATCGACCGATATATTGGCCGAGTGTCGGTCAATAGGTCGACCAATACATCGGTCGAGTGTCGATCGATCTAGCAGCCGACACTCAGCCGATACCTTGACCATTGACTGTTGGTGGAATGTCGGTCGATATTCGGTGGTATATCAGTTGACTGTCGTATAATATAAGTCAAAAGCTTTGACTGCCAGGGTCAGATGTATAAGTTATGCGCATTTCATCCTTTTTTGGTCAACCTTAAAAGTTGTCAAACTGCTTCAAATACATGCTAGAGGCAGATCTTTCCGATTCATTTAAAACTGGATGCGTTTTGTCTTTCTGCCAAACAAAATCGAAGTAATCGCATTGATTGAGTTCGATTGGTTTGATTGAGTTTGGTAATCGAACTCACGAGTTCGATTAATCGAACTCACCGAAAAGTTCTAGTTAGATGATGTTCGATTACCGAACCAATCAAAAAACAATCCGACCCATCAGGTTAGATTGAGCTCGATTGATTTTTAGTTCGGTTTTTCGATTGACTACGCCAGGTTTATACAAAGAAGCCTCTGAGAAGCGGGGGGTAAAACAGGGATATCTGCGCTGCTCAGCAAAAGGTTACTAACCTAGGTTAAATTACGCAGGCTACAGTCACCAGTATCGGTGAAGTATCGGGGGAATGTCGGTAGCCTATCGATCGACATGTTGGCCGACAATCAGACAACCACTCTCGATCGACATATCGACTGACATATCGGTCGAGTGTCGGGCGATATATCGACCAACACTCGACCGATATATCAACCGATATGTCGACCGACATATCTCGGTCGATATATCGGCCGAGTGTCGATCGATATGTTGACGGACATATCGGTCGAGTGTCGGTCGAAATATCGGCCGATACCTCGGTCGAGTGTCGGTTGATATGTCGACCGATATATCGGTTGAGGGGTGCACAAAATACACATGATCCATCTGAAGGCATACGTGCATATACAGTATATGCGTATTCAAAATAAAGAAAACTCTTTCTCGCTCTGTGGCAAGCAGTCAAGCCATTGAAAACAACAATGTCTTGTTAAGAGAAGAAAAAACAATAGGTTAGCTCATACATACTAATCAGGTATACGCGTATATACTGTATACGCATATGTGCGTATATGCATACGTGTATGTGTGTATATCCATACGCGTATACGCGTATTGGGCTGACATGAATTACGCGTATATTTTGGTTCGGATATATCTGAGTTGCACTGTAATTGAAAACTTTAACCATGCAGTTGGTCTATATTATTGATTATGGTTGATCAGTGCATAATCGATTATCACAGAAAAATGACAAATGTATGGGTTTTCTTTTTCTGGACCAATATAACAACACAAGAACAAATGCAATGGAACCCCACCCCATAGTCACCAATAATTCCACTGTTGACTTGCCCAGAAATATTTGTTGTAACATACATGTATCATCGTGCTTGTTTCACAACAGGACATTAGACCAGGCAGAGAGCATCACAAGACAGTATGGACTTGGAAAGACAATAAAAAGGATAGCAGGACAGACATGAAAGAGGACGCTTAAAGATTGGTCACCAAGACAAGATAACATGATGGTTTGTGGTATCATAATAATTAGCAAGGCAGTGCAGTGTGTATTTGAAGAGGTTTGCATATTTAACCCAAAATTTATTTATTGAACTTGTTTTAAACTAAAAGTATGAATACCATGTGTGGCATGAACTATTTGCAAGGTTTATATTTTGGTGAGTTTTGGGATTTCCCTTCAAATATCTTCAAAGCATTGATCTAAAATTTATAAAAAACAAAAACAAAAACAAACAAAATAAAAACATTTTTGCCCTAACTTACATACCCAATAATAATGTCAGTAAAAGTTGATCTAAATCCACATTGGAAAATATTACATGTAAATTTCAAATCTGCACTTGCTTTTTTCTTTATAAATTATGCTGTCATTTAATTATATCTGGATAATACAATTATTATTTTCTCAGCATAAATGATGTGATAGGCTGGTCATTTTGAATTACAGAGTTGTAAGAATCTCAGATCCTGAAATGAACTTTTGCAAAATATTCATGCTACACATCCTTGTATACATGAACCATTATATACTCACTTAAGATCATTGTATGGAATATTTTTACTAGTTATTTGCTCATTTATCTTTTCCAAAGACTTCCATGTGACAAATTTGATTGAAATTCATATAGCTTGTCTATTTTAAGAGTGTTTTTATTTGGCCCAGCCCGGGAGGCCTTTGAACACGGGGTACAGCTGGCCCAGGGTTTTCCTCCTAGGGGCAAGTGGACGTACGGGGAGGTTTTTCACCCAGCTGTTGTTCCACAACCCCTGTTCAGGTTTGCTTCTTATTTGCTTTAAGTTAGCTTTGTAGTCAAGGCTCTTCTTATAAATGTTTGGCAGACTGCTTGCATTGGTATGGAGAGATGACATCAACAACCATACAGAGTTAATGCAGATTTGGCCAACTAGAAATACTTGTACACATACGTAGACCAGGCTTTTAGCCAGATGGGTGTCCAGGCATCTAAAGAAAATTGTTTTATTTTTTTATATGTTGCCTTATAAATTGCTCATTTGAGCAGGCCCTTTTGGCACATTTTGGACAGCCACTTTTCAAACTCTGGCTAAAAGCCTGACATAGATAAACTGACACTGACAACAACTGTCACCAAGAGCTACAGTACTTGCACTGTACAAGTGACGTCAACAACCAACAAACTTTATCTTCAAACAGAACCAGTGCAAATTTGGCTGACTAGCAATACTGTCTTGTACATGTACATATTAATTAGATGATTACAACTGACAAAATCTGACATCAGGAACTCCTTGCATCTCTCAATGACGTATTCATGACCTCACCACACCAACTAAGTCAAACTTGAACTTCAAACAGAACTAGCATAGATTTGACAAACTAACTATACTTGGACGTGTAAATAGGTGGATTGAAACTGGCAACATCTGACTTTTTGAATGACTTTTTCTTGATCTCAACAAACCAAAAAGATCGGCCAACACAAACTTGACTAATCACAGATGGTTTAAAACTGACGACATCTGACATCAGCAAGTACTTGCACCTTGACCTGAACAAATCAACAAAACAAAATATTGACTTCAAACAGAGCCAGCACAGATTTCACTGCCAATGGTTGACTCACTCGCAGGACAACTGGCAACAGAAGACTGACAGCAACTTGAAAAAGGAATATGTCCTCCCATCTTTAAGACAAACTGTGGTTCACATAAGCCTCACTGTATTATTACGAGCAGAGACTGCCAACAAACTCACAAAGACCTGACCTAACACCAGTTCTTCAACATACCCTGTAGACTTAACATTAAACAACTCAACATGCTTACAATAGACCACCTCTTTCACTTGAGGCTCCTACTGACTGACTATTAATACACTGTACACAAACATTATACACTGCCAAAACTATAGACTGCGAGCAGTCTCTCTTTTCCTCGAAAATCTGTGGGGAAGAACACAAAACAAGTAAGCATGTGAGTGTGACTGTGACTGATGCCGCGAGCCGCTAGGAGTGCGGATGTCAGAAGATGAGCATTAAGAGAGCCTGCGATGGTTTCATACAACATTTTGGATGCCCAGCACTCTGGTGACGGAATTATTCTGTTGGTTGGTCGTGAAGTTAGGGCACACATCTATCATTAACCGTAATAAGTGACATGCAGCACACGCCAAACTCTGTTGAGAGGTCATAGGTCTGGTTTCAGCTGTAATCTCTCAAACCATTCATTGCATCTTACCGATATAGCTTCAATCGATTTGTGTAAAAAATTAGACACCGGAGTGTCATATTCAAAAAAGGGTGGAGGTGTCATTGATGCAACCCGTCAAAGTAGCATCCAAAATGTTGTATGAAACCATTGCAGTCTCTCATTTCGCTTGTCTTCCGACGCCCACACTTGTAGCGGCTTGCAGCATTACCGCTCACGCCTCACGCTCACAGTTATGCTAGCACACTTGCTTGTTTTGCGTTCTTCCCCATGGATTTTTGAGGAAAAGAGAGACTGCTCACAGTCCACCAAAATCACATACCAATGCAACCCATAGTCTTGTCACGTTAGCAATGAACATTAAGGGAAAGATAGTAAGATAATAGACCTCTTTAGCTTGAGCAGTTTGTTTTCCCATTGCAGACCATGTGATGACACTCTTGAGAATGCTTGCTTTCAAATTGTTAAATAGTCGCATGTATATGAATGAATAATTTTAAGATGGTTAAAAGAAAAATTCTCTAGAAAATATCACGTGGTCTACAATGGGAAAACAAACCACCCAAGCTAAAGAGGTCTGTTGTAACATGTAGGTGTGTGTGCCACTATTGTCCAAACAAGTGCCTTTTTTAGCAAAATTTGTCTGCGAAAATTACACATTGCAATTGAATATCATCCCAGGTGTCCACTGTAAGCGATTTATTGGAGTCAGAGGTCCTTGTTACTGTACGTAGTCTTCACTGCAGTATGCAAATTTATTATTTGATTTCAAACAGATTATTTGTCTTGTTGTTTGTCTCATGGTGTAGTCCCTTAGGATGTAGATAGCAATGTTCTGCGTACTTACTGTTCTGGGGGGTAACTCCCATATAAATTCAGGACGGGGTGCTCTTCAGAAATTTTGAAATGAACCCCTAAGAGGTACTAAGATCCTGTTTTGTGGGCATAGCTTGAATTTTTTTCGCCCCTAAGAGGTACCAATTCTGTCTTTTTCCTCAACTCAGTACCTTAAAAGGTACCGCAAAAGCTCGCGGTGTGGACATGCGTTCTACATCCTAGGTGTCTGCATTATGAGAGAAACAATAGTACACTTTCCAATGACCAGCCATCGTCTCTTTCACAGCAATTTGTTTTCGTTGGATGCACATCTGTAGACTACTACACGTTGCAGCAAAGACCTGTGTCTAAAATCAATGAACCTGCAGTTAATCATGAAATTATAATTTATTCATTTTGCACCCATTCCAACTGGCTGACTTGAATCCACTGAATTGAATTTTTTTTTTTGCACTTGCTTGTTTCAGTTGAGTTAGGCTTGAATGGTACAGCACAGGATCCTTTTGAGCAGTGGGGTTCTTTTACCTTTAACATATATGCTGATTAATCATTTTTTAAAACCAAAGTAAGGTAATTTACTTTTGATACTTGGTCATTTGGTCAATTCTTGGGATGTGTAGGGTTGCCTCTGAGAGGAGAAACCGGTTGCTGATCACATTTAGGGCTAAACAAAGCATAACAACAACAAACTCATGCTCGACTACATTTCAAGAGTTTATTTCTTCAATTTAAGATTTGCATTATTTGCCAAATAACTGAAGAGACATACATGTATGAAGAACAGTGAATTATTTTCATTTATGAATTATTTTCCTTTAGTCAGTCTGGTAACTGCTAAACAACTTTTATTTCATTCAGGCACATACTAAGGTTTTATTCTTAGCCTAAAACATGGGAATCAAATTCAGTAACTTGAGGCAAATTAGTTTTGAGATTAGAGGGCTTTAACACAGTCAACGTGTGCACAGGACATCCAGTTTTTCACTATTTGGCTTTGGCTAATTGGGCTGTGCTTCATTACAAGCTGAGATAAATTAATCTTAGGTGGAAAACTCTTAGAATTCAGCTAGCACATACTTCACTGCTCAGAGGGATTACTTATTATTTTAGTGTATTCCATTGTACTTATTAAATATGTAACTTCTAACAACAATCAACATCACCCTGCCACTCACTCTTTCTACTATAGCTTTCATAAATCTTGAAATAATGTTTTTGTTTTGTTAAAAACACCCATTCACCAACTGCTTTTCAAATACATGTGGGCAGTCAGAATTTCAAACATGATTCCAATTTTTATCAACCTTTTTTCAATGCTTGGCAGCTTGACGGTGGTTGTTTAATTCATAAACAAGGGAAGCATTTTTAATTATAAGATGTCAGATAGTCAGCCATACATTTTGCTTCAGAAATTTATATTAGTTTGGATACATGTAAAAATTATTTCAACTCCAAAATGTGGCCTGGTTTAAACCATTTTTCCATGTTCAGTTGTCATGAAGGCTAGAAGTGAGATGCAAATTGACATCTGTTTACCATTACATTATATTTTGTACTATTTTTATAACAGTCTAACTATAATTACTCATGCTTCCTTTGTTAATATTGGTTTTATTTCCTTGTTCATAAGTAGATCTGCAAGCTCATTGGTGGAAATTGAAATTATACAAACTAAAAATTAGCACTTATTTTTCAAGCACTACAATAGTAGCAACTTTTAGCTAGGTGTAATGATAGTCTTAGTCTTGGATTTTATTACTTTCAAGACTTACCAAAATTTTAATCAATGCAAATGTGTTTGGCCTTTAGCCACAAATATGAGTTTATGCCATTAATGTGTAGAAATGTTTTCAAGTGGCAATCTTACAAAGACAAAAGGATCTTTTGAAAAAAAACAACAACAAAACCAAAACACTATTAAGAACTAACCAAAATTTAATTATAGTTTCTCACCTAGAAATTGTCCACAAACATGAAGTTAACTTGCACAACATGTGCATGTAATTTGTTGCACATAAATTTCTTGGTTCTTTCTTGGTGTTGCAAGTCATTATATTTTGAGGACTCACTTAGGCTCCCTTTAGACTTTTTTGATCACTTAATTTGCTACACAAATCATCGGGATTTTTTCGACTGTTTTTTTTTTTAAGCTTGTAGGATTTTCTGCTCAGTATCCTGAGTACAGCCTTCCCAAATGCTAACTTAAGGTTTTAATCTTGTTTTTTTTCTGTACTTGTATCACCAACAAAGAGTCATATTTTTCTGTATTAGTACATGTATATTTATAATGCTAATGAGCTTGCATGTATCTACTAAAGTTCTTTGGTTATCATTTAATTCCAGGACAGAAGGTGGCACACACACCAAGACCAAGATGGTCATATTCAAATCTAGCCAATCACGTCCATGCTGGGTTGTGGAAGCTCTGCCTCTGAGAAGGTGTATGTTTCTGATGTCCTCTGAAATATTCCAACTGAGAAATCCTGGGAAACTTTATCTGATTCTGTAATTCAGGCTGGGGACAGTTGGACACTTGGAAGAATTGGCCTTTTGCTCTCAAGTGGGGTGGACAGCATGAAGGAAGGTGAGAGTTTGCTTTTCATGTCTTTAGGGTCTCACTTAATTTGTCACAATACCACACCATCAATTCAGTATTTGTTCGGCCCAACAAGATGCTTTTTGCAGTTAATGTATCAGGAAATGTTCCACAACCAAGGATGTAAAACAGGAGTGCTGAATTGTGGGGCTCAAGGAAGGTGCATCTCTAGAGAAAGCATGGACAGAGGAGAGCACTGAATTTCATTGGTCTGACTTGATTGGATTTTCACTTATGACATCAAATTGAGCTAATGGTCACTGGGGTCTCTCTGATTGGGTTTCTGCTGGGTCAGGTTTTCTCTCTTTTAGTTTTTCATTAAAATGTAAACTTGAAAAAATAAAATACTATAAATATAAATCCTATAGGCCCAATTATAACAAATCAGATCTTTTTGAAAAAAAAGAGCATTTTCTTATTAATATTTTTTTCTGAATTTCTCATTTTCCCTTTTCCCCCTTTTCCACAGCTTAATTCATTTCATTTAATTTTCAATTTAGTGTAAGTTATAACTAATAATTTTCCATTCTCCAAAAATAACTTTCATTGATTTGCCACTCCAGAAGCTTAGTGAGACCAGGTACCAGCTTTTGACTCTCAGATTTTTGGGATTGTTTTGGTGACCAGCATGAGCTATAATTGCCTAATGGTCGCCTTGGTGACCATTAACAAATCATATCTTACGCTAATTACCAAAACATTCCTGGAAATCCTTAGGTGCCGAAAGCTAGCGCCTAGTCTTCCTTAAGTTTCTGGAATGTTGAATACACTAAAATAATTTCCTTTTTTTGTCAATGATCTGTTTGTAACAAATGAATAATTATATAGGTGTTTGAGGAATAATCCTTTATTGTAGGCTGGTAAACTGCAAATTTTTATGTAACAGTTAATCAGTCTATTGATGAAGGGTAATTCTGAGACATCTTTTATTTACTGATCGTCATTTTAAGAACTTTCAATCACTCAATTTCTAACCAACATTTCATTAATTCAGTGCCAAACCTATAGAACAAATAAAACAGAGATAGAAACCTTTTTGCTTCAATTATATTTACATACTGTATATACTACTGTTGTTGTTTTTTTAAATTAAAACAAAACATATAATATCAATATACAGCAAGAAATTATTCAATATAGCATTCCTGCATTCTTACAATAATAAACATTTTTTCAGGCCTGTACTTATTGGCTAGGCTCAATTTTTTCACGAGTATATTGCTTTTTTTTCAAAACTGTACTTAAAATTTACTAAAATTCAGAGTTCTCCGTCACAGTTACATTTGGAATGTCACGAAATGTTCCTACACAAAGTCGATAGAGACGTTGCGTGACAAAGCTAGTCGCGATTTGGGAATATTTAAGTATTCTAGTTAAACTTCCTTTTGAACTACAAAGGGAATTATCGAGTCAAGCTTGATTTTGAAACAATTTGATGCCAAGATTCGGCCAAATTAAAAAACAATCACAACAAAATTAGTCTATTTTAATACATAATTTTCAATTATCATTTCTACTTCTATTTATCTTCGCGTACATGAACATTTAATTTAAACTGAATTTTCATTTTAAACACCTTATTATAGCGCATAGTGATTTCCAAATTTTTGAAGACTGCTAGGAGCAATTCAGCCTATATCTTTCCATAACACGCGTTCACCCGTTCAGCTTGGTATGTTAATTGCTGGTTTCACATCACGGATGTTCTCAGGAGAATTGTCTTTGTACGATTTATTCATTCATTCGCGCGGGAATGCGATTTACATTTGAAAGAAACAACTCTCCAGAGTAACATCACGTGATGTGAAACAGGGCAACAAACAAACAAGCTGAATGCGACTATTTAACTTAAACCCTTTTTTTTTCTATAACACATAACCTCTTCTCAACATAAATATAAATATCGGCAATTTCTTTCATCCAAATTCAAGAGAGAAACTTGACATCGGTATCTTCACTGATGAGAGACGTTTAGAGACTTGTGCTCTTTGGTGAAGTTTGTGGAATGACGGTCGGCCGGTGGTTTGGTCGGAAGTCAGACTGGCGGATTCTGTGTTCAATTCTTTCCTTGATTTCAACGGTTATGCACTGAAACTGACCGCCATACTTCAGCGCTTCGGTTTTTCTTGTCCAGGTTGCAGAAATTTCCTATTCAAAAAGGGTTTCAAGTAAAATTTTCTGGTAGGGCGAGCTTATTTAATTTACTGCAACTTTGGTAAATTTTGATGCATTGACTGCGGATTAGCATCTTCAATCAAATTACGAATTGGCATTTTTTTTTTTTCCACTTATCAATTCCAAAATAACTCGAGTGTGGCATTGTGACAAATTAAGACTGAGACCCCGGAGGCACGGGGAGTAAACTCTCACTTTCCTTTACGCTGTCCACCTCACTTGAGAGCAAACGGTCAACTCTTTTAAGTGTTCAACTGTCCCCGGCTTGGACCAGGGCATCAGATAAAATAGACCAGGATTTTAAAGTTGGAATATTAAATGAGGATAAAGAAACCACATCAACTCAGAGCAGCAGAGTGGAACCAACCCAAAGTAAGGACAAGATTGGCTAGACTTTTTTTATTATTTTTTTTAAACTTAAAGTAATGGACAAGAGAGAATTTTTATTTCAATAAAATATTGTTATCTTTCCCCCTGTGTTGTTTTCTTTTGCAATCCAACTGTTGAGTGAACCAGATAAACTTTCTGAAATAAGCCAAGTGCTGGAGAAGTCTCGAGAAAACTTTACAATACGATTAACGCTTAGTTTTAGTAAACAGCTCGTTTCTCATGACAACGTATAAAGCCACAGATAGGTCTTTAACATTTAAAAATGAATGAAATATAGTTTATCTGTTCCGAAGTACGCAAACAGCCAAATCTTTCAGTGAATTTATCTTCACAACCCGTCATGGCCTCGTCACACAAAGGGAAAAGCGTGACGATCCCAAGACGAGTAAGGAATTTGTGCCGTGTTCAAATTCCAAAATAAATTTAAAACGTATCTGTGGCTTACATTGTAAAAGAACAAACCATTTACTAAAACCAGTCTTCAATCGTGCTCTCAAGTTTTATCAAGACCTTATTTACTGTAAACATAACAGTCCAAAGATGAACATATTAATTCTCCTTACTAATTAGTGTGCCAAGTGTTTTGATATTCGAGAATTTAATGGTAAATCAAGACTATCCAGAGTTGATGATTTCCTTTACTCTCATCACCTGACTACTTAAAAATCTATTGATATTGTAAGGAGAAATAGTATGTTCATCACTCCTGGGACTGGCTCAGAGTACGTTTTTCAAAATAACCGATAAACCCCAGATACAAATATTTTTAGGCTATTGTCCTACTTAAATCAAGGAATTCAAGCAAGATCAGCAAAATTATAGTCAAAGCTGCAATTCTAATCTTTGTCGCTCGAAAACATGAAAACAAAAACATGCAAATTTCCGGGAGTTGTAATAGATCAAAACAATATTTTGAACTTTGGCCTTGTAATCAGTTGTTGTGGAATTTTTTTTCTCTAGGGCTACAAAGCAATTCTAAACCTGCTGAGAAATCAAAATAACCTGAACTAGTTTTAATTCCCAGGTATAGATTCTGCCAAAACTAGGGCATGAAATTCAGAAGATACTTGGTTTTCTTTTCTTGTATTTCTCATCTTGTGTGACATTATTACTGGTAAATCAGTCATGCAACAGTACACATGTCTGACTGACTTTTTTCACAGAACAAAATGTACAGTTACAGAGAAGCAAAGGAAATGTTTTGAAAAACGTACCCATCAAGGTTTACAGTAAATATACAGTTGAACCACCCAAAGGTGACCTCCTGTACACTTTCCTAGGCCAACAGCATCCCTAAATTGATATATTGAAGTTCTGATAATTTGGCTGCACAAGACAATTTTGGAAACTTTTAATCATGACTTTATGAAGTCATATCAGACTCCTCATACTCACTACCACAAGGTGATCATTTAAGGAGGTTCAACTGCATCTAATAACTCAGAGATACAATGTACTGTACCAAGATCACACCATTTGCACATGAATAGACTGCACAGGCTCTCTAAAACCTAAAGTTTTTCAGTTTGCCAATCAGTTGACTGTTTGTCAGTTGCTGTGATGGTGAGTGTGTTTCTGTGCATCTGCCTGTTTGACAGGCTGTCTATCCATCACCAGCAAGATACATAATGTAGTTTATTTGGTCTCCAGTCTTTATTTAGAATGTCGATCATCTGCCCGTCAGTTACTTGATTGGCATGATAAATGTAGTTTGATAATGTAATCCAACAAAAATATTATTCAAACATATCAGTCAGTCAATCAGAGTGTCTGTCCATAACTCTGCCTATCTGTTAGCCAGTCAGTCAGTCACTCCCTCACTCACATAATAAATCAGTCAGGCAGTCAATTGGTTAGTCGTTCAGTCAGTCAATTAGACAATCTACATGTATCAGTCAGTCAGCCAGTCAGTCAGTCAATCAATCAATCAATCAATCAATCATTCAGCAGACAGTCAAGTTTTTTTACATTAACTGTCTAATTTCTCGCTCACTGATTGGCTCACTTTTTTCATCATCAATAACAGTACAGACAGATAAATTTTAATTTATGCAAGCTTTCAACAGTTCAACTTTCAGCTGTTGAACTGTCAACCTTTTAACCAATGGGATTTTATTGACTTTTTTAAGTAACCAATCAAAAGGTGAGAAAGCTATCGACAATGTTTGTGTCATTTTGAATAAAATTCACTTATCTTCGTTAACAGCAAGTTTACGGTGTCTTTTCCTTTATTTATTTCTGTCATTTGACCATTCTGGGGTCTTGTTATTGTAAAAAACAACTTGACATCAGTTTTTTGTGTCTGTCCTCTTACTGATGATAAATTGTGTCATGACATTGTCAAAGTTCACTGAGGAACCACGAGCCATAGGCTCGTGGTTCCACAGCCACTTTGACAATGTTATGACACAATTTATCATCGGTAAGAGGAAAGACGCATAAAAAACTAACATCAATTTGTTAAAAGGCTTCTCAGTCAGTGTAATAGTAGTCAATGAATTTGTTGTTTTATCAATCATACATCGTACCATTTTATTTTAACAGTACATTGATCAAAAATCAATCAGTCAATTAATCATTTCACCAGTCAGTCAATCAGTTGCAGTGGTAATCTCAATCAGTATTTTGTCTGTTAATCAGTTAAGCTGTTAATTAGTGTTTTTCAATGTCAATGGGCCTGTTTGTTAAATTGATCAGTGAAGTAGACAACTGCCTGCCATGTACTGGTTTAGACAGGTTTGTCAACTGGTTCACTGACCAGCTAATTACAACTCAATGAATCTGTCAAAAGGTCTGTCAGACATCAATTGAACGTGAATTTCTTGGTCAAAAGATCAGCATGTGAGTTAGTTTTCATTATTCAAATACTCACACAGCCAAATGGCTGTGGTCACTCAGTTGTACAGTCACCCAATCAAAAAATCTTTTAAGGGAAATGCACTCCAGTCCAGAGGAAACATCCTGACAAAGACTATAAGCTTTAGACACAGGTTTTGGCTACAGAATAATCCAGTAACGATAAGTTAATTCACGATTATTTTGTTTAAAAACGTGTCAATATTAGGGATCTCTTCTTATTCATTGTGCAAATTAACCATGGCTTGGAGTACATTGCATGACTGAATTTAAATATACACCACAGAACTTGGCTTATTCAAGAGCTTTGTTAACCTGGTTCACCCAAAAGTTGGATTGCAAAATAAAACATGCATTCCTTCTAAAGATAACTTCTTAAAGCTCTGGTCCACTTTGTCCCTGTTGACATCTGACCTGAAAAGCAAGATCAACTTCTTTCAGCGGCAAGTTAAAAAATAATATAAGATAACTAGTTACTTGCATTCTGACAGTTACTAAACACACTTCAGGTTACAACAGTCCCTGAAGAGAGAATTTGTATCAAAAACTATTTTTCATCCCCAAATCTCTTAAATACATGTACTATAACAAATTGCATTTCAAAGGCTCGTCGGAAAAAGGGGCATTAGCAATTTCTGGTCAAACGTGAACTTTGTCAAAAATACTCCAAATTTTGCAAGCCGTTTTGTCTACATGTAGGTGTGCTAAAAATGCATTTTTCTCAATAAGGTTTTTAACAGGACATCGTAAGGATATGACATCCTGGCAGAAAATCCAGAAAGGCCTTGGCAAGCTATGGGGTCCAGCCAAAAGCCCCTCCCCACCCCTAGAAAAATTTGAAATCCTACCCTTACAAAGATGGATTTTACTACACAAAACTGGCACCACTCACTTCCCGAGATCACTGTAGCTGACTAAATCATTATTTAGATGCCATTAATTCTGCTTTTTCCCATCATCAATGGACAATTTTGTACCATGATCCTTTTTTGCAATATTACAATATGAATTCATGCAGATGTCCCCTTGGTTCAAGTTAAACTATTTCTGCCCACAAAATTTCGCTATCAATCGATTTGCTCAATGATTGGTGTCTAAGTGAGTCTGCACGCATGAAATGGTTTACCAATAATCAGGCTCCTGCCAGAACTGTGGATGTTCGAAACATGAAACTTCAATTGCGCCATTTGGCTTACAACATTTTTTCATATTGTTCTCAGCATAACATAGATTTGCATGTACAGTGAGTGCGTCAGGCTGATTTCATTAGCAAAATCAAGGATTGTGATGATTGGCAGCATACTGCGCAGTGTTTTGATACACTGGAATCCATGTGGGGTTCTCATTCACTGGATTGTTTTGTTTCATATTGCAATGTAAAACCTTTTGTTTTTTTTCTCTTGCTATTGGAATCCAGGTACAGCTGGAGCGGATGCCTTTTTTCAGTCATGGGAAGGGGAAAATTGTTTAGTAGTTCCTCCTGTTAGTGTTATTACCAGGGTGCTTGGCTACATCAGTTTACAAAATGTTTCGGTCATCCTGGTGGGCTCTGCGTTAGCCCACGTTAGCCCACAAAAACGAGCGACAAAGCCGCGAGGAACCACCTGCCCAGATTACCCACATTTTTTATTGCCCCCCCCCCCCCCATTAACTGTTTTGACAACCTGATGACAGGTTTTGTGGATCGTGTTAACCCAGCCAATCAGAGCATAGATCATAATCTGAAACTTCCAACTTGGCAGGGAAAAGCCACTGTGATGCTCCTGTATAGTCTATCAAAACAATACTATCCGATGCAGTGTTTGCTCAATGGCGGCAAAGGGCAATATGCCGAAAAAGCCTGACAAGGGAGTAGTTGAGAAAAGTGTAAAAGATAATTGCAGACTTTGTTGTTGTTTGGCTTAAGATCAAATTTGGAGAATTTAAACATTTCCATGCAAAACCTTTTCAAGGTCTCTAAGTGTGAAGGATTTCAAAATGGCACTTTGTCAGAAATCTGCTAGAAAATTGGTATAGAAAGATCAGAAACTTTATTTGAGACACATTTACTAGAGAAGAGAAGAGTTTCTGCTGTTTCTACGGCTCATGCCACCCTTAAATGGGCTCACAGTATTCTGCCTTTAGATATATAACCCTGTAGATGCCAGGATTTGCAAGAATCTTGTTAAGGTGGAGAAACCCTCAAGGCTTGAAACAATCAAGAAGAAGGAACCAGTCTCCTTAGAACTAATTAGATCTATTGTTTCTACTTAGGCTCACAAGCACAGTAATCTCAAAGACCTAAGGTTTGCAATGATGTGTTTTATCTTTCACTGGTCTCATCCATTCAAATGAGCTTCTCAACATCTGGTTTTGTCAAATTACAGTTTTTCCAGATCATGTTATTATCAGACTCCCAGAGAGTAAGACTGAAGTATACAGAGAAGGTCAGAATGTATTTGTAAACACATACAAAAAGTCTGGAAACTCTACTTCCCCATATCACTTGCTCTTAAGATATTTGGATACTGCTAATATTGTCATTTCTTTATCTTCAGAGATTTTGTCTAGGAATGTTCTTCTCCAAAACACTTGAAATTGTATTTTGGGTAACAGGAAAGTTTCCTACACTTTCTTTAGGTGGATGTTTAAGAAATGTTTAAGCAAACTAGGCTACAATCAACATCTTTTTGCATAACATAATTTTAGGTCTGGCGGGGCTACATCTATCGTAACCAGTTTAGGGCATTGCCCATGTAAAGAGCAGTTATTAAAGCTCCATGGTTGCTGGAGATCTGTTCTAGCTAAAGACATGTACATGTCAAGGAACCAGTTTTTGTTCTTAGTCCTAATTAGAAGGAAAATATTTTTCATTCGGACAAACTTGGTGAGAGAGAATGAAACCTTCACTTACAGTTGTCATGCCGCTGTCTCTCAAGTACTGAGTTCCTCTTGGTCTCTTTAACGATTGCAGACTGGATGGTTGCTTTTTTCTTTTAGGCTGAGAGACTTTTTTAATTCTGAGAGAGGAACCAAAGCTGTTGTTGCAATTGAAGCATCTGCATCGTTCACTGCATCCATGTCTGGTACTGAAACATGGGCATTTAGTGTTCTTTTTTCCTTCGATGTCAATGCAGGACACAAACCCTGGATCTTTGGTTTTCCTTGCCTCTCCACATCTACACAGCTTCAACTTGGGCTTTTTTTCCCCACTTGTAGTATTACTGCATTTCTGACATTTGCATTGTTCCATGCATAGTATTCCCTTCCGGACACAGGGACATCGGGAACTTTGCCCTTCCTGGGTTTTGCAAGAAGTCTCATGCCTCGATTTGAGCTTATTTCCACAAGTGCACCCTTTCACTTTACTTGTTTCTTCCTTTTGGGAGGTTGTTTCATTAGAATTATCTGCTTCCACGGTGAAAGAAGTGACAAATGTGTTTCAGCTTGATTAATTTGATTCATGTGTGCCACTAAACTATATGTATTTCAGTTAAATAATTTTGCAACAAGAAGAAGGATGCTGTTAAATTAACAAAATGCTTTTTCAATAACTTCAAATTCCATATTTCCGTAGACTTTGACAACAGCGCACAACTTGCAAATTACCAACCACAATTAAAGTGATGACATAACAATAGAAAAGAAAGAAATGGCCCCATTAGATCAACTATGAAACATGTTAAGGTTGAATAGGAATAATGTTAAAGAGGGATCTGAACCATTATTTTTAAATCACAGTTATTTGCCAGTGGTGAGGTCGGGATGGGACAAACTGCACCCAAATTCTTCTCTGACATGACCTAGAGCCAAATTCAAGATATGAGGGAGCTCATTACAACAAGGTCAAAGTCACTGTGGTATGAGACTATTTGTCACTATCAACGTTTCAGATTTTAACATTTAAAATATCTGATGTGGCCTTCAATACTGGTCCATATTTTGCTGCCCACGAAATGACAAATATCAGCACTTTTGCAGAGGATATAACAAGACTACATGTACATGCTGCAAAAAAGCGAACACATTGCTGTTTTGGGTGTATAAAACTGTAATATAAATTATAAGGACCTTCATTCTGCCAACCATCAAGCCTTTTTCTCTGGCAGAAAAAACAAAGTTTGGCCTTGATTTTCCCAAAGGGCTCCAGTCAAAAGCGACCTGTTTAAGAGACGCTGTATCTGTCCATTCCGTTCAGTTCCAAACTCAGGTGGAATTCCTGATAAACAACCTTTCTTTATTTGTGCCCTTAAATTTTCCACTTCTCTTAGTGTTTCCAGAGTTAAACACGAGGAGGGCACATTTTTCCATTTTCCAAGAAAATGTCCAAATTAGCTTCAATCCCCACATTGTCTGGGGTATCCTTTGTCCTCCTTTCACCAAGATTGTTATTTTGTCTGAGGATCAGGCCAAACTCTTTTCCAAATCGCGTTTTAAGTAAAAAGTGTCCTGATTTGAGAGTCTGTAACACACGCTGACTTGCATGGAAAATGTCCAGTTTTATCTCAGCATCTGGAAAGATTCCTTCATATTTGTTTCTGTTTTTGCAGCAGTCGTCTATGCAAATCATAGATATTGATTTTCCAGTTAAACACATTCTTTCATTTAAGCTAATCAACATGTCATCAATTTCTTGAAAGGCTGTAGATTTAGTCAATCTCCAGTCCACAACTTCACCATTTTCATTAAGAATGATGAAAACACTGTTAAATTGCATCACAAATTTGCAATCCTTTCCTTCAGAAACAACGCCAATATTGTGACTGATCTTGAAATACAGCTGCTATCCCCAGCCCTCTCTCTGTCAAGCAACGCTACAGTAGTGTTGCATGACAGAGAGAGGGCAAGAACTGGACTAGTGGTCGACACTGAAGGCTAACTTATCTGCGCATGCATTTCAAGCAATTACTTTTGTTCTTAAGAGAATACCACCACAAGGATAGCAAGAGATTTGCGAAAACAGATATATAGCTTTGTCATGTTTTCAAGAACCCAGCGTAAGTGCGACACATTTTGTGTAGTGCACTCGGGTACCTACCCCACCTAGCCCCCCTTCCTGCAAGGCTGATAGATTATTAATAATTGAAATTAATTAATTAAACAAACATTAAAGTTTACACCTTATGGCGTTAGTGCCTTAGCGAACAGCAGCCTCCTAAACCATCCCAATAGTGCACTCTGCACTAAAAATGAATGTTCTAATATATAACTGCAGAGTTAGAGTGAACAGAGATAGTCAAAGGAATAGTGACGCAACAGGCAAGCACGCATGAAACTTTACACATTAACTAGAATCAAGAGATTGCTAGAACTGAGTAGGTGTAATGGATAAATGATTTCAACCCAAATACAATTGTTTTAAACTTAACTTTAAGAGTGAGATCAGTGATATCATATTGCATGTGCAGCTAGCCATTCCACACAATAAGCTAGTGCAAATAAACAGAAAAGGAAAAGCTCGCAAGAATAATGCTGTCTCTCCATGACCACTCATTTATTAATAGCTCTTGTTTAAGTAAATGGCTTTTTATTGAGATTTTTAGCTCTGAAGGTTAACCCTTGGTTATATGCATTGGAATACTAACACATACATGTAAGGCCAAAGTACTTAAATACGTGATTATTCAATACGTTCAAACTTCTAAAAAAAATACTTTTTTATTTTTATATGATACTGCATATTACTGGTGTGTCCTTGCACTCAATTTCTTCTTGTACAATGTAATGTACAACAGTAGTTTTGTTTGACCTTACAGTATAATTCATCACCTATATAATATTTACACAAACTCGATGGCCAATAATAAGGACGGCCATGCCCAGAATACAAAATAAAATGGTAATTTTGTTCTGATGTATTAAACTGTTTTTTTTTTTTAAACTGTTATTGATCTTTAATTTTATTGCAATACAGTATTAATAAAAATCAAATAAAATATAATTCTAATAATTCTTTATTGAGCTCATTAATATGATTTATAATAAAGTTTCCATATAACGCGCGCTCTGATTGGCTGAAACAGCGTGCTTTATCAGAGAACAGAGCACGGGTTGATGACGGTAAGTTGGCTTCCAAATTTTTGCTTCGGAATTTTGACAAATTTGACCCAAATTAAACATCCCCTGTGACTCAGACAAACGCACTGGAAGCGAGCTATTTTTCTGCAGTAAACATGGCTCACAGAGACCATTGTTAGGAACAGTAGTGTTAAAACTGTACTAAAATAACAAGTTTTGCTAGATTCCCGCCGACAAAACATGTACAGCTGTAGCGAAATACACAAATTCTCAACCTAAACAGTACTTCAATAATGACATTAATTTTGTTACGAAGGCAGAAATTATACTAAGAAGTAAAACAACGACAGAAAACAATTGAACTGTCTCTGTTTATGATGAGAAGCTTTATTCTTGTAAATTTACAATTAAAAATGCTCATTTGCTCAAACAACACTTACATGCAGTGTAGTAACGCTCATTCTCCGGTCATCTCAGTGAAGTAAACCGACGAGTGGTCAGTGCAAAACTTGCTCTGATATTCTCTTCTGTGCTCGAAGTAGAACCAGTGGGAGCCATTAAGTCTTTCTAACTTTTACGCTAGTTCGGGCAATCTTTACAAGCCGTAAATAACTGCAGCTCTTTTCAAATTCAACCTGGCATTTCGCATTTTCATCCACAAGCTTTGAGCTCCGCATTTCGTAATTTCCACTGGAAAAGTGCTCGTTTTCATGGGCCACAATACGGCCGGATTCCTCTGGACTATAGACCTTTACCTGCTTTGAGATCCGTATTTAAAAATTAACTTAAAAGCGAACTTTGAAGGCATCGTTCTTCTCTCGAAAGCCGCTCAAACTTCTCGAAACTGAAAGCTTAGCTGAAGTCCAGTTTGTGATTGACAGCTGTCGCTTCGTTAGCCAATCAAATTATTTGAACAATTCTAACAAGGATCGTGATTGGCTTATTTGAGCGTGCTTTATCAGAGAACAGTGCACGGCTGACGCCACTTTTGCTCGTTTGGAAAATAAAGTTTGGTTTGAAAATTCAGCCGAATGCGTGGGGAAATTATCTGATTCTTTATCATAAAACAAATAAAGAAGCCTCGACTGTGTTCTGTTCTGTTGTAAAGCACTTAGGAAGCGGTAGAGCACTCAAGAAGTAGGGAAAAACACTCGACTGCATCTGTTTTCCCCTACACTTCTTTCATGCTCTACCGCTTCCTGCGTGCTTTACAACAGAACAGAGCACAGTCGGGGCTTCTTTATTTGTTAAATATAATTTATTAATTTTACTACAAAAAATTTCATCACAAAATAAGGTCAGAATCAACATTGCTCCTTCCTATAGCTGAACTGTTTAACGAAAATATAAGCCGCTATGCTCTGAGAAATGCGGACTTTACCATACCCAGGTTCAACACTGTAACTCATGGCAAACACAACCTAAGCTATCTAGGGCCTAAGATGTGGGCAAAGCTGAGTAAGACCTTAGAGAGTCAGAAACCTTTAACAAATTTAAAAGTTGGCTAACAACAATAAACCTGGTGGAATTAATTAGCAAAAATTGTAGTAATTGTCTTTTTTGTTCTATCCAACCTTTTATATAATATTATTGCAGTTTTAATCATTTTTATTAGCCTAGTCTTTGTTATGCTGTAATTAATTAACTATGTCCCATATGTTTTTAATGATTGGAATTTTATGATTATTATTAGTAACAGTAACCTAGAATTTTTGGCACAGTAATAAAGTTATTAGGTGGGTTAATACTAGCTTAGTAAGTAGACCTTAAGTACACTTGAATCTTACTTGAGATGCGAACAGGTCTAATTTCAACTTAAGTAGCCTACTTTGCACTCGTGGCAATGCATCTTTTTCAAAAGGGCCGAAGTGCACTTTCAAGTCGCACTCAACCACCCTTAGCAGCTTACTTACACACTATCAGAACAATTTCAGTGAATTAAATGTCAATCAAATGTGTTTTTTCTTTGGCATATCAGGGCACGCAAGACGTGTGGCTTTCAAGCAAAAGAACGACATGGAAAATTGAAAACTGCAACTTCAATCAGTTTAATAACAATAATGTTTAGCAATTATGTTAATGTCCAGGTGCTCCCTGTTGCCTTTACCAGCAAGAAATACAGTGCCAGGATATTCGGCACAACCTTGCTTTTGCTTCATTTAGTCGTAACTTAAATTTGATGGTTTCAAAGAAGTATGCTAAGAATTCAACACTAATCACTAATCAATCAAATATGAACACTAATCAACCCAAGCAATCATACATGATCTCAAGCACACTTGAGCTCTTCGCATATTCAAGGTCTACTTACTATGTTAGTGCGAACCTACCTATTCATTCATTAGTTCATTCATTCACTCATTGTTTAATAGAAACATTGTTTTTCACCAATCAGCTCGCATATTTTCTCCAGCCTATTTTCTAATACTAGTAAGTAGAATTCTACTAGTATATGAATGCAAATGCTGCAATCTGATTGGCTGAGCTACTCGCATACTATCAGCCATTACAGTGCAGTAGCTGAAGGTCATCCACAAAATGCAACGTTTTTATCACTTTTCCGAAGATTTGGAAGTAAGTCCAGATGTAAATGGATAATTAAATTCCTGAGAAGACTAAAAGGACATACACAGACTCTTGACTTTAAAAACTTGAAATTATTGAAAAACTGGTGCACGCATGTAAACAACTGCAAATTTACCAAGGACAATTCAATACGTGTGATTTTGTTAAAGCGTAAGGTTCAATAATGCGTCGAAAAATATTTGGAAACAATTATTTGCATTAATTTAAGTTAGAATTCTACTACAACAATTAAATTATTAGCTCTCGATTTCTATGAGACGAAAGTTGATTCGGGCTTTGGCCTCATTAACTATCACCTCATAGAAATCTAGAGCTCATAATCTAATATTATTGTTAATTAAAACAGGCAGATCATGTGTACTAAGGGCATCTGTTGGTTGAATATTGGTTGATTCTATCAGCCGATATATCGACCGACAGTCGGTCGATATATCAGCCCATTTGCGGTCAATATGTTGACTGAGATTCGGCCGACCATTAATCGACATGTTATTCAAGTTAATAGACCATCAATCGACTCTATTGGTTGGTATGTCGGTTGACACTTGGCCAACACCTCGACCGCCATGTTGTAATCAACAATCGATAGGATGTATCGGTTGACTATCGGTGGTATCGGTGTATTGTTAACCGCCTCCTTACCCTCAGGAAACATGAAAGAAGAATCTCTATCATCTATGCTCAAATGTTGATACAGCAAGGATGTAGCTCAAACTGCCATCATTTCAAATACATATCTAATGCAACTTGAGGTCTCGACAAGCATAGCTGGAAAAAACAGTCTTTGAGACAGATGAATGTTGCTGGTATGAAAAGTCAAAAACGGGCAAGGGCTGCCAAAAGACCCTTTCAAAGGGCTACAGAAGATTATTTAATATTTGAGTAGAGAAGATAGAAGTCAGCAACAAGAGCTGACCAAATGAGCATAGTGTTAGCCGATTGTCAATGAAGTATCGTCTGAGTGTCGGCCGAGTGTCAGTCGACATATTGGCCGATAGTATCGAGCGATACTCGGCCGACAGATGCCTTAAGGTCATTCCCCAGTATTGCATTGTGCATCCTTACTCCACATAATTTCACGCGTGATAGAACACGTGATTAGCGCACACACATTAAAAAATGGCGGCTTTTTCTTTACGGCTGGACCTCGCCGTAGAGGTAAATCGTCACTTTCTCGCAAACAAGTATGGTGACCTATCATTTTTTCCTGTTGTTTTGAATTGAGTAATAAATTTCTCCATGTATTTATAAATACGGACCAATTCTCAGTGTAGAACAAAAACAGTCGTCAGAAACATGAATTTAGCAAGCAATCACGACTATAATCATGGCGCTGTTATAAGGATTTATTGGGTATAAACAAGGTGCTGTTGCTCCTAACCGAACATGGGGACCCCTCATTTTTATATCACAATAGTTGCTATTCTTATTCAATGAGATGCTAATAAGTGGCCGGGTATTCTGGAATTTAGCTATTTTCACTTATTCTCTTGGGCAAACTTATCAGCAAAACTGTACTCTTCACTTCACAGTGCTATTGAAACCACAAATATCGAAAAATCCATTCATCAGTGCTCTATTGCTTGAATATTGTAAACAGCCTCGTCTCCAGTGAGGATGGATGTCCATAGAAATTTAATCTCATGTCAGTTTGTCTTTAATAAGGCACAATAGACTCCGATGGGTACCCATGCATCATTCATGTCCTATCCTATTATATAGTCGTAAGGCAATCACACTGTGAAACAATTTGCCAGCTTACCTTCGTCCAGATCGAGATACTGAACTTCAGACGTTGTCAACAAACATAACGTCTCCACATACACATTCACATTCGTGTCCACCCTCTAGCTCCGACATGCAAAAAATTAAAGTTACTTTAGCTTATGCCTCACATCAAGTATGTAACATCAGTCGTTAAAGGCCTTTTTAAAACTAAAAACAAACCTTTGAAATCAACGATAAACTCGATTTTCCGCTATTTTTCTTGCACACGTGCCGAATGGCGGAGACGAACACTTCACTCGCAAAGATCGCTGGGAGATAGCTGGAAATGCCAGCGAGGGAGGGGCGAGGAGGGAAGCTCTCTGTATATGGGTGAAGAGAACGCAAATGGGAAAACAAACCATGGAAGAGACAAACATATCGACAAAAATCCGAGAGTTAAAGGCAACACAAAATCACAAGAGCAATAGGGAACAACGAAAAAATTTAAAATGGCAAAAAAAAAAACCACACACACACACACAACGCATGGCAAAGAAAACACAAACGGATCGTGTGAAAATTCTTGGACATCAGTTTCCGAATTCTGTTGACCCAGGTTAATCTGAGTGTTCTGATAGGCTCTTTCTTGGGATTTTACTAGACGGATATGGAAAAGTAGTCATTAGCCGTTTACGTTTTGTTTTTGAAAGTCATCGTCACTACTTCCAGTCAAACCTCCGGTTGCGACTTTTCAAGTCAAATATTTAGAACCTCTTGAAAGGTGGCTCTGAACCCTATGTACAGATTTTTTTAAAACTCTGCCAAAAGTTGCGTCTTATAATACTTATGAAAATTTGATAAAATGAAAAAAATTTCACCGTGCCGCTTTTGAATTATAAGCCTCTAAAGCTGTAATTAAGGGTGTTTTCAGCAGGTCATACTGTTGCTATGGTAACCTATTGTGTCACGAAAATGATAACAACGTGTTCACCAATGATTGGGTAGTTTTTTGATACCATGATTGTAGCACCAAGTAATAAAGAGTGGTAATAATGACCTATCAAAATCTAACTGCTAAAAACTGCTTTGAGCCACCTTAAAGGGGTTCTTTGAATAAGTTTTACGTAGTCACGATTTTAGGAGTCGAGTCAGTTTGTCATCTCTTTCTTTCACACACATGAAAAGAAATAGAAAATTGATACAGATCCTTACTAATCAAACAGAAACAACGCACTCGAAAGAACATAAAAACCTTTAATTTTAATTTTACGGCACTTTTAACTTTTGAATATACTCCATGATGTTCGGTAAAGAACAGGACGCATGGCTTGTTAAACTTATTACAATTTTATCTTCAAAGCATTTTTGCTTTCCTTAAGGTCTTTTAAGTCAACTGGGATAACTGGAACCAATAGATTTCGTTTCTCAATCAAGAAAAATTATTTCTTTATTTTCCAAAATCAAATTTCACGTCATCTCCAATCAGCATGAAAGGCGCCCACTGCCTCACGTTAGAATAGCCGCTAGCTCTCATCCACTTCATGGCCTGATGAAGAGATTCACTGGCACTTTCACCATGAACAAGGTGCTCGTAGAAACGACTCATGAACTGTTCTGTTGCACTGTCTTCCAGGGCCCACAGTGCAACCAACACCGAGCGTGCACCGGATCCTAAGAACGCCCGAGCGATTCCAACAACGCCTTCGACTCTTATCTGTCCTTGGCCGCTGTGACAACAGCTAAGTACCACAAGTTTGGCTCGCAGCTGAACTCTTGAAATGTCAAACATTGTTAACAAGTATTCTTCTTCTTTAGGAGTTCTGTTAGTAGGTCGAAGAGGAGAAAGGGCAATTTCTCCTCTTTCAGCATTACCATGCGCAGCAAAATGTATCAGGCTCACTGAATTGATTCTCTCAAGTACCGCCTGCTTAGTTGCTTGCTGTCCTAACAAAGGTTGAACGCCCAGCAGTCGTCCAATCATCTCTGCTTCCTTTCCTGCACAGGGCAATCTAGATATGCTCTCTTTCCTTCCTTTGTATCGCACCAAACCAACATCAGGATCTCCAACTATCAGTGCACCAGTCTGACTGTGATAGTCTGCAGGACTGTCTTGGATGAGCTTGAAAGTTGTTAAAGAAGGAATGATGCGGATCCTATGAGTCTCGGACAAATATTTCCCCCTCTTGGCCGGTAAGGCTGCGAATGGAACTTTGTACAAGGAGCGATCAGGAACAATGATGATTTCGGGCTCCTCGAGTAAGTCGGCCACAGGAGCTATGATCATTTTGTAACACAAAAAAAGACTGTTCGAGATTTTGATTTTCTTCCTTTTCCTCCTCCACAATTCTGAAAGATGCGAGTTTATCTTCCTGAAATGACTTGGATGGCACTCTGTTACCATTCAAAGAACGATCTTCACAACCTACTTTTGGCAAAACATCAAATCGTCTAAGGCTTTGAGCGAAAAAATCATCCAAATTTCGAAAAAGTCCGCGGTGAAAAGTGTTATCATTTGCTTTGATTTCTCGGAAATGTTTTTCACCACTTCCTTTTAAAACCCACAAAAGCATTCCTTGATAAGAGTAAGAAAGGTAAAGAAAAGTGCTGGTACTTTCCTTCTTCACAATCCTGTCCAGACCAACCCAAGATTGAGGATCAGCTGAGATTTGATTCTCCACGGAGTACTGAGCTGACATTAAATCTGCCAAAGCTCTGGCCCTTCCGAGCTCTGCAATATACAGGGCCTCTTGAGGAATTCCCGCAGCACAAAGCATTTGACTGAGCATCCAGTAAGGAAAACGGTGCTCATCTGAGAAATGTATTTTGAAATGGTCATTATCGCCAAGAGAAAGCCGCAATTTCTCGTATTTATGAATGCTTGAAAGCAGATACGAGAGCGCTTCTTCATTGTTTTGTTCGAGAAATTTAACCTGTGTAAGCTTGCAAAGACATGCGAATTGCTTTTGAACGTCTGCAATCTCTTGACTTACTGCAAGTGCTTTTTGAAGACAATATTCAGCCTGGGCATATTCACCCAGAGAAAGAAACACATTTCCTAGGTTTCCGTAATCTGCTGCTTCTCCGTCTCTGCTACCGATTTCTTTTGAGATCAAAAGTGCTTTCTCCTGATATTCTTTAGCCTTGGCAAAATCACCAATAGAGGAAAACACATTTCCAAGGCTGCCGTTAGATGATGCTTCTATTTTTCGGCAACCAATTTCTTTTGCGATAGCAAGTGCGTTCTCAAAGCAATCTTTAGCCTCCTCATATTTACCAAGGGAAAGAAACACATTCCCTAAGTTTAGAGAAGATGTTGCTTCTCCGTCTCTGATTCCAATTTCTTTTTCGATGGTAAGCGCATTCTCAAAATACCGTTTAGCCTTGACATATTCACCAAGATGTATAAAACCCGCTCCTAGATTTCTATAAGATCTGGCTTCGCCATTCCTGTCCCCAATTGCTTGACTGATTTTAAGTGTTTTCTCATGGTAATCTTGAGCTTTGACATATTCACCAAGAGACTGGAACACAGTTCCTAACATGCTGTAATCAGCTGCCTCTCCACTTCTATCGCCAATCTCTCTCCTGATCTGAAGCGCTTCCTTGACATATTCTTCACTCTTACAATATTCGCCAAGAGATAGATAAACTTTTCCTAGTTGTCCGTAACATGCGGCTTCTCCTCTCTTATCACCACTTTCCCTTTTGATCACAAGTGCTTTCCCTGTGTATTCTTCAGCTTTGCGATATTCACCTCGAAAGTGGAAAGCACTTCCCAGGTTCCCGTAACATGAGGCTTGTCCAATTCTGTCGCCAATTTTTTCTCTGATTTCAAGAGCTCTCTCAAGATTTTCCGTAGCCTTGATATATTCACCAAGAGATAAAAAAACAGTTCCTAGTGATTCGTAACACGACGCTTCTCCTTTACGTTGACCTATTTCTGTATAGATCGCTAGTGCTTTCCGACAGAGTTTTTTTGCTTCCGAATGTTTGCATTGACGATGATGTAACTTTGCCAGTTCTAAGCTTAGCTTACTTTCTAAAGCTTTTTCACCACTGTTGTAGAGTATCACAAGAAGTGTTCTACCGTAATTTATTGCGCTTGTGTAATCATTGATCAGACAGTACGCCACGAACATTATAAAATGACTGATATGATTATAAAATATGTGGCTCACTTCGCTTCTTATGACTGCTTTGTTGTTGAGGATGTACAGACATTCCTTGCATAACTCGATGGCCTTAGGAGCACGACAAGTGTTGAGAAGAAAGAGGGCTACAACAAGGCCAATAGAAACAGCTAGTCTAATCAAACCTCTGTTGTTCATGTCAAACGCTTCTGTTTAAATAAGATGACATAAAACAAGTTAAGTTAAATTTTAAAGACATTAAAACAAGTGAAATTAAATTCAAAATAAATTAAAACAAGTAAAATTAAATTTAAAACACATTAAAACAAATGAAATGGACCTTTTTGACGATACGGCGGCCATTTTGAATTCTATCGTTTCAGATAGCTATTATGGGATACCCAGGAGGCAAATTAGAATGTCTTTGCGCCCTGAGCATCCTATAATGGATATATGAAACAATAGAATTCAAAATGGCCGCCGTATCGCCGAAAGGGCCCATTAAATTTAAGGCCCTTTCGTACGCACATTAAAGGAGCTCAGTCACGGTATTTTGAGTTATTTTGGCCACACACAAAATTACCTTTAAATGGTAGGAAACCTGAAAATAACAGTTTAATAAGATAGAAAAACACCAAAGACATAATGATAAACCATAAAGGAACAAGGATGGCTAAGGATGGAGAAGTTTAACACGGATTACAAACGAAGAATTGAAAAAGTGAGGCTAAACTTTTCGAGATGCGCAAACCGTGACTGTGCTCCTTTAAGATTAATCGCTTTGGATCAAAACTGGAGCTAGTCATACTTACTGTATCTACCGTTCTTCGCACTAAAATCTAGGTTTATCTGTGTCAGAAACTGGAATTTTCCTATTAAAATAACAAAGATTAATTCAAATATTAGATTTTGTAATGAAGGGATCAGCTATGAACTCAAATCTTTTCAGAGCACATTTAAAACAACAAATCAGAACGAAACCGAAACATGCATCTTACTTTTATTGCGCAGCAGTAGCTTCTACGGAACAATTTTCTTGATCCAGTGATTTATCGTCTATGGTCTTCATGCATGGTTTAGTTTGTGCGCGTAATTTAGCCGAGTATCAGGAACCGAACTCTGTTTTGCATCTTAACTTTTTTTAATTGTTACACCCAAGTCGAGTTAAACTGGAGCTTTTCAGTTTCTCTTGTGTTTCTTTTTCCATGATAATTCATGTCACGGAAAAAGCTGATGAGTCACGCTGATACCTGTTCTCTTTTCAAATGCTGAATGAATCGATATGTCAGTATCAATTTAAAAAACTTTCTCCAGTTCTCGTGTTGTTAGATGAAAATGAAATCCCCAAAACCCAGTTTGTCTTGGCGATTTATGCATACACCTTTTACTTACTTTATTTCTGGGAAATATACGTTGAAAGGGTTCTTTGATTAATTTAATAAGAAAACAACCATCACAATGCTTATTTTTATTACATGACTACTGATCCGATCTGTGTACTTTCGAAACGTAACATCATCTTCAGAAAGGGAAACATGACAGCCGCAGTATTCTAAGATCTTGTTTGCGATGAAACATGAAGTGTTCATGATGTGTGTGGTAAAAATGAATCATGAGAGGACAATTATATATTAATCATGAGCACTTTATATATTAGCGGTGTATTCCGCGTTACACGTTGTGTTAAACTTTACTCACTGTGTGGTCAGAACACCGATAAGAAAAACAGTTGAAAGAGTCTCAATTCCTTAATTGTATTGCTTGTGAAGAAGTCAATTAATAATGTTAACAAATGGTATAAAAATGCCTACTCTTCCTTCATTCTTTGTTAAAGCTACTTTACAATTAATACAACCGCACTCTCTTCTGCTACAAGAGGATATCAATCTGCATCAAAAAAAAATCGTCCGTTTAAACAACAATGTAACATCACACTGTCTAGCCATGGTCTAAGCCATCTCTAAGCCAAGCGCCATAAAATTTCCTTAAGTTTACACTCGTGCGGTCTTTGATCTCCATTTCTTGAAACTGAAGCGTAAAAACAAAGATTACAAGAAAAAAAATTATAGATTCAGTTTGACGCAAGCATGGAATTTTTTAAGCCAAACTGATCAAGAATAATTTTCTGTTTCTAGGAAACGTGCTCGATAGTAGTCTACCAGCGAGAACAATGGAGGAACGAAGAAATATGGTTTACTGAGTCATACTAGATCATGAAGTGAAGAAAAAGAAGGAAATAGGATTCACTTCATTTGGCAGCTTTTATATCATAAAGAGGAAAAGTGTCTGTGAAAATTGTTATGTGAGAATAATCATAAGTTTTAGTATCACCCAACCACTGGACTAATGCAAATCCTGCATTTTAATTGGCCACGCTACTAGAGGACTATTAGTAATAGTCCTCGAGTAGCGAAATTGGCGCAATCGAGCGTGCGGCTTTCTTTCGTTTTATTCCCAAATATTTCTTCAACTTGCATTTGCTAACTTTGTTATTGCCTTTTCTGTCCGACTAGTTGGGTAATACTAAAACAATTAGACCCTTCGCCCTCAAGGGCCACGGGTCGATACCCCATTCGGCTTCGCCTCATGGGCTATTGACCCCTAGCCCTTGCGGGCTACGGGTCTAATTGTTAAATACTGTTCGATGTCTGGTGCCTACATAATATACAGTACTTAGAAGTACATGCGCATCCCTATTAAAGAAGCGCGCGCGTTTCATCTCGCAACAAAGAACATCATTACTCAATTGTTACCTAGGTACACAGGCTAGAAAACTTCCTAACGGCAACTTACTAGCTGCAATTCCAGCGATCAAAGATGAAGGTTTGTTCTGTACGACTTCTGTTGAAAACCACGTGGAATCTAAATGTTATCTTCTCGATAAAAAGGAAAGCACTATTGTCAAACTGCAAGATATACAATTCAGCGAACTCCAGTAGCGAGGCGACGAGTGCTTTGACGATTTGGAAATGGGAATCGATGATGTTGAAGAAAAATGAAAGCACTGAGAGCAGGCGGATGTAAAACCATTTCAACTAAGAGCCGAAGCTGAAAAGGGGATAGTGATGTAGACATTCAAGCAAAGCTGTTCTCGAAGCTCAGAGATGAAAATGCTTGACGCGGCGACAAAAAGTGTTCCGCGAGTATGGCAACAAGCCCTCGAGTCTTTATCAAGATTGGTTGCACCCTGTAGCTTGACGTTGTAGGAGCGTATGCATAACGTAACTTAACATAACGTAACGTAACATATCGTAACGTAACACAACCATTCTTCCTCTAAAGCACAGAGGACACGAAGTTGAGGCGTAATAACGACGTAAAAATTAAATTTTGAGAATTTCACTCTTTTCCATACGAGAGAACTAGATAACAGGCTATAGCTGATTTAGAAAACGAGTGGTTTTGTTATTTTTTTAGACAACAAACGGTTCTTTTTCTGTATCACTAGTAGCATTTGAAGAGGGCGAGGCTCTTGTTAATAATAAGGCAAAAATAGTGCTTAGATGATACTGTATACGTTTCCCCTTCTTTAGTATTTAAGAACTAGTTGACTGAAAGGCTGCTGGAAGTTTTCATTTTTTATGACTAGGATAAACAAAATCAAGAAACAACCTTAGACAAACTAGTCTAAAATGACGGAATCCTCTACACTCCAATCTTGCCTTCCGAGGCAAACAATATGGATGTGCAAACTCATAACAAAAAACACATGGTTCTTCTTTCTGTTGATGCCAGTAAGTGACTCGAATAAGAGTAAATAAACCTGCCACTATCACTGTTAATCAGGACAGTGGCTCACATTACCGGGTGTTATCAACATTTCTTTAACATGAGGAAGCTAGGAGTATTACTGGACCTTGTTACTCCCCCCGGATGTGATGGTTGGATACTCATTTATACCCTTGGTGCGAAGGGATCACCTCACGTTTGACCATGATCTCCAGGGGGTAATGGGCCTTTCACGTCCCTTGGACTGCCTGACCCCTGCCAGGGCTCAAACCCAGATCACTCGATCCGGAGTGCAAGTTGATCTTCACCGTTCTTCCTCCGTAATTTTTAGGCTAGGGGCGTTGTTAACAGTTCTTGTCTTCTTTTTCTTTGGCCAAACCCGAAGAACTTAACAGATGTTGAAAGCCGCCCCTGAAGCCCAAACCACCGTGTAAATAAACAGCAAAGAACACAGTTAGAGTTAGTATAATACTTTATTACAAACCGAGTTAGTTTATTGACAATGATCCTTACGCAACCTACTTATTATATTTCAATCTTTCCTTGCCTGCAGGTGAAATCATAAACAAACGAATGAATCAACGCAACACTCCATCTTAAAGAAAACATTATTTTGAGAAGCTCTATCGAGAATATTTCCCGGTCCTAGAAAAACCATCGATGGTTTGATCATGTACAAGAGGAACCCGACATTGATAAGGGATGATAGCTGTCAATGCCAAAGATTTTCCACTCGGGCTCAAATTCCATTGAAATTTTGGACCGTGAAGTCGTTAATTTACTCACTAGTGTATCTGGTCAGAACTGAAACACCCCGCGCAAATGATTAAAACCAAATGCAAGAAAACAATGTACCCTGTGCAGAGAACGAATAAACTCTTTTTAAGGTAATGTGCAATTTTAGCCATTCTGGTACCTTGTGTTGTTTTTGTCATCGTAAGCCATTATTTTTAGGTGTCCCTCGCTAGTAGAGGATCTTTAGTCGACGTTCCTCCAGGTTCGGTTCGTGTGTTAAAATTTTTTTGCGAATTCACCGATCCAAGAGACTGCAAAACTCCCTTTATGTGCCTCACTCTGTTTACGTATGAATTAAACAACTTACTTGAAAAAAAAAAAGAAAAGTAAAATGCTGTGTGTTTTGTTACTACGCCCACATCGACTGTCTTGTCTTGTTAGAATATTGATTTCCTAAAAGCTGACGAGGGCCGAAAATTATTTTGCTCATACGAAAACAAGCTCGTGAAATACAATTACTGAATAATCATTTTGTCAAAATTATAGAAACACCACGTGAATAATGCCTGCTAGGATCGAAACTGCCTATAAAAAATTAATAAACAAATACCAAATCTTATTTAGTTACATTGAGTTAGTGCTTTCGATTTCATTTTCTTTAATGGTTTCACACCTAGGACATTACATGGTTTTAATTGCTGTAATTTCATCTTGCAAGAGGGTGTCTTTCAATTCTCCTTACTGCGCAATACAAAAAAGTGAGGAAACACGATTTCTGAAAAAACTAGCCAAATAGCAAATTTAGTTGCAACAGAGTAGATTGTATAATATTGCTATAGGAGGATTCAATTTTCGGGAAAAAAAAAAAGCCTCAAAATATCATGTTTTCAAGTTTTAGCGAACATGTGAACGCGACGGTTCGGCGTGCAATGCGTCACTGCGATAACATGAAAATCAACCAATCACAGATTGAATGCTCGTCCTTTGTTATATTTTTTATGCGGAAGGCCTTGTTGCAAGGACGCTGCTCCGTCTGCAAAACAAGTGGCTTATCTCTGCACTTCGTCCTCATCCCTAATCACACGGGATTCGTCTTTATTTCACTTCACCCTTATGAAAAACCAACCATCAGGGTTGCTAATTCGCACACGCCAGCGTAATACTAGATTAATTAATGTAATAATGTGGTGTAAATAATGTGATCTAATACTATGAATTAATATGCAAACCGATTTCTTCTAATCACAAGAGTATTTTATATTATTAAATAAATCTTTCTTACATTAACCCCATGGGCACCTAGTGAATCGACACGGTTTTCATTCATAACTTGGCTTTTCCTCTTTACATTACAAATCAGTGCTACCTTCAATGTACATTCGCCCAGTCATTATTCATATCAAAAGGAACAAAAATAAGTAGCCCAGTAAATAGGAATATTGATATTGGACCTTACTTTTAAGGTTATTACCTCGCTTAATAACGAGTTAATAACGAGTTTCCCAGGTTAACACGCGAAATTTTTCAAGTTTTCCCATTAAAGTTCATTAAAAAATGTGCTGTTTTACATGTATACATATGCGATATATGTATATACAAATTCACTTCATCAGAGTTCGATTTGACCCTATGCTTCTTCATAGAAAGCATCAATCTTGTCTTTGAACATCTTGGCCACAATAGGTCGCCTCAACTTTAGAGTAGGACCTGAGAAAATATATTTACATTGATGTTAATGATAATAATTATAAAATAACGGAGATACTACGCGCGCTCTCATTGGTCGATAACACGGTTGTGACGTTTTTGGTTCGCTCGTATTATTGAGACGTTTTTTATAAAAGCAATAGAGTACTTTTTGTGTGTTTACATAGCCTCATCTCAACACTCGAAAGGCTGGGAGAATTCTCGAAAGTTATGAACTATCTCGAATTCTCCTGACCTTCCTAGTGTTTACACGAGGCTATGTAAACGCGCAAAAAGTACACTGTACTCTAGTGCTTTAATGATTCATAAAGATTAATACAATAATGATGGTCAGGAGAATCTTAAGGTGACAAACGGCATGAATGAAATTAGATGGCTGTCCTTGCTATCGTGCCCACAATATTTGTGCTAAACGTCTGGAAACAATGCAACAAGCTAATTTCGCACCCAGATCTCACGCTGCTTGATGCGGGAGACCTGGGTTCAACATAAGAAACAAGCACACCGAAGATCTTACCCAGCTCTCCCCCAGGAATGGAAAAGTCTTTTTCTAAAAGAGCCCACTTCTGTACCTGGAAGAAAATAGGGGAAAAGCAATTCAAGTCTCCTGCGAAGCCTAGCTATTCATAACAACCCGTATCTAACTGACGTTATGGCAGTATGAGATGATAAAATACTAGTCAATCACAGGTTATATGACGAGGTTCTTCAACAGTTAAGCGTTACCTATCGGCACGCCTCGCACGACAGAGCAAAGAACGTTGCTCAAGGACCTAACATAATGACGTCCTCTTCGTCTACCTGATCTTTCCCAAACCAGTGCAACCAGAACAATCAAGAATCAGCTGACGTCGACATCCTGCTTATCAGAACTCTCCGAACCCACGGTTTTCGTCTCCGACGTTGCTAAGGAACACGAACGAATTACACGATGCCACCGTGACAACTTTCGGAGTGTTAGTAAGTGCTCGTACTAGATTGTGATATGATAAACTACTCGGAAACTGTTCGAGTGCTTTAACAAACATTCCTGTTTTCCGACTAAGAGTTGCACACAACTCCTAAGTCACACTAGTTAGCCGTACGTTACAATTTCTACTTTAAAAGGCTACCTGTTTGAAACGTCACCTCCTTAGCACAAACATGCAGCGGTTGCTTTTCTTCTAAAGCTTAAAACATTTCATTCTCTGGCAATGTTTTATGTACCTTCTGAGCTCTTGACACAGCTTTCTTATTGGCTCTATCGACTCCGTCTTGAATGGCTTTCATTATTTTCTCATCTTTGGTTGACAGAATCTCAGAAACTGTCGTGGCCTCACTGCCGACGGACTTGCAGAACTGGAGGGCAACATCCGTGAGTTTATCCGATGGTTCGCCAGTCTCTACATCGACAACAACCTAGCCGTAAAAAATAACTGTTGGTCTACACAAAACGGTAAGTTAACGGCTGAAAGTTAAATTTCAGCAATAATTCGACTTGCCCCACCATGAGAACTCGCCCTACCATCCCCTCTCAAATCTCGGAGGCAATATGTTGTGGCCTATAAGTACTAACTTAAGGCATGATGACCCAGGTAGATTTGGGTTTAGCTCTTGGTTGCATAGTGGTGATAAACTCTATTTGCAGACAGAGCTACGAGGTTGTGTATTTACCTTCAGAGTTAAGAAGCAGGAAAGAAACTTTCTCTTATCTCCGATTACCATGGCGTTACTGATTATAGCAACTTCTTCTTTGATAGCATCCTCAATCGGGACCGGGGCTATATTTTCACCGCCAGCGGTGATAATCAACTCTGCGAAAAAAATCACAACATTCATTAGATGGTGAATTTTGCGAGATAATGTGCATGCAAGTTTGACAGTTTCTCAATTCTCCTTACTGATCTTCATAAATTTCTTTTTACGCAAGTTGTGAGAATATGATATGGCATCAAAGTTTTAGAGATCTGATTGTGTTACTTCGCCTGGAAAACCCTGACGAGAATTAGGACAAGTAGTTATTAATCGTATATAGAGCGGTTTTCAAACTGAGTGTCGAAAGTAATCAGGCAATTACTTTGGTTTTGTTTTTACTATGGTTTGAGATTGGCTGAGTTGTCTAATTGGTACGTAATTGGTTTGGTTTTGGTTTTACGACACTCAATTGAGAACCACTCTAAGACCAAGAGGTTTAATTTTCTTGATATCTGACAAGACCAAGACTGTGAAGTGTTTAAATACAAAAGTCAAACAGGCGTGTTCAATTGTGGAGCCGACATCTTGAACACCAGGCTGGGGCGGTATCCCATATTCAAATATGGCTACCGTCTGATCACCGTTTGGCACACATGAAGCTATGAGTAACGTAACATTTACTCTGCGAGAACAAGAAGCCCAATCAGATTTTTATAACAAGTGATATTACTTATTCTTCTTAAAACAAGTGCTGTTATTTCTTCTACTATTTTCATAAGTGTTTATGACAGATATATGGGATTTACTCACCCTTGATTCGGCCAGTTATGTACAGTTGTCCATTCTAAAGTGGAGGAAAGAAAATCTCTAGCCACTGAATCACATTCAAACGGTTATTGATGGAAATTAGAGATAAAAATACCGTAAAAGACTGTAGAAACTAGTGTGAAAATAATGAAGATATAGCTTTATAACGTTCGATAGTATAACGCATACAAATTCGCGTTCAGTTCATGGAGTGTTAATTTCCTATAATAGGGAGCATTCGATTACCCGGAATCTGTTTAATTTCCACACAGCAGAACTAACCTCGTCGATTTTTCCAATGTCTCCGGAGTGTAGCCAGCCCTCGCTATCCAAAGTTTCATGTGTCTTTTCTTCGTTCTTCAAGTATCCCATGAAAACGTGGCGTCCCCTGATACATAACTGAAAGGCAAACAACAAGAATGGTTAAAAACCAAAACAGATGTTCTAAAATGTGAGCACATATCTAATTTTTGCCTAAAGCCAGAACATCACACTTCACATCACACACAGCATTTCAAATAAAATGGCGAGTGCAATGACCCAAAGCGTGCTATATCGAACAGTAGGGAGTGAAAGAAAACCACAACGGCAACGGCAACGTCGCTAAACGACAATGGTTGTGCACGTGCGTTATTATAGAAGAATACAAAAGCAAAAACCGCCACAACGTAGGATGATTTTTTGAAGGTGTACTATATTTCGTATGGCCAAACCAGCCTTCTTCAGGTACAATGAGAATTTTACATTGGGACGTGTTTTTATGTAGCCGATATTTACGTAATACCGGAAATACGTAAAAGTAATTGACAGTGTAAATTAAGGATAAGCATACGGTAAAATCAAGAGAAATATAATAACATGATAAAAGAACATAATAAAAGAAAACAAATGGAAACAATTAATATGTTTCTTCTTGATCCTGATGGTCTGAACATCCGCGAAGTCAAACGACCACATTCTGCGTTGTCTGGAAGTGAAACTGCATTTCTGCTTCAAATCTGTTTCTGTGTTCCAGATTCAGTTTTCGTGATAGTTTGGGCAGTGATAAATAAAGTAAGTGACTTTAGAGGACCGCGAAATTCGTAGGTAAAATATCAAATCACTTTTTAATCAGCTCTCGTAAGCTTGTAATTCTCTTCATTGTTAGCAGCTGTTATTGTTTTAGGGCTAGGGGCATTGTTTCTGTTGTTTGTTCTATTGTTCTCCCAACGGGTAGCAAGCCATTCATGTGAGACCTTACGAGAGCTGCTACAGCACCCTTTTTTAATCGGCGTTGTCCTCGTGGTTTCTTAAACTCCCTACAATACTCCCCTCAGTATCGGTGGCTATGGGATATTTACCCAGCCGGGAGTTTGAATTCCATTGCATTTCCCTTAACCTATTCTCTTAGGTACTCCCGTCCCTATCCCTTGTGGCATTTGAGCTGACCTCTCCGTTTCCATCTTCGTCTTCATTGATAATCTTCATTTCTGTTCCGTCCATGGCTATGCCACAGCTTCCGGACACAACATGCCCAGGAATGGACACGGTCATGGGACCACTGCACTCGCTCATGCCAAACAGTTCGAACAGTGGAATGTTTATACTCTGAAAATATCGCAGGGTTTCCATGGTAACAGGGGCGGCGCCTACCACAGCCAGCCTACACCTGTCCATTCCCAGGGCTGCTCGGATCTGGTTGAAATAAAAGTAATATAAGACAACTTGGGCATGTACAACTAGATAGGCGTTTCCAGAAGTTCACTGAACTCCCCCTGCATTAGCGTCGACACAGTTGAGGTGCGTTTAATTGATAGCGACACTTCAATTTAGTGGCTGTGGCATGCATGGAATCCAGCGTTTAAATTAAAACAAAGTTTTCATTTCCCTTATTTCGTGTTTGTCATATTTGGACAAAAAATGGGAAAACTTGCTCGGACGAAATTGATAATCCCAGAAGATGAATGTTCAATCTCTCTCAGTTTTAATACCCTTGAATAGCCAGGAGAAGGATAGTCTCTTATATAATTATTTAACGTTTCTCAATAAAAACAGCTTCAAGGTTTTGCAGACGGAAAAAAAACCACTTGGAATTTATTGGGTGTGCGTTACACAAACTGTGCTGCTGATTGCACATTAAACAGGTCTTTTTTCATAATGTACAAGTCTTTTATTTCGTGCAGTACCTTTTTCAACACCAATCCATTTGCCAAAGTCCAGCCAAACGGAACTTGGCGTCTGAAGGAACAAACAAACAAACAAACAAAATCACACATGTACTAACAATTAAGGCTATATAGTAGCACTGATCACCGGTACTACAGTGATTACTATTAAAAATCAATCTGGAGTTTGACCAATCTAAAGTATTTTTCCAATCAGATATTATGCCGCATGTAAGTGCCGGGTCCACAAAACTCGTGTTCTGCTGCAAAAACAACAGGCGGTTATTTCAACCTCACCACACCAATCAAAATGTGCTGTGTTTACTGCTCCGCAATCTTAAAGAAGGACGGTGCACCAAACTCTACACTCCACTAAATACCAAATCCTCAATATGTTTATTAAATATGTACATGTGTTGACTGGAAACAGTCAACACATGTCAACACAACAGTCAGTATGCAGAGCGAAATATCAAGGAAGAACGTATTTGTGCCCTGGGGGACAAATTTTTCTACCAGACACCCTATTCAAAGGAAATTCGAAAGCTTATTACAAAGTGGGACAACTTGTTATTACAAAGTGTGACAGCTTAGTTTATTACTAAGTGCGACAACTTGTTATTACAAAGTGCGGCAACTATTTTATTGCAGAGTGCGACAAGCGTTATTACAAAGTGTGACAGTTTTATTACAAAGTGCGATGATTATTACAAAGTGCGACAGAACATCGTGTGATTTCCCTGACCGAGTTTTCCTCATATAAAAATCCAAAATGACCGGTAAATGTTACGTTATTAAATTCCTCCGGCGTAGTGTGGACGGAAAACATTTGATGCGTTTTGGGAGTGAAAGCCCCGTTTTCAAATTTAAAGTCCTCCGGCGTTGTGTGAACGCATCCTAATTGCCATGTATTTATAAGATGCAAAGGACATCTTACATATACTATTCCAAATGCACACACTTTTATAAGGAATATCCAAGTTTATATGCATGCGTCAACGTACGTTGTAGTTTTTAATTATTGCACAGCATTGTAATTTAAAGCTATCATGACCACACATACCCCTGTTCAAGGTTAATGTTCCCTTGAAGTGCCACACCTTTCGCCCAGTTAGCCATCTTTCTCTTTATGCCGGTGACTGACTGTCCAATCTCTTTCAGTTTTTCCATAATCTTCTCATACACTCTGTTATCAAGAATCAAAAAAGCAACAAGTTTTTCATCATTCTGTTGTGAATGCAGTGTAGGCCATCACAGCTAATTCAAAAGTAGTGAATACTACATGAAAATTACAATGCTTTTACTTTCAACAAAACGTCATCTCGATTCCCTCTTTTGTACCCTGATAATCCAAATTGAACCAGCACCTTAGGGTCTAGCTCATGCAAAGTCAAAACATACAAACAGCCAACACTACAGGCTTTTAGTCAGAATTTGAAAAATACATTCAATATTTGCAGTTACATGTAGCCAATCACAAACGCAGTTTCTTCATTGTCAAGTCACTGCCCTGATATGGCCAGATTTATGGTCTTGCTCACTATGAGTACTTTGGCCCAGCTTTATCTCACCAAAATAAAAAAAATTGGCTCAACCAAACTCCCCTGATTACCACTGATACATAACAATAAGGTGTGATTAGGTACTGATAATCAATATGAATTATAATAAACTAATATGGAATTTAAGTAACTACACCAAATCAAAAGATTATTAGGAATTTCATGATCTCCAGAGAAATTTACTGTTCATTGCCATGTATCAGTGGCATGTATTATGCATACAAAGAGCAAAACTAAAACATAATATTTGTTCATGTTACCTTGGGACTCCAAAAAACAGAGTTGGCCTAACTTCTCTTAAGGTCTGAACAAGTGTTCCCTAAAAATTGACAAATAAAATGTCTTTGTCATTAAGAATCATTCACCTACTTACATGTACCACAGTAGTAGAATATGACTACAATTTTTATTTATTTATTTATTTATTTATTTGTTTATTTATTTATTTATTTTACTTGGTTTTTAAAGCAGATTAAAAATACTTACTAGGCAGTTTAACAGTACTGACATGCACACATTCAATTGCATAAAACATATATCAAAAATATTTATTTTATTTTTATTTATTCGCCACTAGAGAGCTTGTCTAAAAAGAAATCTTCCATGAGATAAAAGAAAACTGTTGATAAGATTTAACATAACCTACACTGTATTTTTCTTACAAAGTACAAAAAAATTCTTAATAGAGAAAAATGTCTTGATTAGATACATGTAGCCATATAAATTCGCACACTCAACTTCAAGGATATACTGGTACATGCATATTCTAATAAGTCATGATGTGTGGGCATATAACTTTTATCAGTAATTACCTTCAGGGCATCTGCTTGAGCAAACCAAACAGAACCAACAAGATAAATGGGCATAAAGATGTCTAATTCCTACAACAGAATGGGGAATGAATGATTGTTAAATTAATGGCAGGAGTTTATAAATAATTAAACACAAACCAATCACGCCTAACCAGCACTGGACATGCACTTAATCAACTTTAATCAAAATAGGGCAATTTTATTTCAGTTGGCAAAATTCAAAGGGCATACCCACAGGACGAGTTCTCATACATTGTCTGACTCGTAAAAAATAAAGCAAAGGTTGAATCAAAGGGATACACTGTAACCCCATCTCATTGCACCCAGAATGTCTTGTTCTACAAACATCCTATATACCTTCCCCAAAAAATGTCTCTTTGATTGGGACCTCTTTCCTAATTCATCTGAAAATACCATGGTAGCATCACACTTTCCTATAACATATCAGGTCTTCCCTCCTTTGATCCTTTCAGAATGGCCAATTTAACTTTCAGTGGGGGTATACACTGCGTATATTTGCTGGAAACACACAAATCAGAATTAATTTATTTACCTGCGCTGCAATGTGGCTGAGAGGAAGATAACTGATACATTGTTCCACCACCTTCTCTCCAGCATTCACATGCCGCGATGCAGTCTCTGCTGTCCACAATAGCTAATAACAATAGGTTAAAGGAAATTAATAATAGAATATGACTGAAAACTATTAGCAAAAACTTCTGGGAAGATGTAAAAGTACAAAATGTCTTTCATTGGAAGTTCCAGGGACTCAAACAAGGGATTTCAGAGGGTTGAAGTAACAAACAGATATCCAAAAGGGGGGTTTATGATTTTGGAATTTGCTGTGTCTCACGGAATAATCTGGCTCTTACTACATCACAAATGTAAACACTCAAGCGTGGCAGTTCAAAACAATGATGCGCACATACCGATACCAAAATTTGGGGACTAGTTTGTGCGGCATAGCACAATTTCACCTCAGCCTCCACCAATTTGCTCAAATGCTCAGGAGAAGGGGAATCTGTAACAAGTACTTAAATTGACCTGACACAGCAAGACATAGGAAATCCTTGTGCTCATGCGGTGTCTTAAGTTTTCACACGGCATTAAAAAAATGCAGGCACAAGTGCAAGTACAAGAAAAAGAATGATTAATTAATTTCATGCTTGCACTAGGCTGCTAAATTAACTCAATGCAGTGACTAGAACAGTGACTCCTCCGTACTTACATTATCATGTGAAAGCATGACACCTTTAGGATTTCCAGTGGTTCCAGACTAGAAGATAATGAAAACGTTTTATTAGTTTAATTAACACTTTTTAATACCAGTAATACACAGTTAATGTCAATTTGACAACAAGAGAGAAAGCAAGTAACTGATTTGACTAACAGGATAAAACAGTGAACATCATCAGATGACTCTACAGAGTTGCCTGGGGGGTTATTAATGTTAACATGGTTTCACCTTTTAATTACTTGACTGTATATAAAAGTGCTCAATTTTTTTTTGTGAATGACATCTTGTCAACTCTATTTGATGTTGGACAAATTTACTAATTAGTGGCTGCCATAACATATCTGGTGATATGAACACAGGAACATATATTAAGTCATGATAATACAAGGTCAAGGAAGGAACGTACAGTGTAAATAAGTGTACAACACTTATTTGGTGCCAAATCATTTATCCTCTGCTGAAGGACATCATCAGGAACTTCTTTTCCAAATTCCATGAACTGATTCCACTAAAAATCAAGTCAAGAAAATCAATTAACATTGATATATAAACACTCAAAAATGTTCTTTTCACCCGCACACTTGATGCAAGATTTAACTAACAAGAGTTTACATGTATGCTTACAGTGTGTACATAATAAACAATAAATTTGTGTATTTACATAGAGAGAGAGAGAGCATATATCAAAGATCGGAACTAAATTTTGTGATGCGATCATTAGGTGAGTTTCATAATATAGACGCATGTTTGTAGGAGCTACCGTGCATGTACAGTGGAACCCCGTTAATACGGACACCAAAGGGACATGATAAAGTGTCCGCATTATCCGGGTGTCCCTATTAAGGAGGCTAATTTAAGAGAAAATATATGAGCTTTTTAGCTGTCGGGACAAAGAAAACTGTCCGTTAGAAGCAGGTGTCCATATTAAGCGGGTGTCCGTAGAGCGGGATTTCACTGTACATGTAAGGAATAGCCAGATCACGAAATGTACTAAGGATATAATCAAGGATTCTAGATCCACTTTCCTCGACAACCTTTCCAAAATCTCTCAAAGGCTGCAGGAGTCTTTGGAAACGTTTGAAAATTAATAAATATTGGAAAATTCAATCAAAGGAATGAAATAAATGATTGAATGACCAATGTTGGCACAATCTCATGATTGAATGATTGAACTAATGAATGGATCAATAAATATTAAATGTACATGTATATTTATTTCAGTGCTTCACTCACAGTGTATACATTAGGTGGTAATCCCTCCTCCAACTCTCCAATGTACTGCACTACTGCTTTGAGATGAGGCAGTCTGTCCCAAATCTTCATAATTAAAAGTATATAATCCTTCTAAGTTCAAAATTGAACATCGCATGATAGAGCTCAACATTTTAACAAATAGTTGCAAAATTTGGAGCACTTGAGGTTGACCAAGCACCTCAACCAAGTTCCTCATAAAAACCTACATGTAACCTCTCACACAAGTCAAGCTGATCTCCTTGAATATAAAATATATCCCAGTGGGATTTTCCACTCTCCCATTAGTCCACCATTTGCTCTCTACTAGCTAGAGTTAGGTAATGAACACTACAACTTAAATGTACAGTAGAGTCTAGCCTGATGACCATCCAGTTGATAGGACCTTTTAGTAATTTTCATATTTTATGAGCCCCTTCAATATGATGACCTATTTAATATGACCATAATTTTGTGTATATTACAAGATCCAATGTATCTACCGATTTTCACTCCATAAATAAGCCACTTGTTGAATCCCTTTTTCTCAATACTCATTTCCACCCTCACTTATTTGATCCATCCATTCTTTAATATTGGCAACCATTAATATATCACCACTTATATATTTGGTAATAGTTATATATTAATTTTATTTATCATTAATATGTTGGAATTATTTGGTGGCTAATGTGTGCATGTGCTGAAACTGAATATTTTTTGCAATAACATACTTCTTAAATCAAGTTGCATTGATCAAACTATAAAGTGCAGTACTCACTTTAAGAATTTTATGAAGCTGATGTTTGTTCTCAGCAACAATGATATTGGCTTCACAATTTTCGGCAACATAATGGCAAGCTTCAGGAGAGTTTGTAGTATAGATACCAACGGCTAAACCCCTGAGCAAAAAAGAAAATAAAATAATATTCTTAGTAAATCCTTGATAAAATTTAATTTAATATCATGAACAATTTATGGTACACAAAATAAGCAGTTCACAAACTAATTGTAAATTTGAAACAAAAAAAAAAGTGAAGCCTTGGAGTCGACTGGCTAATAGCTGCCAGAGCTTATCTCTGTTTCTGTAGCATGACATGGCTAGGAGTATTTCTACCCCCCCCCCCCCCCCCCGGATGGGATGCTAGTCCATCGCAGGTCACTCCCCCACAATTTGTTAGGTTTTCCCAACAATTTGCCAGTACCCATTTATACCCCTTGGTGGAGAGAGGCACTGTGAGAGTAAAAACAGGGTGTCTTGCCCAAGAGCACAACGCAATGTCCCTGCCCATGGCTCGAATCCGGATGCTCGATCCAGGAATGAGTGCACTAACCATGAGGTCACTGTGCCTCCAGATAGATCAGGCTTTAATACTGACATCATACAGCCAACACCAAAATTAATCACAGGGCTCGACCCTAACTCTTCAACTTACTTAAGCCTAGTGGCTGGTGACTGCTTAGATGTTCTTAGCAAAAACCTTTTTTTACTAGCCAAGCATTGTGGTTGGCGACCTTATTACATGAAATTTTCGCAACATGTTTATTTTGCGATTTGGGGGTGCTCATATTTCACGACACTTAAATTCGGCAATTTTGAAAAAATTTTGTATTTTGAATCACTTTAACTTTGCGTTTTTGAGTACCACAAAATTTATTTCCTTGGCAATGTTACTTAAACATCTCTGAATTTAGTAAACTGACTTTATCAAAGGTACAATAACGTCAAAAGTAACAAAAACGCAATGGCGGTACTATTTGTCAACAGTATCAGGTGTTATGTTCCCAACACTTACTTATTCACGTCACTTTAATTTTGCGATTTTTTTTAAACCCCGAAATTCACAAAATTAACGTGTTGCAAAAATTTCAGGTAGGTCCAATAACAGCAGAATTACTAGCAAGACTTGAAAGCGCAACGCAGGTGACTCTGATCTCTTTAATACATACTGTTGGTAATTATACTGCACTTAAACTAGTTTCAAAAAAGTTCCAGTTCCCGAAAAGACTTTCAGGCTCTTTTTTTTTTTTTTTTTTTTTTTTTTTTGAGACTTCCTGGGAAAAAAATTGAGACCCCCAAGACGTTACTGTAAAAACTGAGACTTCATCACAGACAGGCACCATAGAAATGTTTCCAAAGCAAAACAACTATCTGAACAGTACTGTAAACTGTCATTGGTGAAATTCGACAGCTAAAAATGGCTGATTTAAATGTCAAAGGAAATAAATCTTTCTCATCTAATTATTTCCGTAGTAATAAGTTTGTAAGTATGCATGCAACAACAAATCACCCATGTATTGTTACACTAAATGAAATGTTATCTATGGAGTCCTTGATTGTGAATACTTGTTATTTATTTCCTTACAGTAAATTACAGTAATCTTCGATACTACGCACTTGACCGACTCCTAGTGTGCATGACCGTAATGCAATATAGCGACACTACACCTCTCCTTTCCTTGAATAATGAGCTAGGTAAAGCTTAAAAACGAAACTCAACATGTTGCTTCCTAAATCTATCAGTCCTGTTCATGTTCATACAAGTTATTTCCTTTAAGCAATTGACCTAAGTAATGTCCAAGTAACGAAGTCTGAAAAGTTCAGATAATGTTCATGCAATAATGTTCTTTTTTCACTAAACCATTGATTTGAGCAATGTTCAAGTAACATAGTCTTTGAAATGATCAGGCACTCGTCTTGCTCTTTCTGATCTGCGTAGTGGGGGTAATTCAACTGGTGTAACTGTAGGTGGTTCAACTGATGCATTTCCAGGCGGTGCTACTGGTGCGTTTCTAGGTGATTCAACTAGTGTAACTGTAGGTAGTTCAACTGTCTCAATTGGTTCAACTGCTTCTGCTGCATCAATGAAGGGTGTAGACTGTTCTTCCTCAGGATGTACAAGTATGTTAGAGGGCAGCTTTTTAAAGAATGACGCATTTCTTGTTACGATGTGTTCCGCATTTTGGGCTGTAATCATGCTTCCTTTCTTGTCTGTGATCTCAAATGGCTCAGCCTTGAATGGTGTAGACATCTTGTTCTGTTTTGGTTGCTTTATCAATACTTTGTCACCAACATTCAGGTCTGTGTTTTTGGCATGGTTGCACTTGTCTACATACTCTTTCATCTTCTCCTTTCTCTTAGCATCAGCTCGTCTGATCTCTGGGTATGCCTGATCAAACTGCACCAGAGGTAATGTGGACTTGAGTTTTCGTCCATTCAGCAACTCCGAAGGAGACTTCCCTGTGGTGCTTTGAGGGGTGGCCCTGTACTGTCGAAGGAAGATGAACAACTCTTGTTTCCAGTTCTTGCCTTGAACGACAGCTGTCCTAATTGCTTTCTCCAGTGTCTTCACCAGCCTCTCCGCCTCTCTATTTGCTCTGGGCCATTCAGGAGTTATTCTGCGATGTGTGAAACCAAGTTGAGTGGCAACCATCTGAAAACTTTCACTATTGAATGGTGGACCATTGTCTGTTCTTACTATCTCGGGGATCCCTTGCCTGGCAAAGATGCTGTCAAGGTGAGGAATCACTGCCTTTGCTGATGTTGACCTCAAGATTTCAACTTCTGGATACCGACTGAAGTCGTCAGTCACGACGAGCAAGTAATCTCCACTTGGAAAGGGGTCACAGAAATCTATGGAGAGCTCTTGCCATGGGCCTAGTGGTAGGGGGGACATTTGCAGAGGTTCACATACTGGCTTTGGATCATGGTTCGCAGCTTGGCACGGTAGGCACCCTTTGACAACTTCCTCGACCATTCTGTCTATCCCTGGAAACCAGACTGAATCTCACAAAAGACGCTTGGTCTTGACAATTCCTTGGTGTCCACTGTGAGCTAGCATAATCATTCGATCTCATAGCTTCTTGGGAACTATTATGCAGGTCCCTCTCAGAATTACGCCATTTGATACTGACAAACTCCTCCCTGATCTGCTGGTACTGACTGACATCTCTTCCAACCTTGTGCCACTTTTGAGTTGCTATCACTCTTGCTAGACTCTGCAATGTTTCATCAGCTGCTGTCGCATCTTTTACTTCTTGAAGCATAATGGCATGGGGCACAGCATTATTGGTTACAAAGTTAATATACGCATCAACTCTTGATAAATGGTTGGAAGCCTGCGACTGTGTGGGATCCGGATGGCGACTCATGTAATCAGCTGGATTGTTTGCTCCTGGCTTGTAAACAACTTTGGTTTTGTACGGCTGTAGGCATAGCTGTAGCCTCTCAACTCACGCAGTTGCTTTGCAAGTGGGGTTGTTGAAGATTGTTTCTAACGGCTTGTGGTCTGTGATAACTTCGAAGGATGACCCATAGAGGTATAGGTGGAAGTGCTCAATTCCCCAGACCACTGCAAGAGCCTCTCTTTCGGTTTGGCTGTAACGGCTTTCACAATCCGTGAGTGAGCGGCTGGCATACACTACAATGTTTGCTCCTCCATCTGCTGTTACTTGCATGAGAATTGCTCCCAGGCTGACTGGGCTGGCATCAACAATCAGCTCTGTTTTGAGTGAGGGGTTGAAGTATTTCATGATTTCTGGAGTCGCCATGCTGGCTTTGAGGCAGTCGAATGCATGTTGTTGTTCTGGTCCCCACACCCACTTAGCATTTTGATGTGTGAGTTGACGGATTCGAGCAGAGATGGACGCAAAGTTCTTTATAAAACGTGCGAGGTATTGTGCCAAACTGAGGAAGCTGCGTGCCTCAGTTGCCTTCGTCGGGGGACTGGCATTAATGAGGGATGCGACCTTCTTATCATCTGCACCGATGCCATGTGCAGAGAAGTGATGACCAAAGAAGTCAATGGATGATTGGTTGAACAGACACTTGGCAGGGTTTGCGGTTAGACTGTTTTCTCTCATTCTCTGAAGAACAGCTTGTAAAGCATCATCATGATTGGATTGGTTCTTGCCAAACACTGTTATGTCATCAGAAATGTTTCTAACACTGTCAATTCCTTGCAGCACTTCTTCTATGGATTTCTGAAAGATTTCAGCTGCTGAGTTAATTCCAAAACTCAGTCGCTTGTGGCGAAACAAGCCAATGTGCGTGGCAAAAGTAGTAATGCTCCGGGAGTCTTCGTCCAGCTCAAGTTGGTGGTATCCTTGGTTTAAGTCTATCTTGCTGAAAACAGTGGCTCCGTTCAGATCAACGATCAGGTCTTCTACAGTGGGTACTGGATGTCGCTCGTGTTCTATAGCCTGATTGGCCACTCTCATATCGACACATATGGGTATTCCTGTCTTCTTTGGGGCCACAACTATCAGAGAGACCCAGGGAGTTGGACCTTCAGCTCTTTCTATGATGTCAACGTCCTCTAAATTCTTGAGCTCAGCCTCAACTTGATCACGGATGTGAAATAGTAGTCTGCGGTACTTCTGGGTCAATGGTTTTGCACGGTCATTAACATGTAATTTTGCAGTTCTACCTTTCATCTTTCCCAGCCCCTCAAGGCAATCTTCGTAATCCTCGATGATGTTATCGACTTTGGGTGTCGACACACTGTTAATTATGTGTAGCAGCCCGAGATCAGTTGCCGTCTCATAACCTATCAAATTTCCATCACATCCATCAACAACGCAGAATTGCATGACCGTCGATTTGCTTGTTACTCCTGACATGATTTCAGCTTCAAACTTGCCAATGACTGGTAAGGGCTCAGAAGATCGGTAGCCATAGATCCTCTTCGAGGTAGGTGTAATGTGAATGTTTTACAACTGATTGAAAGAACATGTGTCGATGACATTCACTCCCGCTCCTGAGTCAATAAGACATTTCACTCTCTTGCCTTCAATGGTTACTGCAGTAAACGGTTGTATCTTGTCACGCATGGAGTGGAGAGTGATGCAGTAAGTGTACTCTTCGTCGGTGGATTCATCGCCACCTTTCTCATCCATTGTATTGACTTTCTTGAAATTTAATCTGCTTCGGCATACTTTGGTGAAATGGCCTTTCTTGCGACAATGTTTACAAGTTTCATTCACTGCTGGACAAGGTCGTCCTTTATGAGGGTAATTTTCTCCACACCTGTAACACTTCTTGTTTTCCGACTTTGGCTTTTCCTCTCTCACCGCTTGGACTTCTGCTACTTTGGCTAGCTTTTCCTGTTCCTCGATGCCTTTAGCTTGCTTGTCAGACATTTCTAGACCACGGCCATAGTCGAGTAAGGCTTTGAGATCCATGTCTTCTCGTAGAGCTCTTCACCGTAATCGTGAAGATAAACAGGACAGGACTATGTGTGACTTGATTTCTTCATCTTCGTTGGTAAACTTGCATGTTTGAGCAAGACGCCTCAGCCATGTGCAGTAAGAATCTAGCGATTCACTGGAATTCTGAGAAGCATTTCTGAACAGGTAAATTTCGTAGGTCTTGTTTACTTTTGGCTGAAAATAAGCATTCAAAGCAGTCACTGCTTTCGCATAGTCCTTTTCTTCTCATTGATCTGGAAGTGTTTCAAAAATGTCGCTGACCTCTTCACCAGCGGAGTATAGTAGCAGCGCTCTCTTGCGTGTTGCATCTTTCACATCATGAGCGGCGAGATACATTTCGAAACGTTTCAGCCATTTTTTCCAACGTGGGCCGACTGAAGCATTGTCTTCGTGGACGGAAAATGAAGGAAATGGAGGTAAGACATTCGCCATTTCGCTTCAGCAACTGTATGATCGTCCCATGTAATCTTTTGAGGTAATTTTTCGATGTAATCTTTCGATGTAATATTATGATGACAATATGCGAGTGTTCAACTTTGGTTTCCCGCCTTACACAAATGGCGGCCAGCGCACGTGGTGTTGAAAACTGAACATGTTTTGCCATTGTTTATCCAGTGTATTCGATCCAAAGTGACGATTAAGTGAAGTGTTGCTGTAGTGGAATTCGCTTGAGTTATCCTCATCGCCAGTTATGGAGTCCTTGATTGTGAATACTTGTTATTTATTCCCTTACAATAAATTACAGTAATCTTCGATACTACTCACTTGACCGACTCCTAGTGCGCATGACCGTAACGCAATATAGCGACACTACATTATCCCTTTACAGGCTGCACTATTTTGCGCGTGAAAAAAATTTGATAACAAAAAAGAGCATTGATGTGTGCTTTCAGAAAATGTTCTCTTGTTTGTCAAATATTTCTTTCAACGAAATTAACATGTTCAGTTGCCCGTTTACGCATCACCCAGTGAAAAGTAAACAAAGTTGAATTTGCATACGTGCTGAACACCACCTGTGCAGTACCATGATACATGTATGTCCACAATGAAATTCTGACCTTGTTTCCGAGAAAAGTGTAAATTTTGTGTTTGTCTTCCTTGAAGAAGACAGAAACTAGTTCAGCCAATTTCTTTTTGTTGACTAGCCAAAGTGGCTAGTGGAAATCGAAAACCTACTCGCCAAAACTAAATTTCTACTAGTCTGTGGCTAGTTGGCTACTGTTAGTGTCAAGCCCTGAATCATTTTAGCCAATAACAAAGGACACTGGCAATCCAGTGAACCAATCAAAACTCTAAGCAACTACATCTAGCTGGCATGTATATGAGACACAGAAAAACACATGCAATCAATTCATGATTGCTTTTAGATCTACTTCTGATTTGTAGATGACAATGTGGCACAATTACTTAGGCTGCATAGTAATGTGAAACCAATCACAATCACAATCACAATCACAATCACAATCAAGTGAAAACCAACTCTAAAATAATTAACTTACTAATTATAACAAGTTAATGATCAGTTCACATACACAAAACATAACAGATTGCATATCTGTTTCTAATCACAAATTATATACATTAAGAAGAATATCAGTTGTTACTTATTTTACCCAGCAAAAATAGCCCCCAAGTCTGAGATGAGCCACTCTGGAGCATTAAATCCAATGATTCCAACACCATGGTAAGGTTCTAGCCCAAGCTGTGGAAAAAAATTGAATTTTGAAAGGTGAAATTTTGTCACATTCTTGTTTGACTTACAAGATGTTGAAATGTTCTTTGGTTACTTTTAAATACCAGCTGAATTTGGTCTTTTTAATCAATGTTTCTTGTAGTTCCTGTATAATTAATGCTACAATGCAATGTTCCAGTACTGACTGACAGTTTGCTCAGTGTACCTACAGTACACCAGTAATGCAACTGTCAGTTCAATACCCTACATTGGGTACTACACCAAGCAACTCTTACAGTTGCAATTTTAAGCAATATGGTTAATACATTTTACACTCTGAGAAGGTACAACAAGCACCTCTGTCATTTTTACAGGAGAGTCGCTACATTCACTACCTCGCTTAATTAGCTTCTCCAGGACAAGTTTTGGGTTTGGATTTTCCAAAGGATAAACAGTTTTCAGTGGCATTCAGGAAAAGAGAGGGTCACAAATAGTACCAAGCCTTATACATGTACCTGCTTACACTTCTTCCTTAAGCATGTGCACTTAATTATAACGTGGTGTGACATTTGCAACACAAATCATGTGCACAGTAATAATGCCCAGAAACAAGGGATGCCACCGTCCTTAAAGCATGAATGAATTGGTTTGTAACGTTGCCAATGGAAATATTGACACAAGGTTAAAGTTTGCTCACATGCACATTCGAAGTGTGCAGCCCATTGGTTTATGATGCAGTAACTAGCCTTACAAATAGAATTTGATAGTAAGACTTTCATAGCCATTAGTTATAACAAGTATTCCACCATCACCATGAACTGGAATTCAAATTATTTCAGATTAATTCTGCCCGATATAGCACTGTAAACAGCGCTACCAGTACCAAATAATATTCCAGTTTCCAAAATTCTATGCTTTGCACTATTTAACAAAGATTACGTAACAATTTGTCAAAGATTAATCTTGGCATATATTTTATTCCATCAAAGTGTTTGCATTTGGTCTAGACTGTATTACGACTTGAGCTACTCTTTTCAATATTTAATAATAAAAGTAGGCCAATCTAATCAGATCTCGATTTCTAATATGTTTTGGCAGGTTTTGTGTGCCAACAACGTGTGAAAACACTCCAAACAGTTTTTAAACGTTACGCAGCCAAATCGTGTGATCAAAAGCTGACCGAAAAGGAGATGAACTGGCAAGTCAATGCAAATTGCTACGTGAAAATGCAAAACCGTTGTTCAAGAGAACAAATTCTTCCAAAACGATCTGTCCACGTCGCAACAAAACAAAAGATTTAAATCGATTCTAATGAATGCTTAATTACGGATTCTGCAAGGAACTTTACGCGAACTTCAAAACTGAAACTTACGGTATGTTTTTAAACATCTCGTAATCATTGAATTTCATAAACCGATTAAGAACCCCAACAATATATGAGCAAGAATTTAAGTTTTATTCAATCAACTCCACGTAAAGAACAATAACTAAAGCTAAGCCTTAAGTACCCAAGGGAATAATTTTAGACATTCCCGAAACGCAATGGCGACTTTCGACGTAAACAACGTTTCTTGCACACTATTTAAACTTAGTGTAAGTTTTAAATGACTAAACATTTACAAACCTTGATAAATGACTTTGCCGCGGAACATACAGCCTCGTAGTATTCGGTGTAGGTCCACTTCACCCACTCGTTGTTCCTTTTCACTGCAAGAGCAGTCCTGGTTGGTGCTAGCCTCACAGCTCGTTGAAGACCCTGTACGACAGTCATAGGAGTGCGACTGGTGCTTTCCGTTGAGCCTAATAACAGCTTAACAACGCCATTTGCTTGAACCGTCCACGGCGATTCGGCAGGAGCCGGCTTGACGATTCCTTCGTCGTCACCAAGCGCACTTTTCGCGTCCCCATTTGGATGGTCGTCCTTTCGTTCCTCGATGCCGTTACCGTTTTGCTGTACCAATGTTTTCTCCAGACTGCTACTGATTTCTCCATTAGATGCTATGTCCTCGCCTGTGTAATGCACAGAGCCGTTAATAATGTGAACGTCTTTCGCTTTCGTCTCGCTCTTGATGTCCAAAATGATATCGCTTGGCTGAGCGATTTTGATGCCGTTTTCATCGACAGTCTGGGCACTATTTGACGCAGCCATGAAGTTTATAGAATAAACGGTGAAATGTGGCCTGAACTGTTCTTCTTATGCTCTTTTCAACCGGTCAAAGAAATACAAATCTTACTGTAAAAAAGCCCTCGTGTTCTTCGCTACACGAAGATATTTACTAGCAGCTCGTGTGATTACGTGCACTGTACCTGGGGGAATATGAATTTTGATCAGAAAGTCGGCGGCCGGAAACACGACTTTCGTATGAAAAATGCAAACATTCACCCGTGGATCCTTTACAACAAAGGAAATTTGGCTTCGTTCAAACAAAATAAGAAGTAAGTGATTGCAAAATAAAATATGAAGCGTAGAGGAAGCGAAAAACATACTTGAAACAAGATGCAGGGTTGATGCAGGGGCGTTCAGGAGGTGGGGAGAAACGAACCAATCAGAATCAGTGTAACTATTCAAGCTTCCTTCACTCAACACCTGCCACCTGGAGACGTTTTGCCCACTCGGCGGGAAAGGGGGATTCATGCTGACGTCATTGTTTATATTTTTGCTCATTTACATACGGCTTTGCGCACTGAAGGAAATATGAAACTTACATGTAATACATGGTGAAATGTTTAGCTCTTTGGGTGTAATATTCAAGGAGAAATTGTCTTTCAAAACCTGCAAAATGTCTGGGTGGCAAAAGCGCTAATGAATTCATACATTCTTTGTAAAATTTTGAGTTTTTAAACCCATGTTGCACAAAAAGTATTCAATACATCAGGCTCATATTCATTGGCGGAGTTCATCGTACTATTATTACCTTTCAATATTCCGAACCGATTTATTTGTAGCTCCATCTGAAACTAAATTGCTTATCCCAATGAGCCAAATGTTGTAAACAAGGATTCCCCCATATTTCCTACCGGAATTATAATTCCCTCATGTACTAACACTGTACTAACACGTAATATTTTAATATTTTTCCACGCAATTCAGCTGAACTGGCGAAACTGGGCTTCTCTTTCTTTCGTTTGTATTTCTACAGTTCTTAGTGATCAGTCCGAGGCGGGTGACATTTTCATCATGAAAATTGAGCCACTTCAGGAAGCGAATAAGGAGGAGCTTAGTCTACAGATCGATACAGACACCAGATGAGTGGACAGCTGACATCTGAATCGTTTTAATACGTTTCATAACTTCGATTACATGTTAAACCTGAGACTACAATAAAACTAGTAAAATGCAGTTGCAGTTTAGTGTAGGTCATACGCGACCTTGTAAAACTATTGTATTGAAGACATTGAAGGGTGAATTTTAAAACTTGTTATGCATACTTCTTGCAAACGTCAATCACCAAGGAAATTAGGACAGTGATCGAAAAAGCCGGGTTACAGCTAAGTTGGAAAAGAAAAGGTGGTCCACGGACTCCAGTATCCCGTGTTTTCTATAGAACCCGGTTCCCCTTGTTTTCCACTGACCCCGGAGAAACCCGGACCCTAGCTACGACCCGGAACCCCGCCCCCCGTCTTTTTCACCAAACCCTGTGAAAGATATACTAATACGAAATAATCTGTGACCCGCGAGTTATCGCATCGTCATGCATACGGCTGGTTATACTATACTACAGTGCTGGTGGAATACAGAACGGCGTTTACTCAGGTGCTATTTTTAGATTGCACCAAATTACAGTTGAACAGAAAAAACACTCTCATATATACGCAGTCTGCAAACCTGTATGCTGTTCCCTATCCGCTGGTAGGCCTTTGCACTAAGGCTGCCTAGCTATCCACCAGAAATTAATGTTGCCTAATAACTCATCCTCGGAGACCCAGGGGCTGCTGGTCGGGACGATGCCCGAAAATATCGTATCGTACCGACTAGCAGCCCCTGGATCGCTACACTAGAGAGACAGGCTAGAGAGTCTACATCTAACTTGGCCGCTGTCGAAAATGAACCCGTAAACTTAGCATTCAAATTTAGCTATCAGCACTGGTCAGGTAATCCTGTTATTGTTGTCAACTATTAGGTCGAAACTCCAACAGCCTTTTGTTGGCGAAATCTCAGCATTTCGGACAATTTAGTCACTTTCTTGGCGTTTCAGCGCCAGCCTCCTCTGCGCCAGATCGCTCCGCTCGCTGAATCGCTCGTGTAACTCAAGTCGGGCCGATAGTTTGTTTGTTTGTTTTTTTTAATTTTACCCTAAAGCAATCCGTTCTGATCTTGTACAGTTTTGCGTTTTCATGCCTCATTGTGGCTTTCCCGAGTTTCTTCTGAGTTCTTCTACAGTTTTAATCCTTTATTGTGACATAAATATTTGACCAATTGGTAAGAGGTGAAAGTGACCTAACTAAAAATTAAAGTTATCAAAAAAACACGCAATATGGCTCGACATCCAACACATGTCCGATTTGCTGACAACGGTAAAGTTCGCTGAAAGTTGAATGACAGTTTTAGACAGTTTTTTTTGTTGACAGTTGTAAAGTTGGATGTTAGGCTACACATGTGATTTTTGAAAGAAATGAAACACCATACAGGGCATGCACATTTTCTAGGATCAGACATAAAAAAATGATAATTTCATAAACAAAAATGATAATTTCATTAAAAGGAACTCAACTGCAATCACCCGAACGGTTAGAAACTGTCGTGAGCCATGAACCATAAAATAATCACGTCAGGTTACTATGCAAATCAAAAGACCTTTTTCGACTTTTTATACCCTTATCATTATTTTTGGAATTATTAAATATTAAAATCTCGCTGAAATCAAAACAACCATTCATGACCTCCTCATTAGCATTCGTATTAAATTTCAACACGCTTTTGTTTCGTTTTGTTTCCTTTCTCTGGGAGCTTAGTGAAAATATGTAGAATATAAGATTCAAACCAATTCAAACGAGTCATACATTATCAGGAGCCATAATCGGGGACGGAGACCGTAAGCGCGCGCCATTTCAAGTATTGGGGTTGTCCCCATGATATGGGACAATAATTCTATTTTTAGAACAAATTGCGCCATCGCCTGCGGCACACGCGCGTACATGCTGCGAGGATTTTTGCGGATGTCGCGCGGGGGAAATGGCGTCCGAAATTCCCGATATTTTTTATGTTTTTGGCCCACAACTCAACGCGTTTACGTCTGTTGGAATTTTGCCTAAGTATTTTCGTCGTAAGCTGCTCCAGTTTGAGTGAAGTAAGACAGTGTCGAATTTGGGTATGTTCCGCTTTAAGCTTAGATATATATCGCTGACCAAGTTGTGTTCTGACGGATGCTTCTTTTACATGAGCTGCACATTACTCCACTTTAAATTTCACATATGTTAAAGATTAACAGCTTTTCCATTACACAACAAAAAACTAGCTCGATATATTTAGATATAGCAGAGCTTCAGGACCTCATAGTTTCCTAGCTCCTCTTGCCACACGCTTCCGAGGAATTTGCCAGTCTATCGCGACCGAAAAGTAAAACAAAATAATTGCTAGTTTGAGTTTCGCCTGAATTGTAAGCAACGCTTGATGTTTCATTAAGGCCCAACAACTTTACGTCCGTAGATACCGCTCAGTTTTATTCGTGTAAAAATCCAGTAAATTCTCTGTTGTCGATGAATGAGAGCGCCCGCCGATGCGTGTTTTGTGCAGTCAATAAACATGACAAATTGTACTTCCGCCGCACTTTCTGAAAGCGTACATCGAACTCAAACAATAACTCTATAGTTTTTAAATATGTTTAAGCTTGATAAATGTTTGAGAACATATTAAAAGCTAAGCTGAAAATATGCGAATAAAGCAGAAATAATCAGCAAAGTTACGATGACGCTTTCTTTAATCAACTTCGAATAACGATTTCGATTTTGTTGATCGAGTTATCAAACTCCTTGTCTATTTCCATTTTCGCAGTGTAAAACTTCACTATGCTTATGTTGAAGAAACACACATGATGTTAGTAGCCTTTTTTGCGTTCGTGAAATTTGTTGCAGCATCTCAGCAGAAAAGATAACGAAAGAAATCTTTGTCAAGATTTGTTGACAATTGAAAACAACGACTCGGACTTGAAAGTGCACGAGCCGCACTATGCAAATGAGCTAATTGTACGCGTCAGACTTTCCTTTCAAAAACTTTTGCAAACTCACCAAACAAGCAGAAACAATAAGAAACCATCAAAACAGGTTTTGGTTGTGATTAACCATTGTCCGAGAAACTCACAAATTAACTCGATACCAGAGTAGAGAGTTTTCTTGCTATATTCTTAAGTCAGAACAAACACAAAAACATATGCGTAAGCTTACAACTAGCGCGAGCAGATCTTATTATTCATTCCCAGCGCGAGATTGAAGTCTTGTTTTCGACCCCGAAAAACCCACCTTTTCCGTTGGCTCAGAGCATAAAACTACATATAAGCGCCCTGGTTCTTAGTCCCTGTCTTATTCCCTGCCACCGCTGTGAAAGATACACAAAAGAATCTCTCAACTCTCACCATTTGATCATGCAACGTGACAACATCCACACGAGAACCCCCGACATGTGCGTGGATCCGCGCGGATATATGACGTCAGGATGGCGCAATTTGTTCTAAAAATAGAAAAATTGTCCCATATCATAGGTGCGCGCGGATCCCAAGACTTACGGTCTCCGTCCCCGATTATGGCTCCTGACATTATTCAGTCTGACTTCTGTTTAGGCGAGCACGTGCAGCCACAGGTGGCCCAAACTCACGTAGGCCGGAAAGAGAGCAACGAACCAAAGAACAGCTCGAAAATATCGCCTTAAGCACCATTACAAGACGCAATTAGCGAAAGACAGGCAAAAGGGCACAGCAAGTGACAAAAGGAAGCTTATTTTGAAAGCTGAATACAGCAAAATCGACTCAGTGATAACATATATATAGCTACTGTTATGCAACACCATTTACCTATCGACACGTGAGTTTGGGATGTCTGTGGAGTACTACAGCATGTGTGGGAAAAGCGAGCAATAGCATGTTTCCCGTTCCGGAGTCTACTACACACTCTTACATGCTGAAACAAAGCCCGAATGTTTCCTTCTTTAAAACCCACACCTCGATAGTACGGACACTAAGCATACTCAAGGGAAAGAAGGTTTAGGAAACCAAGAAATCATGTGGAAAAACACGCTTTTTTATTGCTCTTCCTCCAATGAATGGGAGTCTGGGTTCTAGAGGCTCTAGGTTACCGGAACAAAGGTTACGAAATATTTCCCTGTACTTCCAAGTAGATTACACAACATATAAATAAATAATCGGTATATTAGACCACGTAGCTAGTGAATGGTGAGAAAAAAGCTCGTACTTCGTTTACAGTCTAGACTTCGGTCACGAAGAACATTGTAAACCAACATCTCGTTTGATATATTTGCAAGGCAAATTGACGCACTTGATATCAGTCGCCGGAAATAATTATCTTTTTAAAACCCGCATTAAAGACGTTCTCGGCTCTCATGTGTAGCCAGGAGGAACTCATGCAGCGATTAACAGCGAGCTCTGCCAAGAAATAAACTCACCTTTGTGATGCGACTTTTCCGGGGTTTTTGAGACTTTATCGTCTGTAGTCTGATCGGAGGCAGTGTCGAGTGGTGCTACAGGCGAAGACATATCTTATCGTACTTGTTCCAAATCCAATCGTTCTATAACTGATGAAAGCAAGTCGAAGTTAGTAGTACGATTCCTGACTCGATTATTTGCCAAGTCAGTGAGACGAGAATATTATCAATGATAGCTAGCTGTCCTCTGAACTCTAGAAATACTTCTGCAACAGATGTGAGTCGAGGAATTCCATCATGAGAGCCATGTGAGTGTTTATCTTGACCACTTAGATGAAAGCACGGAAAAAATGGTTACGCATGTGGGAACGCGTAAATTGTAGATAACAATTGGTTTCAAATTAGCAATTCAGACGAAATTGATATTTTAGATTTTTCAATCGCCGAGGTTGAATAAAGTTCAATGGACTACGTACCTCGAATTTACCACTCCGTCGTTCTTTACCAAAGGTCGACCGAAATACCAACTCGACTTATATTTCAATTCTTCGTCGCAGCTTCGGCTCACTTAAGAAAACAATTCACGGTATTCCATTATATTGTCAGCTTATACTCTAATGGTAATATTATGAAAGAAACAAGAGAAAGCATTGATTGTATCTTCCGTTACGTCATCGGCTTAAAGAGTTCAAGTGTCTTTGAATATATATAATGTTTAACTATTTATGAGAATTGCTGTAGAAAACAAATTTCGAGCAGACCTAGTGCTATGCTATACAGCTAAAGTAATGTTATGCGAGTGATAAATTTCCAAAGACTTCTCCTAACTACGTCGTCACAGAAGTTCACAGAAAACGAATCTTCAAGTCGATGGACCGCATCAACCTTTCAACACTTTGACGTCATTGTTCTGTTTCCGTGTTCGAGCATATATAAGTAAAGCCCAGAGTAAAGCCATAACTAAGTCTGCACGAATGCCACTAAAAGCTTATAAATACGTAGGCGTATAAAATGGGATTAGAATTTGAGACCTTAGCAGACTTACTAAGCGATGGTTGGTCACGTTATTCTGCAAGTTCAAAATGCATATCACTGCCACTTCAGGACCTCTCTGTGTCACGCAGCACCACTGGTGTAAAGTATACACAGACTGTCAGCTACCACTGTTTTATCCGGAATAAGTGTCTATCGGCTTTCACTACTACCCCAGACTTGTTTCCTGTCCATAGGGACGACAACCTACATAGTGTGTGTTGTTGATTTTGACTTTTTGATTACCGGATGACCAATTTATCATACAAACAGCTCTTGTAATTAAGATGTGGCAGAATCGACAATGTTGTGACTGGTACATGGTACAATTAAATGATCCTTTTGTAGACATGAGCATGATGACTTGAATTATTTTCGTAACTTGCTTTGCTTGTTGTAGTTTTTCTTTCAGGGGGACTATCAATAATGGGTCTATCAAATGCAAAGGGGTCAGTGATGAGTTCCCCTCTTTTTGCGCCTAGTTCAATGAATTACACCCTTTTTGTTAGATATTCCCCTCGGGGAATGGTGTTCTTTTGTAAAACAAATAGGACAGGAAAAGAGAGAAAATTACTTTTGCGAAAATGCCATCATTGACTACCACTGTAGGTCAGAAATAGATTGAGGAAAATAATGTAAGTTGTTTTGTCTCATATTGGGTCGTAGACTGTTGAGAAACAGGCGCCACACCAAATATTCTGAGGCTTGCATACGTACGCGCAACCCGGTTCCAGGATCTCTCTTCTTCCCCCCCACCTGGTGCGAGAGAGGGCGGGAAGAAGACAAACCCTGAAAACGAGGTTGACGTACGTGGATCCGGACTCTGTTGTACACATGTGCAATCGAAACGTCCATACTGGCAAATGTCCAAGGCAAATAGCTGGAGTTGAGCAACGGGTAGACCACAGGTCAAGTCTGCTTCCGTTCAGATCGATGATGTCGCCAAGGAACATAATATGCTTTTAAACCAAGCTCTGCAGGAGGTCCTATGAAGGAAGGATGCCAGTCTGATCATATTTGTCTCGCATTCTGTAAAGATTCAATGCATACAAGCTCCCACCTCAAAACTTTACTTGTGTCTACCTGTGACAACGATTTTTAAGTGTGTAGGGAAATAAAATAGACATTTTCGGTAAATTGTGTGGACAGTTCATTTTTTCCGTTAGAGAAGCAAGCCGTCCACGCGGGTCGTCAACAAACCGTCCCTAATAGTTTATTTACTCTCGTGATTCTCTGTGTGCATGCTAAAAGTTAATTCATCTTTTTACATAATCTTGAATTCAAGTGCCACACGCTCACTTCAGAATGAATGCTGTTGAACTGTGTGAATGGCCAAAACGCGTGCTCGGGAAAAGGTCAAATCGATGTTTGCCAAGAAGAATTTCGGCTAAGGTTTCCCAAAAGTAGGAAAATATGAAAGAACTACACATAAAATGAATTATTAAAAACTAAATCATTGGGCAATACAATTCAAGAGTTCTCAATGGGTTAGCCATCATGTTATATTAAAGACATTTAACAATTATTGCACGAGCGCGCGTTGGATATGAGTTAGCTATAATCAACTCATATCCAACAAGCGCGAATGGAATATTTGTTTTACTAAAAATGCCATCATGACTGGCTTTAATAGGCCAATGAAAGCTCTTGAATTGCACTATCTAATATCATAATCCAGTTTTAAATTATAACAAATAAACAATAACCTCCATTTGGTGCGAAAATATGCTCGGTTATTTGTCCGCGGACATTATTTGTTCCGAGAAGTGAACAGTTTTCCGAGAGCGTAACTCGAGGAAAACTGTGAGCTTCGAGGAACAGATAATGTCCAAGGACATATATGTCCAAGCATATTTTCGCCCAAAATGGAGGCTATTGTGTTTATTATTCTTCAAATCTTTTTCGCAAAGCGTACAGTTTTGAAAATTGGGGAATATATAAACAATAGCCTCCATTTGGCGCGAAAATATGTTAGGATATTTGTCCGCGGACATTATCTGTTCCAAGAAGCGAACAGTTACGCTCTCGGAAAACTGTGAGCTTCGAGGAACAGATAATGTCCGAGGACAAATATCCGACCATATTTTCGCTCCAAATGGAGGCTATTGTGTTTATTATTCTTCAAATCTTTTTCGCAACGCGCGCAGTTTTGAAAATTGGGGTATATTCTCGGATATTCCCCAGTTTCAGCTGGGGAATATTCGGTCACGTGACACGTTCAGACCAATCGCGCGCGAGCGAAGATATTTGATGGATTATAACATCTGATATCTGACGCACTCTTGTGGAATAATTGTCAAACAGTCACTTTAAGTTACATGTTAAAGTGGAACTGTCTTACCCGAAATTCATTTTGAGATAAAAACAAAAATGTTGTTAAAGTAAAGAGAAAAATTAACAACGAAATCTACAAAAATTCGCTCGAAACGCCTCAGGGTTACTCACTATTGTCTTCGACTAAGGTAACGGCTCCCCCTCAGGCTGTGGTTGACTGATAAAGATAATCCATGGTCACAACATACCCCTTCGCGTCACCCGTCACGACAGACATCGCTTACTTAATGGAAATCAATTGATACTTTAGGGCATATAGGGACAATGACCTCGAAATGTTTAACAATTTTACACTCTATTGTAAGGTTAAGTCTGCATACGAACCAAGTGGCCTATCAGGCCGGCGCTTATCTCCGGTTTCTGTAGCATGAAGCGACTAGGAGTATTTCAACTCCCCCCTGGATGGGATGCTAGTCTATCGCAGGGTTACCCCCAGCATTAAGGTCACCGGTACCCATTCACACGCCTGGGTGGAGAGAGGCACTGTGAAGGTAAAGTGTCTTGCCCAAGAACACAACACAATGTTCCCGGCAGGCCAGAGCACGAACCCTGATCGCTCGATCCGGAGACGAGCGCACTAACTGAGGTCACCGCGCCTCCTACAGCTCTTTTATAGTAGTTTCTCAGTTTTTTTTATCTCGTGCCACCTTGTGTTAGCTGCGTAAACTTCGAGTGCAAAAAATAGTTTTATGTTCGTATGTCATGTATGTATCCAGCTTTGGTCGACTTATACAGTACTATGGGTGACAAGCTTCCTAAACGGAACATATTTAATACTTGTTTCACTCTTACTATTCGACCGCATTTGACAAAAGGCAGTTATTTGAAGGCGGGTGACAGTGGCGGATCCAGACCTTGAGCTAAGGGGGATGGGGGCTCGGTTTTGTTTTGCTTGCCCTGCCGGCTTTTCTTCCTTCTATGATTTCTTCTTTTTTTTTTAACCCAAATAAAGGGGAGGGGGACCCGGGCCCCTCCCCTAGATCCGCCACTGGGTGAAACAGTAGAAAAAGCTTAAACGTTCCTCAAGTTCCCAGCAACAGCATCGAGAAAATTTCGAAATTCCGTCCATGAGAACTAGAAAGAACATTCAAAAATCTGTAAACGGAAACGGTTTAGAAATTGCTTTAAAGCACTGGGAGACGTTTGGATGACTGGTAGACTCGTGCCCAGATTTCCCTCTAGTGGTTGGAGTGATGTGCTCCTTGTTTCTCGCCTTTCGACAAAACGCAAGGACGCTTTGGGGAACGAGAAACAGGTGGCTGGCAGTGGGTGGCAGTTCTTGCTCCCAGCCATACAGACGTTTATAAAATTGTCGTTTTTCGACGGAAAATGTCATATTAGCTACAGAGAATATATGGTGCCAGGCAATCTCGATTCATTTCATCAGTACGTTTGACAGGCTTAAGGTAAATTCAACAATTTTGCTGTTAACCAGAATTCTGGTCCAAGGGTACCGATAAACACTTGAAAGGTCGCCCTATAGGTAACAAGCAGAGTCGAGACATGGATTCCATATTTAATACTTGGGGGCTTAATAAGTTATTTTACCACACAATAGGGGCCAAACAGGAGTAATAGATAAGTAGCTAGAACGGAAGGCGATTGGTTCAAATTATGCGAAAATGAAATGGAACGCAAGCAAAAGGCATTATCAAGTAGATAACTCAAATTACAGATGACGGAGCTAAATACTTCGGGGCATACATTACCACTAATGGAGAGGCTTAACTGATATGGACACAGAACGAAAGATAATTGGCTTATATTATGCTACAATGGACTAGAACACAAGTAAAAATACATTATCATCAACTGGGCATATATCTATAATTAATCATAGATGTTCCAATAAATTCTCCAGAAGATATCGTTAAACATTGCAAAAATCTTAACAAGCATTAAAGAGACGCAAGCTCGTGAAGAAGGGGCAAAACCGAGAAATTTTCAAGAATGAAGATTGCTGTGATCTTGTACTTTGCTGTGGTGATGGTTTGTGTTGTTACTGATGGCAAAAAATTTGGTATGTCGTCCTGTTGATTTTTAATGCAAATGTCTATTCACATATTTACAATTCTAGAAGACTCATTTTCAGTTATCAGATTTCGATTGTCTTATTTTCCCCTTTTGGCCACTAACAATATCTCATTGAAGAATCTTTAAAAAAATATAACGACCTTTTGGACGGGCCTGAGCCATAACATAACTATAGCATTAAATGTAATGATTGCTTTTTTCCCTCTGTCACGAAATAACATGTGTTGGCCGAGGTACATCAGATACCAATGTATTTTTCCAATAAATGAGGATCTAGCTTGTTAATCTCAGCTTGTTAACTAGTTTTGATGTCTCATACCCTGTAAAGTTCGATAAAACTGATAAGGTGAATATTCGTTCTGTGTTCCGTGAAACGTGAAATGTGAAACCGTGAAACGTAAACTCGTAAACTAACGCAAAACATAAAAACTAACGACTTTTACATAGCCACAATTCTAAACAGGGAGCACTTCTTTTTATAATCTCAAACATTATATATTTTTAGTTTCAAAACAGATGAAGAAGCACCGTGATTTTTCATTTGACACTCAAGGTAGGGCAACGCACATTTAGTTTGTTCCTTCACTTGTCAAAAACTTTCACTAACTTTCACTAGACGACACGCTGCGTCAGACTTGCCACGAACTATTTTGTCACAATTATTTGTCATATTTATTGCATAAGATTATTCATCATAGAAATGAAATTTTCCCTTACCAATTATTTCAGTTCTGCTAATGTAAAAAAGGTAAAAAAAAACGTAAGTAGATAAATGAAAAGAATAGTTTGCTTTCACTGTACCTGTGTCCAAGGCCAAATCCCTGTTGTATAATGGCGTCATTGGATAAACAAAGAAACGGCGAGGTTTGTTTTGTTAGATTTTGCAAGTCCGCAGTTATTTTAATCGGAATAGAAAGCCGTATTAACAAAGAGCTAGGACTTTCTAAGAATTGCCTGGGTGAAACTTGCTATAGACCTAGCATTCAATTATAATCGGTAAGAACTGTTCCTACCTTAGTTCCCATATGGATACATATAAAATGGAAAATCCCCGATTATTTTGGACTTTGTTTCATGACAGTCGTAATCTTAATCAACCCAAAGCGGGAAGGGAGATTGCGGCACAAATTGCCCGCCCTGGATTCGACTGCCTGTCTTAATTAAAAACATCTAAGCCATAAAGGCAAACTTGGAAACTTGTTCCTAAGATGTGAGAGTTAAATGACTACGGTGTGAAAACGTTTAAAGAGGCATAACAGCTATGAATGAAAAACAAAGAGACCTGATTTATAACAGGGTTATGGAATCCTTTTCATGTATTTCGCAGACTGTGCAGATGCAGAAGTGACCGAACAAAACTGTATGAACGGAGGAACGTGTCAAAAACTTGACTGGGGTGATGGAACGTTCGATTTCTTCTGCCATTGTGCCAAAGGATTCTCGGGATGGCACTGTCAATTCGAAGATGATGGTAAGTCAGTATTCTAGCTGTGTTATAAATAAAATATTCACGTAAAACTTGTGTACGAAACTAGTTCGTTTGTAAATCTATCTTTCACTCATTTCTGTCACAGATTGCAGCCCAGAGGAAGCGACCCAACAAGCCTGTCAGAACGGAGGACAGTGCAAGAAAAACGATTTTGACCAGGATGGGATATTTAACCACTACTGCGTGTGTCCAGCCGGCTACTCCGGTGCGAAGTGTGAAACCCAAGAATAAAGTGAATCGGAGCAATTTCAAGCTAAAACCACAGAATTTAAATTAAAGTATATGGTATCAAGAAAATAAAAGTGGTTTAAAACTGGAAGTTGTTGTTTCTTGGTACTTACATTTGTCCTGATGTTTTTCAAAAAAGGCTTCTGAAGGAGATTATCAGAAATCCTTTCAACACGAAGCCTTCTCAATAGGGACCAACCGACAGTCAGTCAAAGTTCTGTTATATATAACAAAGATTTATATTTTATTGTTAAATATAGTTACTTCCATCTTTAATGTCAACTCCTCCAAGTTACCGATTTGAGAACTAATTTCGGTGGTCAAAGAGCTTTCATCCCCCAACAAAACACACTGTTTTAGATTAGAATTGAGTTCGTTTCTGCAGTTCCATTGCGTTCTCTTCAAAAACGCTAACTTTCCCGTACCCAGTGACCAATGCAGTCACCGTGCTTGTCGTAGATACAAGCACGAATACACCATTTTACAGTTGTCTGTAGGTGACCTGGCCTTTGAATGGCAGCGAGGCTGGAGTTGACCTTGTTTTTATACAGACCTCACTGCTTTTGTCATGTAAATGCACCTAGTTAGCATCAGAACAACTTGTTTTACACAACAAAAGATGTGAGGTCTGTATCAAAACAAGGTCAACTCCAGCCTCGCTGCCATCCAAAGGCCAGGTCACTGAGCAGACAACTGTAAAATGGTCTATTGCCAAACAGCACAATTTTTTGGAGCCACTTGAGCTATGTTAGTATACATACAGTTTGTAGCATTAGCTGGTTAAGCTAAAGGGTCCTACAAGGGGGGGGGGGGGGGCGGGCGGGGGGATCCTCTGGTATGGTTCACGAACGGAAAAAATAGAGGATCAAGGATCACGGATATAAAAATCTCGTTTTCCCAAATCGCGAAAATAAGCAAGTAAGATACTCTTTTTAATAACCTGTTGTTACACTTGAAAGAGTGTTTGAAGAAAGCAAAATCACGAATGGCTAAGTCAAGGCTCCATAGTGCAAGTCGCATACCCGAAGTCACTCTCGATAGACGACTCTAACCATTCGGAGGACCTGCGTCTCAAAATTACGTAGAATAGAGTGGTAAAATCACGAATATCGGTTAATGATTCAGGTTCTTCACGGGTCACACAAACCTTCAGGTCACGAGTCACGATGAATAATTTCCTAAATTCACGTTTCACGGAAAATAAAATCAGCTAATCACGCATCACGAGAATACCCCTGTAAGACCCTCAAGCTGGGGGACTAACAAGCCCCAATTTCTCGATGTTAAGGTTACCGTATAGCTAAATAGCACCTTTAATGTAATTTAGAGATGTCTCGCGTCCAAGCAGTGTAGCGCGTCCGGTTTAAACTGTAGGTACCTAAGCCCTTATATCAAATTAAAGTTAATAGAGCTGGCTATCAAACTATACCAAGAATTTTAAAATAAAAAGAATTTCGAATTTTTCACGACCTCTAAATAAGAGCCTGCGAATCATCTTTTGGGTCCCTTTTGAAAGCTACAAGTCAAAGGGAATTTGTTAGGTAGGTTAAGTCTGCATACGAGCCAAGTGGCCCATCAGGCCGGAGCTTATCCCGGTTTCTGTAGCATGAAGCGACTAGGAGTATATCTACTCCCCCTTGGATGGGATGCTAGTCCATCACAGGGCTACCCCAGCATTAAGTTCGACCGTACCCATTTATACACCTGGGTGGAGAGAGGCAATGTGAAAGTAAAGTGTCTTGCCCAAGAGCACAACGCAGTGTCCCCGGCAAGACCTCGAATCCGGACCGCTCGACCCGGAGACGAGCGCACTAACCATATGCATGAAGCCACCGCGCCTTCCATTTCCGGCCCCGCCTCCCGTTTCCCCTGGAATTTGTTGGTTTGCCCTCAAATTTGGACAGTAGCTAGTTTGACATGTGAACAACAAACACCTGTCTGCTAAGCTTTTATTTCCAAATAATTTTTCTCCGTATGTTTTTTAAATCTTACTTCGAAAATGTTCTGTTGCTTTTCACTGAAACTGAGTATGGCAAATCGCAGACACGTTATTTTAGCGCTTTGGATCCGGAAACTGAGGGACAACTTAAATGAAGCGAAAAACAAAATTCTCCTTGATCTGTAGCTATCAAAGGTGAATCGAACACTCGCATTTACAGGTCATAACAAATTCGACAATTCATCTTATTTCAAAATCTTGGTATAGTTTGATAGCCAGCTGTATAAGCTTTAATTTCATATAGTGGTGTAGGTATCTACAGTTTAAACCGGACGCGCTACATCGCTTGGACACCTCAAAAGGTATACGGTAATCCTAAATTAAGTTTTAAAATAAACCTCTTGGGTGAAATCTCGTGAGCTATGCAGTCTGCAGGATTCGTTACGTGAAGAAAAAAGTGCATGGACAATCGTAACGGCATGTAACAAGATGTGTAATCCTAGGTTTTCAATCCTTTCAGAACTTTCTAGCGTGTTAGAACAAACGATACGAAAACGGCAAAAAACGATGAGCTGTATTGACACCTCGGAGTGTCCACAGTTGAACGGTTGTGAAAGAGTCTTGGAATTGGCGACAAAATTAAACCCTGAAAAGTTCCCTCAAGCCAAAAACTGCAAGTGCTAGCCCATGTACAAGACAAATATAAGCTTAACTTTTGCTTCTCCCTTGCTTCTCTTTGAAATCCGTCCTTCAGAAAAAGGATAAATCAGTCTCTCTTGTGAGATTTGCATTTTCCATTGGTCTTTTTCATGCTGGAAACAAATTAAACAAATATGCTTTACAAATACGCTTTAGTGGTTGGAGTGATGTGCTCCTTGTTTCTCGCCTTTCGACAAAACGCAAGGACGCTTTGGGGAACGAGAAACAGGTGGCTGGCAGTGGGTGGCAGTTCTTGCTCCCAGCCATACAGACGTTTAAAAAATTGTGGTTTTTCGACGGAAAATGTCATATTAGCTACAGAGAATATATGGTGCCAGGCAATCTCGATTCATTTCATCAATACGTCTGACAGGCTTAAGATAAATTCAACAATTTTGCTGTTATCCAGAATTCTGGTCCAAGGGTACCGATGGACACAAAGGTCGCCCTATAGGTAACAAGCAGAGTCGAGACATGGATTCCATATTTAATACTTGGGGGCTTAATAAGTTATTTTACCACACAATAGGGGCCAAACAGGAGTAATAGATAAGTAGCTAGAACGGAAGGCGATTGGTTCAAATTATGCGAAAATGAAATGGAACGCAAGCAAAAGGCATTATCAAGTAGATAACTCAAATTACAGATGACGGAGCTAAATACTTCGGGGCATACATTACCACTAATGGAGAGGCTTAACTGATATGGACACAGAACGAAAGATAATTGGCTTATATTATGCTACAATGGACTAGAACACAAGCAAAATACATTATCATCAACTGGGCATATATCTATAATTAATCATAGATGTTCCAATAAATTCTCCAGAAGATATCGTTAAACATTGCAAATATCTTAACAAGCATCAGAGACGCAAGCTCGTGAAGAAGGGGCAAAAGCGAGAAACTTTCAAGAATGAAGATTGCTGTGATCTTGTGCTTTGCTGTGGTGATGGTTTGTGTTGTTACTGATGGCAAAAAATTTGGTATGTCGTCCTGTTGATTTTTAATGCAAATGTCTATTCACATATTTACAATTCTAGCAGACTAGCTCATTTTCAGTTATCAGATTTCGATTGTTTTATTTTCCCCTTTTGACCACTAACAATATCTCATTGAAGAATCTTTAAAAAAATATAACGACCTTTTGGACGGGGCTGAGCCATAGCATAGCTATAGCATTAAATGTAATGATTGCTTTTTTCCCTCTGTCACGAAATAACACGTGTTGGCCGAGATACATCAGATGCCAATGTAATTATCCAATAAATGAGGATCTAGCTTGTTAATCTCAGCTTGTTAACTAGTTTTGATGTCTCATACTCTGTAAAGTTCGATAAAACGGATAAGGTGAATATTCGTTCTGTGTTCCGTGAAACGTGAAATGTGAAACCGTGAAACGTAAACTCGTAAACTAACGCAAAACATAAAAACTAACGATTTTACATAACCACAATTCTAAACAGGGAGCACTTCTTTTTATAATCTCAAACATTATATATTTTTAGGTTCAAAACAGATGAAGAAGCATCGTGATTTTTCATTTGACACTCAAGGTAGGGCAACGCACATTTAGTGTGTCCCTTCACTTGTCAAAAACTTTCACTAGCTTTCACTAGACGACACGCTGCGTCAGACTTGCCACGAACTATTTTGTCACAATTATTTGTCATATTTATTGCATAAGATAATTCATCATGGAAATCAAGTTTTTCCTTACCAATTATTTCAGTTCTGCTAATGTAAAAAAGGTAAAAAAGAAAGATGAATAGATAAATAAACGGAATAGTTTGCTTTCACTGTGCCTCTGTGTCCAAGCCGCCAAATCCCTGTTGGATAATGGCTTCATTGGATAAACAAAGAAACGGCGAGGTTTGTTTTGCTAGATTTTGCAAGTCCGCAGTTATGTTAATCGGAATAGAAAGCCGTAATAGCAAATAGTTAGGACTTTCTAAGGATTGCCTGGGAAAAACTTGCTATAGACCTAGCATTCAGTTATAATCGGCAAGAACTGTTCCTACCTTAGTTCCCATATGGATACATATAAAATGGAAAATCCCCGATTATTTTGGACTTTGTTTCACGACAGTCGTAATCTTAATCAACCCAAAGCGGGGAGGGAGATGGCGGCACAAATTGCCCGCCCTGGATTCGACTGCCTATCTTAATTAAAAACATCTATGCCATAAGGCCAAACTGGGAAACTTGTTCCTAAGATGTGAGTTAAATGACTATGGTGTGAAAACGTTTAAAGAGGCATAACAGCTATGAACGAAAAACAAAGAGACCTGATTTAACAGGGTTATGGAATCCTTTTTCATATATTTCGCAGACTGTACTGATGCAGAAGCGACCGAACAAAACTGTATGAACGGAGGAACGTGTCAAAAACTTGACTGGGGTGATGGAACGTACGATTTCTTCTGCCATTGTGCCAAAGGATTCTCGGGATGGCACTGTCAATTCGAAGATGATGGTAAGTCAGTATTCTAGCTGTGTTATGAATAAAATATTCACGTAAAACTTGTGTACGAAATCAGTTCGTTTGTAAATCTATCTTTCACTCATTTCTGTCACAGATTGCAGCCCAGAGGAAGCGACCCAACAAGCCTGTCAGAACGGAGGACAGTGCAAGAAAAACGATTTTGACCAGGATGGGATATTTAACCACTACTGCGTGTGTCCAGCCGGCTACTCCGGTGCGAAGTGTGAAACCCAAGAATAAAGTGAATCGGAGCAATTTCAAGCTAAAACCACAGAATTTAAATTAAAGTAAATGGTATCAAGAAAATAAATGTGGTTTACAACTGGAAGTTTTTGTTTCTTGGTAGTTACATTTGTCCTGATGTTTTTCAAAACAGGCTTCTGAAGGAGATTATCAGAAGTGAGGATTGCATGAAATTGCAATCCTTCCAACACGAAGCCTTCTCAATAAGGGCCAACCGACAGCCAGTCAAAGCTCTGTAATATATACCAAAGATTTATATTTTATTGTTAAATATAGTTACTTCCACCTTTAATGTCAACTCCTCCAAGTTACCGATTTGAGAACTAATTTCGGTGGTCAAAGAGCTTTCGTCCCCCAACAAACCACACTGTTTTAGATCAGAATTGAGTTTGTTGCTGCAGTTCTATTGCGTTATCTTCAAAAACGCTAACTTTCCCGTACCCAGTGACCAATGCAGTCACCGTGCTTGTCTTTAGACAGAAGCACGAATTACCAAACAGCACAATTTTCTGGAGCTCCTTGAGCTATGTTAGTATACAGACAGTTTGTAGCATTAGCTGTTTAAGCTAGAGGGTCCTACAGGGAGGGTATGGTTCACGAACGGAAAAAATGGAGGATCACGGATCACAGATATAAAAATTTCGTTTTCCCAAATCACGAAAATAAGCAAGTAAGATACTCTTTTACTGATACTTTTTTTTTTGTTACACTAAAGAGTGTTTGAAGAAAGCAAAATCGCGAATGGTTAAGTCAAGGCTCCATATAACAAATCGCATACCCGAAGTCAGTCTCGATAGACGACTGTACCCATTCGGAGGACTTGCGTCTCAAAATCACGTAGGATAGAGTGGTAAAATCACGAATTCAGGTTCTTCACGGGTCACGCAAAACCTTCAGGTCACGAAGAATAATTTCCTAAATTCACGTTTCACGGAAAATAAAATCAGCTAATCACGCATCACGAGAATACCCCTGTACGACCCTCAAGCTGGGGGACCAAGAAGCCCCAATTTCTCAATGTTAAGGTTACCGTATAGCTTAAGAGCACCTTTAATATAATTTAGAGATGTCTCGCGTCCGGTTTAAACCGTAGATACTTAAGCCCTTATATCAAATTAAAGCTAATAGAGCTGGCTATCAAACTATACCAAGAATTTTGAAATAAAAAGAATTCTCGAATTTTTCACGACCCCTAAATAAGAGCCTCCGAATCATCTTTTGGGTCCCTTTGAAAGATGCAAGTCAAAGGGAATTTGTTAGGTAGGTTAAGTCCGCATAGGAGCCAAGTGGCCCATCAGGCCGGAGCTTATCCCGGTTTCCGTAGCAGGAAGCGACTAGGAGTATTTCTACTCCCCATTGGATGGGATGCTAGTCCATCACAGGGCTACCCCACAGCATTAAGTTCGCCGGTACCCATTTATACACCTGGGTGGAGAGAGGCAGTGTGAGAGTAAAGTGTCTTGCCCAAGAACACAACGCAGTGTCCCCGGCCAGGCCTCGAACCCGGACCGCTCGATCCGGAGACGAGCGCACTAACCATATGCATGAAGTCACCACGCCTCCCATTTCCCGCCTCCCGTTCCCCCTGGAATTTGTTAGTTTGCCCTCAAATTTGGACAGTAGCTAGTTTGACATATAAACAACAAACACCTTTCTGCGAATTTTTTATTTCCAAACAATTTTTCTCGGAGAGTGATTTTTCTACGATTACACCGTATTTTTTTTAAATCCTACTTCGAAAATGTTCTGTTGCTTTCCACTGAAATTGAGTATGGCAAATCGCAGACACATTATTTTAGCGCTTTGGATCCGGAAACTGAGGGACAAATTAAATGAAGCGAAAAACAAAATTCCGTTTGATCTGTAGCTATCAAAGGTGAATCGGACGCTCGCATTTACTGGTCATAACAAATTTGACAATTCACCTTATTTCAAACCTCTTGGTATAGTTTGATAGCCAGTTGTATAAGCTTTAATTTCATATAGTAGTGTAGGTATCTACAGTTTAAACCGGACGCGCTACATCGGTTGGATGTGGGACACCTCTAAAGGTATACGGTAATCTTAAATTAAGTTCCAAAATAAACCTCTGGGGTGAAATCTCGTGCGTTACGCAGGCTGCAAGATTCGTTATGTGAAGAAACAAGTGCATAGACAATCGTAACGGTATGTAGCAAGATGTGTAATCCTAGGTTTTCAATCCTTTCAGAACTTTCTAGCGTGTTAGAACAAACGATACGAAAACGGCAAAAAAAGAAAAAAACGATAAGCTGTATAGACAGGCACCTCGGAGTGTCCACAACAAAATAAAACCCTGAAAAGTTCTATCAAGCCAAAAATTGCAAGTGCTAGAATATGTACAACACAATTACAAGCTTAACTTTTGCTTCTGTCTTGCTTCTCTTTGAAATCTGTCCTCCACAAAATGGATGAATTAGTCTCTCTTGTGAGATTTGCATTTTCCTTTGGTCATTTTCATGCTGGAAACAAATTAAACAAAAACGCTTTAGTAACTGATTCTACCTTGTATAGCTTAATGATGCGTCTAAATTGGATTTCAATAGTCTTTTCCGTATTTTCAATATAGCCTATCTGCTTCACATAGTTGTTCAATAGTCTTTTGGAACGTAGATAGACAGCATACCAGATATCCTATCAATTCCGTAAACGGACTACATGTATTACAGCGTGTGTAACACCATGATGAAATTTGCATCTTTCCTACCTAAGCCATTTGAAAACATAAACATAAACAAGTAGTCTGTACTCTAACACCACATATAACATTTGCTTCTAGAACTCGATCACTGTGCATCGCAGGCTCTCGTCAACACACTTACTTTGAGTTTGCAAAATCAAATGACACATCATCTCCAATCAGCATGAATGGTGCCCACTTTCTCATTTCACAGAATGGTGGGTGCTCTCTCATCCATTTCATTGTCTCGTGAAGAGATTCACTGACACTCTTCCCACGAACCAAGTTTCCATAGAATTGCTTCATGAACTGCATCGTAGCTTCCTCGTCCACAGCCCACAGAGACACCAATACTGAGCGTGCACCAGATCCTAAGAAAGCGCGAGCGATTCCAACAACGCCTTCAGCTTTGATTTGGCCGCGTCCGCTGTGACAACAGCTGAGCACCACCAGCTTGGCTCGTAACTGAACTTTTGAGATATCAGCCATTGTCAGCACGAAGTCTTCCTTCTTCAGTATTCCTTTAATATTCTGGGCAGGGGCTAAGGCGATATCTCCTTTGTCTGCATTACCGTGCGCAGCGATATGAATAAGACTCACTGAGTGTACCTTCTGCAACACAGTTTGCTTGGTGGCTTGTTTTCCAACCAGGGGACGAACATTCAGCAACTGCCCAATCATTTCTACTTCCTTTCTGGCAAATGGAAGGAGGCAATTCTTCTAGGCCTACTTCAGGATCTCCCACGATAAGGACACCTTTCTGACTGTGATAGTTTGCTGGACTGTCTTGGATAAGCTTGCGAGTCGTCAAAGAGGGAATGACACGAATTCTAAACTTTTTAGAGAGATATTCACCCCTCTCGTCCTTTAACGCTGCAAATGGGATTCTGTACAAAGAACGATCTGGAACGATGATCATCTCATATCCTTCCAAAAATTTAAGCACAGGAACAATAATGATGTTATACAAATCTTTAAGGGCTGGTGGATCCTCGCGACCTTCTTTCTCGTGCTCGTTAACCTGAATGGTGGGAGTTTCTCCAAATTGTGTTGGGGATCTTGCCTCCGCATCGTCATCAAAGAGAAACAACGAGCGATCTTCACATCGTTCTCCTTGCAAGAGCAAAACGTTTCTGTAGGACTGATCCGCCAAAGTCTCCAGCCAGTGTTGAATGGAAGCACCTTGGGATCGGATGTCTGTCGTAAGACCTTTATTTGGTACAACTTCTACCTTACCAGTCTTTAAAACCCAGCAAAATAGATTTTCGTGTACAAAACAAAACGATAGACCTGTGCAGGACTTCTTTTGGATGACATTCCCGAAGTCGATCCATCCATTGGGATTAAAACCAGGTAAATCGTGGCTGGAATACTGCTTTGCCATTAACTCTGCCAGTGATCTGGCACGTGCCAGTTCTGATATGTTCAAAGCCATTGTAACGCATTCCAGTTTCAACAAGACTAAAACCATTAATCGATAAGGACCAGTATTTTCGTCAGCAAACCCTATCTTGTAATATTCGCTCTCTCCAACTGATATTCGCATCTCTTCAAGGCACTTGATGCTTTTTGAGAGATATGACAGAGCTTTTGGTATATCTTGATAACGAAAATATGTCACTGCTATGTTACAATAGCTCATACTTTTCGCTCTCACGTCTCCCATTTGTTCACAGATCTCAAGTGCGCTTTGGAAACAATTTAATGCTTCCTGAAATTAATTATGGGACAAGTGCAACATTCCTAAGTTTTGATTCATGGTCATTTCACCTTTTTTGTCAAAAATTTCTCTTGAGATTTCAAACGCCTGGTCGTAAAATTTCCTCGCCTTAGTATTTTCACCCAGTGAAGTTTGCACAGCTCCGAGGTTACCGATAGCAGTGCCTTCTCCATCTTTGTTCCCAATTAGCTTTGCGATTGCCAATGACTCCTCGAAATACTTCTTGGCCGTAGTCAAGTCACCACGAGATTGATACACAGTTCCAAGGTTGCCATTCATTTCTCCTTCTAACCTTATATCTTTGACTTCTTTGCTGATGTGGAGCGCCTCTCTGTAGTGCTCTATCGCTTTTTCATGTTCGCCAATAGTTTGTTATAAAGATGCCAAATTGCCCAGGACATTTGCTTCAACCCTTCTGTCGCCAATTTCTTTAGTGACAGTGAAAGCTTTTTTGAAAAATTTATTGGCCTTCGCATATTCCCCATGATGCACACAAACAACTCCCAGGTGACTGTATGCTGTAGGCAATCCTTCTTTGTGACCAGTTCGAATCCTAATCTCCAGTGCTTTCTTGTGGTGCTCGAATCCCTTGTCATAATCTCCAAGATGTTGAAAAACAATTCCGAGATTGCCATAATCTACTCCTTGCCCTCTTAGGTGATTTGTTTCTAAGGAGATAGCAAGTGCTTGTTGATGACATTCTTTTGCTTTACCATAGTCACCGAGAGATTGATACAAAGTACCAAGGTTACAATATGCTGCCCCTTCCCCTTGTCTATCGCCAGTTTCTTTTTTGATAGCAAGTGCCCGTTCATAACATTTTCTCGCTTCGTTGTACTTGCCAAGAAGACAATAAAGGTCACCAAGTTCGCTATTTTCGGATCCTTCGTGTTTTATGGCACCTATTTCTCTGTAGATTTCGCACGCCTTTTTGCAAACTTTTTCAGCCTGTTTCAAGTCGTTCTGAGCGCGATAAAAACACCCTAGATCACTGTATACAAACGCTTCTCCTTTTCTATCACCTTGTTCTTTACTAATAGTGAGTGCCTTTTGGTAACATTCTTTTGCCTCTCGAAATTCCCCTAGCGAAATATGAGCATCAGCGAGGTTTCCGTAATCTATGCTTTCTCCCCGTTTGTTCCCGTTTCTCACACTTTCTTTGAGTGCCCTCTGTTGCAATGTCTTTGCCTTTTGAAATTCACGAAGACTGTTGTACACTTTTCCAAGCTCGCCACAGGCCTCTCCAAGGTCTTTTATTTCACCGGCCTCTTCAAAGATTGCCATTGCTTCTTCATAATGTTGTTTTGCCTGTTGGTATTCTTCGGTTTTCTTGTAGAGTTTACCGAGACAGCAAAGTGCTCTTCCTTCTTCCTTTCTTTTACCTTTTTCTTTCCAGGTTGCGAGCGCCCTTTGAAAACAGTCCTTAGCTTTAGCGTATTCGAAACGAGATAACAACAAATCACCAAGTTGGGTAAGAAGCGCTCCTTCCATTTCCTTGTTACCAGTTTTGGTTGTCAATACCAGCATTTTGTTTAGATGTTCTCCTCGGTTGATAGCCAACACGTCAAAAAAGCTAGAGAGGAGCATCACTCTCGAGTGGAATGTGAATGCTTTCTCGTATCTTTCTTTGGCTTCAACATGCTCGCCAGTAAGCCTATACACGTCACCGATTTTCTCGAGCAAACCGGCTGCACCTTCAAAATCACCAATCTGTTCGTATAGAGGAAATGCCTTCTCGCCGTTGTGGATGGCATTCTCGTAGTCGCCAACTAGAAAGAAAATTTTAAACAGATTGCGGTAGATCAGAGCGTTGAAGTTGTCCAATCTGTTCTTCTTTAACTTTGAAGAATTCTTTTGCAGAACAACCAAGCATTCACTGAACAGTTCAATGGCTTTAGTGTAACGACATGTTTGAAGCAGAAACGATGCTACTGCAATGCCAATAAAGAGGGCTTCAAGAATCTCGTCGACGGTGTCCATAGCCGTTAAAACTGTAAGCCTGGTAACCTATCATAGATTACGATAAGAAAATTAGAATTAAAAAAATCAGGCTACATCCATTCACGAATTAAAACAGGCAATTTGCCTTTCTTCCTACGTTGGTCAGCGGGAGATTATGAGATTGCAAAGGCAAGTATTTTAAGGACGTTCGCGCTATTTGTTTCTGCGCATCCTTACTGCGCACGCAAATTCACACGCCACGTCATGCATGAGAGCGTAAGCTAAGTAAAAAAATGAACAATGATAGGGCAGATCATGGCCATTGCTATAGCTTTGCCCGGATTTAACGATCTTGGACGTTCGGTGACCCCTACTTTTCTTTCCAGAAACAGATTTTATTTACAAATATCTCCACATTCTTGATCAATAATGATTTCTTAAAACATAAGCAGGCGAATATTAACGTTAAAAGCCGACGTTTCGGCGTCATCCTGACATCAATCTCAAGGCAAAGTGAAAAAATAATGCGAAGATTTGATTTCTATACAGTCTCTACAAATTAGCATAATAACAAGGGATCACAAGTTCTTCAAGTGAATACCTTTGCGCGAATCGAGTCCGCTTGCACGTTCAAGGATGGTTTAAGTTTTCTTATAAAAAGCATCTCCTGAATTTGGCAATCAAATTTGCTAAAACACTTAGTAAGAACGTGAAATTGTTCTGAAAGACTATGAGGTACGTTCGAGTTATGTTCGCTCAAATACTACTGTTTACAAATTGACGACGATTTTTGTTTGTGTCCATCAACAAGTTCGTGGAGGTGGCCGCGAGTGTAACCAACATATCCTGCATCACACAGGTTACATTGAAATTTATCAACCAGGCATTGTTGGTTAACAGTGGCTGGCTTGACTTCTCGAACTTAAAGGTCTTTGTTGAGTTTTCTGCCGATGAACACGGGCTGAACTGTGGTCTTGATTTTTGAGCTGAGGTCTGTGAGACGTTTCTTCACTACATTAGAAGAGGCCTGATCTTTAAATGGTATGACAACTCGGATGGTGGGTGTAGTCGTTTCGGTTGATGGAAAGTGCTGCTGGTCTGTTACCTTGGAATCTACGAATTGCTTGACAGTCAAATTGAATAAGTGCCTCGGGTACTTAAACTTTAAGAATAGGGTCTCAAGTCGATCGCATTCTTGTGAGAAGTACGACCAGTTGGAAGATAAGCGGTAAGCTCGATCTAATATGGTGGTAATTAAACTGCGCTTGTACCGATTATCCACGTGGCTCTGGTACGTAGATAAGATGACACTGATCGCTGATCACTTAAATAAAACTGAATAATAGTCCGTAAATAATAGCCCATGTTCTTCAATAATGCATCGATTGATGGAAGCCCTTCCTTCTTGTGAACTGAAGACATTTCTGTATTTTATCTTCTTACACTTTGGGGAATTGTTATTTTTCAGTGACTCTCCTGCATGTTCGTTTATTTATGCCGATTTATGTGATTCTTTTTCACCTTTTTCTTTTTTTCACCTACCGTCCATTTGACTAGCTTTTCCGGTCCTGGCTGGCTAATCAACCGTAGAGGTATTTCTGTAGATTTTCCTAATGTTCTTCACAAATGTCCATCCTACGCGCAGAAATCTTGCTATAACGCTCACGCTAAACCCCTGCACGAGCAAAAACACCACTCGCCAAAGTAAACTTGAAGAATAGCAAGTAACCATATTGAAGGAACGGTCTACACACTGGCCGCCATATTTTTGAAAACAAGAGCGGCACTCCTATTACACCATTTAAGGAGCGTATGATTGATGGAAGCGAATCGTCAAATGCTCGCGAGAGTTTTGATTCGGGGGTCGCGTATCAATGAAATTGGTGGTAACCGCCAGGCGATAGCTTTGTAATTTCAGTAAGAAGTTTTATTGTTTTATAGAAGGGCTGTCCTACCACGAGCTACGCGACAATTTCATTTCCAAAGGTGCGATGGGTAATGGTAGTTCACCGTTTCTTGTTCCGAGTAGTACAAGGTGTCTCGGCAGGATGGAACTAGGAACCATAACTGCGTTCATGCATCCACATTCACAATTTCTCTTTCCACCTCGCTGAAAACACCACGAACTTCCATCATAATGGGGAATTTAAAGAGCGTGTGGAAAACATGGAATCCGGAAACGGAAACGGAAACGGAAACAGAACCAGAAATGCTACAGCAATTATTTAAGACATCTCCAGTTTTTATTTGTCTGATTCCGGTCCCAGTTCCGTTTCCGTTTCCAGGATTCCATGTTTTCCACACACCAATTTAAACGTGTGGGTGTACGAGGGAAGAGAGGCCAATTCTTCAAAGGACTATGTAAAGAGGTTTCACTATGTTATGTTGTCTACTTCCTATACAACTTAATCCCAGGTCTGCAAGGTTATTTAATTTTGGTGACCTACTGAGTATAATGTCTCGGTTTTATGCTAAAGCCTCGTGATCCGAAAGTATTGGCTGCTGCGAAATATTGAGGCCTGAAACTGAACAATCTAGGTTTCTCAAGCTTTCATAGCTGATCTTTTTATCCGCCGCGAATATTTTGATGTGAAATATTGTCTGTATATTTTGATGTTGCCATGCAAACGTATTTTGACATGTAGGTTTAGCCAACAGAATTTGCAGACATTCGTCGCTCTTATAATTTGTCGTTCAAGGTTAACGGTCTTAAAGATGATTTCCAGTCCGTTTGTGAGTCTCCCAGGTAAATTTCAAACATAATAATAATAAAAAAAGTTTGCTAGTTATTAAACATCGAATTCTGAAGAATTTATGAACAGCCGAAGGTTTGCATTGACCAAACTTGAGGGATGTAGCTGTGGTAGAAAGCGTCCGAATCCAAATCCGAACTTCACGTATCTATCGATCGCGGTCACTTTGTCCCCAGTTACAGAGAGAGGGAGAGAGAGAGAGTGAGAGAGTTTCCGAGAAACCCGAAAAATAGTGAGGATCGCTCAGTGTTCAGTGTAGTCGCGTGGCGACTGGTTTTCAGCGGAAACCTCAAACGGCAAACCGCTAGATGTCACGTGATTAAGTGCTGCGGAAACGTTTGGAGTTCTCAACACGGGTTTTTAACGCTGAAAAGTAGGTTTTCATGTAAGGTCCGTAAGTGGCTTTACCTGGTTGTTTTTTAGTCTGAATTTCTGTGTATTACTCGTACCAATTCTTGGTTTTCACCAGTCATGTGATCAAAACTAAAAATCGTAACCATTCAATAAATAAATTCAAGAATCTAGGATATGATAGATGATTGCTATATAAACAACCTCGCCAAGAATCAGGTTTCTGCTGTTGTTCATTCGCCCGTTATTCGCAGAAGCGTGTCATCCAAATTTATAGAGCTTTGTATGGAGACGCCATGTTTGTGCCCTTCGGAGGGGCACAAACATGGCGACCGTAAAATAACAAAAACATCCGTCCTTGAGTTTTGCTATTGAAACGAACATTTTTACTCTAGTGCTCCGACACATTGAAATAAATGCTTCTTCTAGTGCAAGCACCGTTTATTTAACAAAAACTAAAGCGATAACTCGTCTTTTGACCTACGCGACAGTCTTTTCTGGCCGCCATTTTCATGTCACGCAACGCAAAAGCTTGGAGTGCTCTGTTACAAAAAGAAGAACTCTGTCGAGCTAAAACATTGCCAAACGTCACGTTCCTACAGGGCCTTTTATCTGATGAAACTAAAACCTCAGAAGGAAGGATAATTTCTAATTTTGGAATATGACTACGTCACATGAAAACCAAGAATAAGAACTGAAGTTATGTAAACCAGTCTTTTAAAAACAAGTTTAGATTTAATCTTTAGCCACTGAGTGAAAATAAGACTTTTTGTTGCCATTTGAAAATCAAACACTACTGTTGTCTCGAAATTCAATATGGCGGCCTCTTAAAATGAAATAATTCTTTCACGTTTTCGTAGCCAGGCCCATAGAGATCACAAACGTCCAACGCCTCAGTTATTAAAAACTGCCGTATGCGGACCGTTTGACGTTAACATGAAATCCCTGGTGCTAAATGCCCCTATTGAAGATATGGCTGCATAGATGCCTACATGTACTCCGGAAATTACACCCGAAACATGTCAACTGTCAACAGCTAAGACAAACAACACCTAATACAAACTTTAGTACAATAAACTATTTCCTTATGAATGTCTATCATGTGACCATCTCTTGATACCCAGGCTATGAAAATAAAACGACTAAAAAAAAACCCATTACAGGCAATTTTTGTCAATCATTTTGTCAGTGTAACTTGTTAAAAGGACAAAAATAATTTCCGATAACAATCGTTAGTTCGAAGGTATTGGCAGCAAATTTATCCCCAACTCAATATTTTAAGCTAATAAGCGTTGTGGATGCTATACCCATTGCGTGGAGACTTATTATAAAAAAGTCACAAACAATTCAGCATTTCTATCCATCATTCCTTGGAGATAAAATATATATTGAATTGGATGAAACTGAAATCGATTTGTCCAAAGTAACATCAAAGTTACTGTGTAACAAATTTAAAACTAAAAAGTAAATATCGTGAATAAAACATCGCAAATATAGTTTGCCTTCGAATTCATTCTTACTCTGAAATGTCTATCGAAAAAAATGAATCATACATATACAAAATCACGTGATAAATGTCAATCAAATGGTCAAATGTACACTGTCCCGGATGTGCGATCCAACAGAAAAGAATTAAAAACAAAACAGTAGAAAATTTTCACGACAGCAAACTCCTCCCTGTGCCAAAAAAAAAGATGAAAAACAAATATCCCCATCTTGTGGTTGATTGGAAAAAAATCTATTATTTACCGTTTACCGTCACAGTAGAAACAAACATCAGAGTTCCAATATAAAATACTGAACGATAACGTATACACCAATGATAAGTTGTTCCGTTTTAAAATGATAGAATCACCTTTGTGCACGTTTTGTCAGAAAGAAGATGAATCCCTCGAGCATTTACTCTTTCACCGTAATATAACAAAAAACTTTTGGCTTGCATTCTCATCTTGGATTAGTAAACAAAACATATCCATGGAAACGTTAACACTAATTAATATTCTGTTTGGCGTATTTGATGACAATGAAGATTTTGCTATTTTGAATCACGTAATACTCATTGCTAAATATTTTATTTATAAATGTAAATTGAACAAAACTAAACCAACGTTAAGAGTTTTATTTGAATAGATCAAATTAGTTTATGACATAGAAAAATTGCCAAAAGAAATGACAGGCTCCATAAGCACTACAAAAAATGGGAAAATGTTATGCCTCTTCTTAACTAAGCATCAATTTAAAGTTTTTTTCAGCATGTCTTGCACTTTGTTCATTTATTTATTTTTGTCTTTTTAAAAAATAAAGTGTCTTACCCAACAACACAACGCAATGTGCCCGGCCAGGGCTCGAAACCGGACCGCTCGATCCGGAGACCAGCGCACTAATCATGAGGCCACCGTGTCTCCCATTTCCCCTGCAATCTGTTCGTCTGCCCTCAAAAATTTAGACAGCAGCTAGGTTAACATATAAACAACAATAATCTGTCTGCGAATTTTTTTATTTCTAAATAATTTTTCTCGGAGAGTGATTTTTCTACGATTACTCCATATTTTTGTTTATCCTACTTCGAAAATGGTTCTGTAGCTTTTCACTGAAATTGAGTATGGCAAATAGCAGACACGTTATTTTGGCGCTTTGGGTCCGGAAACTGAGGGACAAATTAAATGAAGCGAAAACCAAAATTCCCTTTGATCTGTAGATATCAAAAGGTGAATCGGACGCTCGCATTTAAAGGTCATAAAAAATTTCCAAAATTCTTGGTACAATTTGATAGCCAGCTCTATAAGCTTTAATTTCATATAGTGGTGTAGGTATCTACAGTTTAAACCAAACGCGCTACATCGCTTGGACGTGAGACACCTCTAAAGGTATACGGTAACCTTAAATAAAGTTTTAAAATAAACCTCTTGGGTGAAATCTCGTGAGCTACGCAGGCTGCGAGATTCATTACGTGAAGAGACAAGTACATGGACAATCGTGACGGTACGTACTTTAACAAGATGTGAAATCCTAGGTTGTCAATCCTTTCAGAACTTTCTAGCGTTTTAGAACAAAGGATACGAAAACGCTAAAAAACGATAAGCTGTATTGACACCTCGGAGTGTCCACAATTACAGTCTTGGAAATGGTAACTAAGCCTTGGAAAGTTCTTTCAAGCCAGATAAAGCAAGGACTATGTACAAGACAATTATAAGCTTAACTTTTGCTTCTCTTTGAAATCCGTCCTTCAGAAAAAGGATCAATCAGTCTCTCTTGTGAGATTTGCATTTTCCTTTAGTCATTTTCATTTCACAAAAACGCTTTTGTAACTGATTCTACGTTGTTTAGCTTAATGATGCGTCTAAATTGGATTTCAATAGATCTTTTCCTTATTTTCAATATAGCCTATCTGCTACACATAGTTGTTCAATAGTCTCTTAGAACGTAGATAGACAGCATAACAGATATCCTATCAATTCCGTACACGGACTATATGTATTACAGTGTGTGTAACACCATGATGAAATTCGCATCTTTCCTACCTACGCCATTTTCAAACATAAACAAGTAGTCTGTGCGAGAAGAAAAATGCTGTTTACTATTTTCAAGTATCTCTTTTCGTTCCAGAGATATTCACGTACTCTAACACCACATATAACTCTTGTTTCTATAACTCGATCACCGTGCATCGCAGGCTCTAGTCAACACACTTACTTTGAGTCTGCAAAATCAAATGACACATCATCTCCAATCAGCATAAATGGTGCCCACTTTCTCACTTCACAGAATGGTGGGTGCTCTCTCATCCATTTCATTGTCTCGTGAAGAGATTCACTGGCACTCTTCCCACGAACCAAGTTTCCATAGAATTGCTTCATGAACTCCATCGTAGCTTCGTCGTCCACATCCCACAGAGACACCAATACTGAGCGTGCACCAGATCCTAAGAAAGCGCGAGCGATTCCAACAACGCCTTCAGCTTTGATTTGGCCGCGTCCGCTGTGACAACAGCTGAGCACCACCAGCTTGGCTCGTAACTGAACTTTTGAGATATCGGACATTGTCAGCACGAAGTCTTCCTTCTTCAGTATTCCTTTAATATTCTGGGCAGGGGCTAAGGCGATATCTCCTTTGTCTGCATTACCGTGCGCAGCGACATGAATAAGACTCACTGAGTGTATCTTCTGCAAGACAGCTCGCTTGGTGGCCTGTTTTCCAACCAGGGGACGAACATTCAACAACTGCCCAATCATTTCTACTTCCTTTCTGGCAAATGGAAGAGGAGGTAATTCTTCTAGGCCTACTTCAGGATCTCCCACGATAAGGACACCTTTCTGACTGTGATAGGTTGCTGGACTGTCTTGGATCAGCTTGAGAGTCGTCAAAGAAGGAATGATACGAATTCTAAACTTTTCAGAGAGATATTCACCACTCTCGTCCTTTAATGCTGCGAATGGAATTCTGTGCAAAGAACGGTCTGGAACGATGATCATCTCAGATCCCTCCACAAATTCACGCACAGGAGCAATAATCATGTTATACAACTCTTTAAGGGCTGGCGGATCCTTCTGACCTTCTTCCTCATGCTCTTTACCCCGAGAAGTGGTGGGAGTTTCTTTTACTTGTGTTGGAGATCTTGCCTCAGCATCGTCATCCCAGAGAAACAAGGAACGATCTTCACATCGTTCTCCTTGCAAGAGCAAAAAGTCTCTGTAGGTCTGATGTGCCAATGTCTCCAGCCAGCGTTGAATGGACTCGCCCTGGGGTCTGATGTCTGTCGTAAGCCCTTTATTTGTCACAACTTCTACCTTGCCAGTCTTTAAAACCCAGCACAAAAGATTTTCATGTACAAAATAAAATGATAGGCCTGTGCAGGATTTCCTTTGTATGAAATTCCCGAACTCTACCCATCGATTGGGATTAAAACCGGGTAACTGTTCGATGGAATATTTAGTTGCCATCGACTCTGCCAGTGATCTGGCACGTTCCAGTTCTGATACGTTCAAAGCCATTTCAATGCATTCCAGTTTCAACAAGACTGTAACCATAAGTCGATAAGGAGCAGCATTTTCGTCAGCCAGCCCTATCTTGTAGTACTCACTCTCCCCCACTAATACTCGCATTTCCTCAAGGGCCTTAATGCTTGCTGAGAGATATTTTAAAGCTTTTGGCATATCTTGAGCTGATACCATATAAACCACTGCTAAATTGCAATAGCTTCTAATTTTCCCTTTCACGTCTCCCATCTGTTCAGAGATCCGAACTGCCCTTTTGAAACATTCGGACCCTTTATGGAATTCATTTTCGGACAAGTGCAACGACCCGAGGTTGTTGTTCGTTGTCATTTCTAGCTCTTGGTCACGAGTTTCTATTGAGAGTGCAAGTGACATCTCGTAACATTCCCTTGCCTCAGCGTGTGCACCCAGTGAATGATGTAAACCACCAAGGTTATTGAGAACAGCGCCTTCTGAATCTTTGCTTCCAATTTGCTTGGTGATTGCCAATGACTTTTCCAAATACCTCTTGGCCGTAGTTAAGTCACCAAGAGATTGATAAACAGATCCAAGATTGCAATTTATTTCCCCTTCTTGCCTGATGTCTTTGACTTCTTTGCTGATTTGGAGCGCCTCTTTGTAGTGCTCTGTCGCTCTTTCGTGTTCGCCAATAGTTTGCTCTATAGATCCCAATCTGCATAATATGTTTGCTTCAACTCTTCTGTCGCCAATTTTTTTGGCGATGGCAAGGGCTTTTTGGCAACATTCATTGGCTTTCACAAATTCCCCAAAATACTGACAAACAACTCCCAGGTTAAGATATTCTGCAGATAGCCCTTCCTTGTGATCAATTCGAGTCTTAATCTCCAGCGCCTTTTCGTGGTGCTTGTATGCCGCCTCATAATTGCCAAGATGCTGGTAGACAGTTCCAAGATTGCCGTAGTCTATTGCCTGCCCTCGTACGTGATTTGTTTTCGTAGTAATATCGAGTGCTTGTTGATGGCACTTCTTTGCTTTGCCATAGTCTCCAAGGGCTTGATAGGCAGTTCCAAGGTTACAGTATGCGGTCCCTTCACCTATTTTATCACCAATGATTTTACTAATATCAAGCTTTCTTTCGTAACACTTAATTGCCTCGTGGTATCTGCCAACAAAAATGTAAAGGTATCCAAGTTGACAAATTGAAGACCCTTCATTCTCTGTGTCACCAATTTTCCTGTACATTTCAAGTGCCTTTTTCAAGTTGAATTCTGCATTTTCATAGTCACTCAGACTGCATGAAAAAACTCCCAAATCGAAGTATGTCGAGGCCTCTGCTTCTTGGCTGCCAATTTCTTTGCTTATCTTCAGTGCCTTGCGATAGCATTCCCGAGCTTGATCGCGTTCACTCAAATTAATGTGGACCTTAGCAAAATTTAGGTAATCCGTGATTTCCCCTTTTTTGTCTCCGAGTTCCACACTAATTTCGAGAGCCTTCATGTGCAATTCTTTGGCTTTGGCATATTCACCCCTGATGTCACATAATGTCCCGAGCTTGCCGTATGCCACTCCTTTGTCAAACGTCTCGCCGACGTCTTCTGCGATCACCATCGCCTCTTCATAATGTATTTTTGCCTGTTCGTATTCTTCATTTTCCTTGTACAGATTGCCGAGAGCGATGAGTACTTGTGGTTCGTTCTTTCTATTTCCAGTTTCTCTGAAGACTTCACGAGCTCTTTCTAAATAGTCCTTAGCTTTTGGGTATTCGAAACGTGACAAAGATACAGTACCTGATCGATAAAGAAATCCTGCTATCGTTTCTTTCCCTTGAGTGTTTGCTTCCGATAGTAATCTTTCAAAATTTTCTCTTTGATCAAGAAATAGAACTTCATAAACATTCATCATTTCATTAAAGATATACGAGACTGCCTCCTCGTAGCTTTCTTTGACTTCCACCTGTTCGCCAGTCGACTGACACACATCGTCAATTTTGCCAATCAGCAATCCAGCTCCGCTTTCGCTACCACCAGTTTGGTATACTGGAATTGCTTGTTCCTCGTTTTGGGCGGCTTTTTTGCTGTCGCTGACCAGGTAGTTAAGCTCAGATAAAAAGCTTAGTGCTCTTTCTTTTCCCTGTCTATCACCAATTTCTTCCCAGATTGCCAGAGCTTGTTCAAAATAGTCCTTGGCACTGGTAAATTCGTATAAGGGTATTGAATACTCTCCTAGGTTGCAAAGAAGTGTTGCAAACGTTCTTTTCAAATGTTCTCCTTGCTGAAGCCTTGACACCTCGTTAAGGTAGTAGGTCCGTGCTTTCTCGAAACTTTCTTTGGCTTTTCCGTTCTCGCCGATCGATAGGTATACATCTCCCATTTTGTTGAGCAACACGGCTTCACCTCCATAGTCGCCATTTTCGCGAAATAGACAAAGTGCTTCCTCACCACTCTGGATTGCATTTTTGTAGTCACCAACAAGACAGTAAAGATTAAATTGCCGGTCATAGACCAGCGCGAAAAGTTCGTTCAGTTTGTCTTTTTTTAATTTCAAAGAATGCTTCTTTAGAAGAACCAAACACTCACTGAGCAGCTCAATGGCCTTCATGAATCGACGTGTCTGAAGCAAAATCGATGCCACCGCAATACCGACAAAGAGAACTTGAAGAATCTCGTCTACGTCAGCCATTAGAATTGCAAATGTCAGTCTGACAGCCTAACCTTAAATGTAACATTAAAGCAAATCATTGTTAACGTAGGTCTAAAACCATTAACTTTTTGCAAAGTTTGGTGCCCCTTGTTAGCAGGAGGTGAACTGTATGTTCTTCGTTTTTAAAAGGGGGAATTGCAGCGTCTGGACGTTTGAACGAGAGGCTAGGGGCATTGTTTCTGTTGCTAGGTCTATTGTTCTTTTAAAGATTATCGAGTCATTCACGTGACCTTGTGAGAGCAACCACTTGATCCGTGTAGAAGGGCTCGGTTTTTATCTCAGACCAAGTTTTCATAGCTGTTCTTTTCGTCCCTCATGAATATTTTGATGTGAAAGTTTGAATACATTACAAGTTAAGACACTCGCGATGACGTGCGCGACGGGCTTCATCGCAAACATTAGTGCTATAATTTTCTGAGCGATAAAAATAACTACTTCCTCCCAGTGCTAGTTTCATAAACAATCTTTAATCATTATCAACTCCTTTTAGTCAGGTGTGAACATTATGGGACGTTCGATAAACAACTTCAATCCTATTGAGAGCCGGCTTGTTTTAAGCAGAATACCGTCCGTAAACTGCCGCTTGTAAGTCCCCTGGGTTATAGACCCAATTGCCGGTAAACAAAATACTACTTCCGATTATAAGCACTAAGCCCCCACTCCCCTATTGGATATAATCCCCCGTCTGGTTTAAAATGAAATGAATGCCCGTTAATACGGTCACCGACGGGCCGTGAAATTGTGGTCGTTTTAACGGGGTAGCCCTGTACTAGCTAATAACGGGGTAGGGTCAAATTTCATGAATGGTAAAAACTGAGTGATATATCACAATCGCACTTCTAAACAACTGTTCTTTAATAAGCACCGGGAATGCAGATATAATTTTAAAAAATTGAAACTTCGATCAGTACGTACAATACTAACAATCGAAAGACGAACATAACTGTTTTAAGTGGCCGAATGAACGGGGTAAAATTATAAAGGATAATACAGGTTAGGACTTCAGAATGAAGCGGCTGGCCGTATTAACGGAGAGTCCACAATAGGGTTCTCAGATCCCGCTTTCCCGCCTATTTTCTCAGTTAATCCAGCCCACTTTTCAAAGCCGTTTCTGCGATAATTATTAATTTTTTAATTAATAAGTCAATAATTAACACAGAAACTTTTTAAAAATAGATATGGCGCAAATGATCATAAAAGGTCTAAAGGCTTACCTTTATTCAATGGGTAGCAGATAAAATTAGTAAGCACAAATGATTGTAACGTTTCTTTCTGTAAACGGTTTACTGTTTTTTTTTTTTTTTTTGTCCACCTACCATTAAAAGAAAAAGATTGTTCACTCTCATATTCAAGGCCAGTTTTTTTCAAAGCTTTCAACGTCTTCACTTTCCTCGAAATCTGGCCTCGGAACTTTTCTTTCTGAAGGAAGGCATTCCCGCACGCAACCTTTTCGTAATATATGGCGACTCAATGATTTATAATGTTGCATACTTCGTTCGGCAAGTCACTATCATCGCCATTCGGTGTGGCCATACTGGCCAAACCAAGCCAAGCACTCGGGAAAAGGTCGAAAGACTAGAAAAACTAAAAAGGATCGAGGGGTCAAGATTACAGATGCAAGCGTCGGAAATGTGGGAAAAGGACAGATGTCATTGATGTTAGAGGCCAACAGAAATCATCACGACTCAAAGACCTCATTCAGTTTGATGATACTAGCGTAGTCAAGCTATAATGGATACGTTTGATAGAACCTGACAGAGTACAGAGCCGTTGCTATTCATTACTTGAAACCTGACACAGCTATACGTACAAAAGATTCGTTTCTGCCAGCTTGCGGTTTTTGCGCTGGTCAATTTATGAGGTCACGTAAGAACTGAATTGCCGTATCCCGCTCATTTTGCATCCCAACCCCATAAAAACATGAAATCCCGCCCTTGCTCGTAATTGAAATTCCCGCTTCCCACTCCACGAAAAAAAGCAAATCCCGCATACCGAAAATATCGCATCGTACCGACTAGCAGTTCCTGGGTCTCTGAGAATGGGGAAAGGTTGAGGTGGAGAGAACACGTTGCGGCCCTATGTGTCTCGTGGCACGAAGGGGACAGTTAGTATAAGGCCACAGACCAGAATCACTGGTGACCTAGCCTGCAGAGCAGGCGAGATTTTTTCGAGCGAGCGCTCACATCGTAAAAAGTTTAGCCGCCATCTTGAATTTTTCATGCAGTGGAAGACTGGGGAGAGAAAGAAAGTTTTACCAAGGGGGTGAATGATAGGCAAGAGGAAGGATAGGGGAAGGGTGGAGCGAAGAAAATCTCGCCTGCCCGAGGTCATTGTTCTTTTAGGAAACTCCGTTCGTCCACGAACGGAGTTTCTGATTGGTGCGGCTTGACCCTGCCTGTCAATTGTCTGTCAGTCAGTTTCGTTTCGTTCGTGCGGGTAAGAAAACTCTGTCGAAAGTGATATTGTTAGTTTCGATTCCGCTCTCGAGGAATCTCTCAAGCGTTTATGTGAACTTGGAATGTCTCGCGAATTACGAACGGAGCAAAAAGACGCAATTTCCACGCTGGTATCCGGAAAAGATCTGTTGGCAGTGCTACCCACTGGCTTTGGGAAAAGCTTAATATTTACGTAAAATGGGGTTGACTAGCCTACACGACTTCTACGGTTCGTGACATTTGCACATTTGCCGTTCTCTGTTCGGTCACTCGACCTTTCTTGTCGATTCACTCGTGTTCATGAAGGGCACTTCATGTTGTGCAATAAGGAGGAATTTTAAGCGGAGTTGAGCCGTTAGATCGTGCTATGGCAAATTTTTATAAGTCATAGGTCTGCATGGTTTGCGCTGTTATCTGCATGTCGACTCGTTGAGTTTGACACCTCTGTAATTTGCCATGTGTTTATGCATTGTTTAGGCTCATTTCTATTGCAAGATATGCTTTTAAGTCTCCATGAATTTGCTTTTGAGGGACAAAATATGAAATTTACCGTGAACATGTTGCTTACTTGCATTCTATATTGTGACACCGGGCCCGGCTGTGACTAGAACTGTTTACAAGCACAGTAGGTAGATCCTTATCACGGATATCATATTTGTTCTCGTGCGATTTCCTTCGGAGACGCTGTAGCTTTACTTTGAGAAAGCTATACGTTTGTCTAGAGACATTCTTATGTTTCTTGCAGCTATCTGATCGAGCTTATGTTTCTCTTGCTCGATGTATAGGTTTATTCCTCCTTTGGCTGTTCTGGCACCACATGATTCAAATGTAGCTGTTTACGCGCAAGTCCTGTTAACTGTTTTGCGTGTTTTATATGCCACTGTTCGGCTTAGTTCAGGCAAAAACATGGTTTCGATCCTCCATGTGGATCTCATCAGTTGCCGGTATTTCTAAAATACTCTGTACGTCTGAAGTCGCTAGCGCAACACGTACCTCTGTGAGAATGCAAGACATCCTGCGGCTTGGCACAAACTTCTCGTGGTGTGTACCCTTGTGAGACTTCCGGTGTCGAGAAAACCTCATTTTGATTGGTTACCCGCTCATTTCCGGAAATGCAGTGAAGCGCAACTAATCAGGAGGTGTTTCGCATTTTAACGGGCTTTTCGGGCAGGCGTCTTCTCATTTTTCCCCTCCCCCATCCCCCACCGTCTAACATGGCGGTCTAACATGGCGGTCTGAAAAGGCGGTCGCAAGGTTGTAACGCTAACTCGCCCCAATAAGACGCCTGCACTGCAGGCTACTGGTGACCTGTAAGCTAGCAAATCTAAGACTATTTTCACACATAAACGGTACTTCCTTTATTCGCATATTTTCTATAAATTTATATGCATTTTTTGTCCGCACACAAACGACATAAAAGACACTCTTCAAAGTGCACAAATTCCTATTGTGAGAACTATCTCCGGTTATGTATTCTTGCGTGAATTCCAATACCTTATGCGTCGATCAATTTCAAGCTTCAACATCCCCCGGAGAACCCCGCGGGCATTTGAACTCTTGAAGATTGGTTCGTTTAAATTCCCCCCCCCCCTCCCCCATGAGCCAAGATTGCGTTCAAATGCCCTACCCAAGTGCCGGATTTTGATTGCAGATTTACTTTTGAACAATTTTTAATTGAAGGATTCCTTGTGTGATCAACGAATGCTGTAAAATTTAGCAAAGCCGCGTATTAGTTTTTGACGCCACTGTTGGGTTTTTCACTTGCAAACGTCATTCCACGGTGTGAAAAATTTTATGATTCTAGACGCGTTTTGCAACTGAATGCGATACCTTCGAATGAGTTATATATAATAATGTTTGAGAGAGGTTGTCGTACATTTTACAGCGTTTGTTCATTCACTATTCAATACCAGTTCATGTTCTGCGGAGAACAATAATTTTATCAAGGCAAGATCAGCGACCGTGACTTTCTACACACTGACCAGCAATTGATTTGTGATTCAAGCTTTAAAACCTAAAAATCACACAACTCAAATACATTCTAGCTTTTAAACATACCTTCAAAAATGATTTCCTTTCCAACCACGCGTATTCCACTGGAAAGACTTGACACTTCCGGCTCAAATTGCCCACCCTACCCAGGCAAGGTTCATATACCCCACCTCCGGGAAGGCCTCTTGCGTCAAATGCCTGTGGGTTACTCTTGCGGGGGGGGGGGGGGGGGGTGGTGGAGTTGAAGCTTCGAATTGATCGGCACATAAGCACTTTGGAAATTTGCATATTTCGAGTAACTCAACTTATCACAAGCTACCTTACAGACAGTTTCCGCTTTATGAGTTACACCGTCAATATTCTCAAGCGCAATACAATTGTGTTTTCAACAGACATTGCTCAGTGTAATTCAGTTAACGCAAAACGACAAACGAAACTGTATGACATAGAGCGTTGCCATAACCCAGACAAGGCAACGTTTTAAAACAAGGACCGATTTTTCTTCGGCGGGTTATAAGACCGTTAAAGCAGCCAATAAAAAATAAATCCAGAGCTTGAAAGTCCGATGGATAGCCTAACTCAACACTCCTGACACACCAATCATTTTCTCTCCTGAACAAATGATGCCAGCAAATATCACAAACATTTTTCATTCAGTTTAATTTATGCATTCTTTGCTTTAGTTGCGACTAGATCAGAGTGCGCATGTTTTGAAGTTATTTTGATTTACAAGCAGCATGCAGAGGCCTCTTTTAATAGAACTTACACGAAGTGACGCCAGCTGGTCATAACCGAAATATTTCTGATGTTAACGACCCTCATTTCTGAATAAGGGTAAACAGGGTTGGTCAAAATGAGTCTTGAAATACTCAAAGTATGTAAACTAACAACAGATTTCACTGATGGAGCTGTCGTTGGACTAGATAGAAAGAATCAGTGGCGGATCTAGGGCAGTCTGGATCCGCCACTGTAGATAGCTTATTGAAACTTTAAAATCGCAGCTCTAGAGCTGAATGAGAAAAAAACTCCTGAAATGAATCCAGATACAAAATTATGCTAAAATGCGATCCACTGATGAAAAAAAACCAACTAAATTAATAATCTATATAAAATCGCTACTCGTTAGTCTGTTCAGTGATTTCGCAAATATGAATGTGATATCGTCGATATCTAGATGTGCTTGGCAGCTTACAACCAAATATATATAAATATGGGTACAATTACCGACATTCTGACTGATAAGCAATTCACTAAGACACTAACTTTCACGTTTTGTTTGTTTAATGACGGTTGCGACAGTATATCGGAAGCTTTAAAGGCAACCATATACAAAGGCAGTATTGCATTAATCTTTTTCAAACCTAGATTGACTGTTCGCTGAAGTATCCACGTTTCATTAGTAATGCTGTATACCAATACACTGTAACATGAAACATAACTAATACAGACCATGACGCATTTTACAGTTCTTACCTGCGCTGTGTTCCAAAATGGAAGCCGAAGACGGAAGTTGTTTCGTAATGTCGTTCTTTACATCAAGTTCATGTAAGTCAGTCCTGAAATGAGAAATCGGACATGACATTCTTCTTCAGTTCGGTAACCACTTGAAACAGGCTATACATCGCTAGCTAAAGCCAAGGAGACAGCAGATTTCACTGGTAATAAATTCTTGCGGTTTGAGAGCGCAAAAGTGAGGGAGGGGTGGGAATCCAGGTACAACACTTGGCAAGGGGAGGATGGGGGAATGAAATTGTTAGTCGCCCCAGATTTCTCATGATCGTATTTCGCTTTCGATTTCCCACTTTTCCTCCACTCTCTGTTCCTGGAGTAACATGAAGACTATTTAGTTCTAGGTTTGCTTGCCATCGTTATAAAGAGTCTATAAAGCTTCGGCCGTATTTCTCGCCACTCGACAATATATGGTAATATTCGCTATACTCAATGAATGGATCCACGTACGCTTTTGGAGATATCAATGAATTTACAACAGCACAATAAAGCTTCTGCAATCTTTTCACGTATGTGAACAACTGGAACACTGCAAAATTCTTGAGCTTATTTAGAACATGAGAAGATGATGATCTAGACCCGGGAATCCAGATTATAGTCGATTGTTTACAATTCTTTTGAAACATGTATTACGTTCCAAGGTTAGTTTCAACGTTCATTTCCTCTGTTTGGTCAACAGTTTCTTTTAAGACTTCACCCTCGTAACTCTCCCCACCCCTCCCCTTACCAAAGCGCTATGAAAGCAGTTTCAGTAGTCAAATCTTTCCCCCTAGGTCCTCCTGTCTACAGCTTGTTCGAGAACTACATGTAGGCATGCGACAATTTCCAAAGGTGCTATGGATAATGGCAGTTCAACGTTTCTTGTTCTGAGTAGTTCATGTTGTCTCAGCAGGAGGGAAGAGGAAACCATAAATAATACATTCATCAAAATTACATTGAAGGGCGCTGAAAAGAAAAATATTTCACGTCAATTTCCGCAGTATTCTTCACCTTTCATTCATTTCTAAATGAACGTCGATAACGGTAACTAGGTACGAATTCAAACAAACACACGATATAAAAGCGATTGTGAGATTCTTCTTTGAAATCGACTATAGATTCGAAATCCGACATAGGTGACGAAGTCGAGTTTCGGCACAGTACTGACGAAGCCCGTCCACATTACGCCGGAGAAATTAGGCCTACCATTCAGGCATCCACACTATTATGTCATGAAAACAGAACTTTTCGAAAACGCTCTTGAAACCAGAAGAATTTAAAAACGCCGGCGTTTCGTTTTTGTGGTGTGGACGAAAAGCACTTTTAAAGAAAAAGAAGAAGAAAAAAAAAAACGATGGCATCACGTTAATCGTGTGATTTCCCTGACCGAGTTTTCCTTAAACACGAATCCAAAATGACGAGTGATTGTTGTGTTTTCAAGTTCCTCCAGTGTAGTGTGGACGGAAAACATTTGATGCGTTTTCAAAGTGAAACCACCGTTTTCAAATTCCTCCGGCGTAATGTTGACGAGGCCCGAGTAAACGCAATCAATACACTTAACAAAGCAATAAATAAAAAGAAATTAACAATATATTTGATGAGACCCTATTAAGCCACACGCTCATGAGGACCCATACTTTGGTTGAGAAAACTCAGATCGTCATATCATGACGAGACGGGGTCAAAGCCGAAAGGGAGCCTTGCATCCGAGATGGTCACTTGCTACCCCAAAAGTGCAAGTCAAGATCGCAACATGAAATGTCCGTACCCTAAATCAAGTTGGTAAAACAGCTCAAGTTACCTCTGAAATGAGGAAGTATGCAAGTGACATATTAGGCCTAAGAGGACGACTTCGTGAAACGTCGCGAATAACTGCGACAACAGAAAAAGTCAAGCAGGGTTGCAACTCATGGATTGCGGCAGAACACAGAGCTAGGGACAGACTGACGTGCAGAGATGTTACGGCCCTATGTGCACTGTGGCACAAAGTGGACAATCAGGATAAGGCCACAGACCAGAATCACTGGCGACGTTTAAGCTAGCAAATCTAAGACTGTATGTTCACACATGGACGGTACCTCCGTGTACGCATATTTCTTATTCGTTTACACTCACTTTTCGTCCACACGGAACTGAGCGACATAAGACACTCTTCAAATTGCATATATTCTTAAACAGACAACTATCTCCGGTTACGTATTCTTGCGTGAATTCCAATTACACCTTAGCACTTTCCAAATTTGCATATTTCGAGAGGTACTCAACTGTATCAATAAGCTTCCTAACAGACCGTTTCCGCTTTGCGAGTTAGTGCCGATATTCTCAAAACGACAAACGAAACTGCATTAGTGCATAGAACGTTGCCATAACCCAGACAAGGCAACGTTTTAAAGCAAGGACCGATTTTTCTTTGGTGATCACAGCGGGTCATTAGACCGTTGAAGCAGCCAATAAAAATATATCCAGAGCTTAAAAGTCCGATGGATAGCCTATCGCTCTGGCGTCACTTACAGTGACGCCAGCTGGTGACGACCGAAATATTTCTGATGGTAACTGTGGCCCTCATTTCTGAATAAGGGTAAACAGGGTTGGTCAAAATGAGTCTTGAAATACTCAAAGTATGTAAACTAACAACAGATTTCACTGATGGAACTGTCGATGGACTAGAAAACACCAAATAAAGTAATAATCTATATAAAATTGCTGTAGAAAATGCTATTCGTTAGTCTGTTGATTTTGCAAATATGAATATGATATCTTCGATATCTAGATGTGCTTGGCAGCTTACAGACAAATATATTACCGACATTTTGACTGATAAGCAATTCACCAAGACACTATCTTTCACGTTCTGTTTGTTTAATGACGGTTGCGACGGTAAATCGGAAGCTTTAAAGGCAACCATATATAAAGGCAGTATTGCATTAATCTTTTTCGAGCCTAGATTGACTGTTCGCTGAAGTATCCGCGTTTCATTAGTAATGCTGTATACCAATACACTGTAACAGATAATATAACTAATACAGACCATGACGCATTTTACAATTCTTACCTGCGCTGTGTTCCAAAATGGAAGCCGAAGACGGAAGTTGTTTCGTAATGTCGTTCTCTATATCAAGTTCATGAGTCAGTCCTGAAATGAGAAATCGGACATGACATTCTTCTTCAGTTCGGTAACCACTTGAAACAGGCTGTACATCGCTAGCTAAAGCCAAGGAGACAGCAGATTTCATTGGTAATAAATTCTTGCGGTTTGAGAGCGCAAAAGTGAGGGAGGGGTGGGAATCCAGGTACAACACTTGGCAAGGGGAGGGTGGGGGAATGAAATTGTTAGTCGCCCCAGATTCCTCATGATCGTATTTCGCTTTCGATTTCCCGCTTTTCCTCCACTCTCTGTTCCTGGAGTAACATGAAGACTATTTAGTTCTAGGTTTGCTTGCCATCGTTATAAAGAGTCTATAAAGTTTCGGCCGTACTTCTCGACACTCGACAATATATGGTAATATTCGCTATATTCAATGAATGGATCCACGTACGCTTTTGGAGATATCGATGCATTTACAACAGCACAATAAAGCTTCTGCAATCTTTTCTCATATGTGAACAATTGGAACACTGCAAAATTCGTAAGCTTTCTTAGAACATGAGACGATGATGATCTAGAACCGGGGATCTAGATTAAATAGTCGATTTTTTACAGTTCCTTTGAAACACGTGTTATGTTCCAAGGTTAGTTTCAACGTTCATTTCCTCTTTTTTGTCAAGTTTCTTTTAAGACTGCAGCCTGCGTCGAGGCCGAAGGAGCCATTTCCAAATGTTCGAGAACTCCTGGTCTCCTTGTAATTCTCCCCACCTCTCCCCTTACCAAAAGCGCTCTATAATCTCAAGGTGCTGGCCAAAAGGATCGCGGCCTCTGGAATCCTGATCACGTGTGGCGTGTTCTCGGATAATCAGACAAAGCAAACTGAAAATGGCGGCTTCGATACAGAATGATGTGGTAGCAGCAGTCGAACATGAAATCAGTTGTCCCGTCTGTTTGGACGATTTTGAAGAGCCTAAATGTCTTCCAAACTGTGCTCATAACGTGTGTCAACATTGTCTTGAGGGGATGGTGAAGAAGAGGCAGAGTTCGATCGAGTGCCCAGTGTGTCGAATTGAGTCTGTGATTCCGAATGGCGGAGTCGCTGCTTTCCCAAAGAATCATCTGCTGGTTCGTTTGATAGAGCGCACGCCTGGACGAAAGGAAAAAGAAGCTATCAAAGAAGCCCTGAAAAACTGTAAAGGTAAATTAGAAGGCGCTGAAACCGCTCTGAAAGAAATGGAAGATCGTTACGAGACTTCCAGAAGCCAAGCTGAACAGATCAAGCAGAATATAAAATCGATGGCAGAAAATGTTGTCACCATGGTGCGAGAACAAGAAACACAGATGCTCTGTGAGATAGATCAGAAACTGAGTCAGAATCGCAACGAAGGAACGTTTGAAATGCATAAATCCAACACCTCAGGGTTATGTGAAAATGCCTCCAGTTGTATCCAAACTGTAGAAGACATTCTGCAAAATGGTGTAGTCAGTGATCTTAAAGATCTCAAAGAAGCCTTGATCGAGGAGTTAAACGAATTCTCCGAGTCTTTGGAATCACGGATTTTTTGGGCAAACTGTGAATTTACCAATCCATTTGATGTTTCACTGGCAAACACAGAATCTGTTGACAAGTTCATTCAGGAGAAGTGTTTGTTAGGTAACCTTACCATAAATACAGACTCTGCATCAGTACCTGAAGACATCCCTACAGCTTCTGCTTTCTCGGGTTTGTGTATAGGCACACCCATTATTCAGAAAAGCATAGACTACTCAATGTGTGGATCATTGATTCAAACTGTGGACAGCTCTTCTCTTGGTGTAGCAAATTTTACCCCCTTTTCTGTGGCAGTGTCCAGAAGTTCTGGTCATTTTGTGGCACTAGATGAGGAAATGAAACATGTTCACATCTTTAATGAGGAGGGAGAACCCTTGAAGAAATTCCGCATCATGTATGGTGATCTGTGGGACATTGGAGTTTCAAATGACGACGAGATAGTCGTTTTAAATCGAGAAAGCAACCGTGTTTTACATTATGACATGAATGGAAACTTCAGGAAAAAATTTGTGACTGCTCCTAAAGAAAATGTCAAGTTTACATCTTTATCTGTTGATATTCATGGACGTTTTATCATCTCATCCAGCCCATGCTATGCGGAAACGCAAGAGGACACCATGCCCCACATTCTTGTCTACAATCCCTCAGGGAAACTAACGTTGTCATTTGGAGATGACAGACTATCGTCTCCAGAAAAGGCAGTGTTTCTGAATGGCAAATTCTTTGTGGTGGATCATGGTGGTGAATGCATTATGGTTTTTGATAAAAGTGGAGATTTTCTTGAAGAAATTGGAAAGGGTCGCCTGGAGCATCCGTGTAGTATTGCAGCTGATTATACTAATGGAAGCCTTGCTGTGAGTGACCGTGGAAATTCCACAATACAGATTTACAGTCAAGATGGGCGTCTACTGCATTGTTTCCGAACTGAACACATTCCATTACAGCTAGCATTCACAAAGAATTACAAGAATCTGCTGGTTTGTTTTGAAATTGATGATGACAAAAAGAACATAGAGATGCTGACTTACTCTTGATGCTGAAAGTTTGTTTGCAAATGTAAAAATGAATTAAACAGAGTTTGTACTAAAGGTGAAGAATGATCATCGCAGTTAATTTTCCAATTTAAGCAATTGGAAAGAAGAAGCCTGAAAAAATCAGGGCTTCAACGGGATTCGAACCCGTGACCTCCGCGATACCGGTGCGATGCTCTACCAACTGAGCTATGAAGCCACACATTGGGAGCAAGGTCAATTAGTTGAGTTCATATCTTCCCGTGAGGAGTGAAATATTCTTCACTTTCACCTACAACCGCAGTTCATATATGAATTATTTCATATAAACTTCACAATAGAGTTTGTACTAGTTTTAATGATTTATTGATGCAGTGCACAGGGCTGTCATTAAGTTTTGAGTTACCTGTAGCCTTGTTCTCCACACCCATAGCAAACTTGTGTCTTTGTGGGTGAATTCTTTCAACAACAGGCAATTTAACCCAAAGCATCAAGGGAAAATCAAGCATACTCAGCCGTAACAGGTGTCATGGTTTACAGTCTTTAATGACAGCCCTGTTGCAATTCTGGTTTGGTGAAGAATTTTATATGCTGTTTGCTAGACCATGCAGCAGTGAAACAGCAGTTAGGGATGAAATTACATTGTACATTGATTTTTGTTTGATAAAATTCACTAATGTCCAAATACAATGTATTAAAGGATCATGAATTCCATGTTAAATACCACCTAAAAAATAAACATTACTTTTCAAATCATGTATTGTGAAACTTAGCATGAAATGCATAATTGGATAGTGAATTTTCAGATATTTTTAGATGAAGAAATATATTGGGGGATTGTAAAATGAGGTTTCCTTTGGTGATTATTTCCTTTTTGTGCATCTATGTTTTGATATTATGAGTAGAAATTTAATCTACAGTAATTACAGCTAATGCAGTTAGCTATAAAGGTTTTTGGTTTGCATCTAATCAGTTACACACAAAATGTGAATTGCACACAAGAAACTAAAATCTGAACACATTTTAATAGCTTGGTTATTTTGTTTGCAAGTATTTCCTTTCTCTAGAATATAGACTCTTTTAAATGTATTATACATGTCGTGTTTATTCTACCTAAAGAGGTGTATTATATTTTCTTTATTATGCATTGTATGTGTTACTGATCAGATGCAAACCAAAAATCGTCCTCTGAAGGGGCGTGAATCTGCCCTTCTGTTAAGCAAGAAGTCACCTATCATTCAGTGGCCTTTTGAGCACAACTGTATCTGATACTTTGCCCAGTTACATATATATGTATCTCCTGTATAACGAATGCTGTCTTGTCAGGATAACCCATGTTATTTAGATTAGGAAATAACTGACACATGTAAGATATTCCTAGAAAATAATAAAATGTACCTGTTACATGTATTCGCCATCAATAGACATACTGCGATAAACATACATGTATGCATTGGCCTCTACCAGGCATTTGGTTCTTTGGTAAGCAACGTTAAAAACGTTATGACAGAGAGAGGGCTGGAACTGAATTAAAACTTCATTGAAATGTCATCCCATAATGCAAAGCGACAAAAGAAGGAAGGCAGGTAAAATGGACCTTTTTACAGATGTCACGCTTTCACGCCTGGCATACAATTCTTTGTAAAAATTGGTTATGTTGGGTCCGATATTTTCACGAGTTTGCAACGGAATCTTATGAAACTTCGCATATTTATTAAATTCACCAGGATGAATTTATCTATCCAGGTAGTTTTACGTTTATATTAAAGATACGAAGAATTGTTGAAATTGCGTGACATCAGTAGAAAGGTCCGTTTTTACGAGTCACGTCACTTGCGTGACATGTCTGTTAATGGCAGTTACTGTGGATAGACAGACAGACAGACACAACCTTTATAAAGCTCAGAAGCTTATTATGGAGTCGTCCAAAAAAACAAATAAAGTAGGGTGAATGAATTCGTCTCGCTCGCGACTTTCTCTCGTCGGCTCTTCGCACTTGCCTTTTATTACTCGTAAAAGGGACTCTCCCGAATAAGCGCCTCCAAAAAGCGGTAACGGAACTTCAGCGGTGACAGTTCAATTCCGGGCTCAATGGATAGGACGACGTTACCGGTTTGCCTTGGAAACTGGCATTATCATCAACTGCCATCACCTGAACACAGACGTTTCCCCGCCGGCTTGTTTACTTAAAGAAGAACAAATAACATGGGGAAAGCTACTTATGAGATAAACCCTGCAGGCAGGCTCACGTTTGGGTCACACGCCCGTTCGGCAGACACTCGGGCATGTGATGACGCATGACCACTTGTTCTCTGTGGCCCTTTCACTGATAAGGGATGTACAAGTCTTCGGCAATGGTTGGAAGAACCCAGAATTTATTTGAGTCAGTGAGTGGCTTGTGCCGGATTGACTCGGTTTAAGTTGATACCATTTCTTCAAAACTGTTGACTTACAATGAGTCAGTGAAAAACTCTTTTAAACCTAAATCCCGGATTATATTTGCGTTAATCAGCTTTAGAAGGGCCGCGAACATTCATGCCCTGTAGTTCCCTTGCAGTACAAGATACTAATGGCTTTAGCGACCTTTTTTGAAGTTCGCCCAAAGATAGGTTTAATCTCTGATAAAAAGATAGAGAGATAGAATGAAAAGGAAAAAGTCAACACTGAACATTCTTTCTTAACAGTTGGTCACGTGACCAATTGTTGTAAAACATGGTTGGATCTGTGTGATTTCACTGAGGAAACGAACAAGAGTGTTCTAATTAGTTCAAATACCGATTCATCACATTCTGTATAACTGATAGATTTAACTGTGACGAAAGTTTGAACACTTTTGGAAACAAGAAGACGGTCTGGACGGAGTTTCACTGAAAGCTGAGAATTGCATCGAACCTTTACTTGTGTCAAATTTTTTAACTGTTGGCTGAGATCCGAAATCTGAAGAATTTACTGATAGTCGAAGAAATAGGTTCATCTATTCACTGATATCGCTGAAGAAATCTTCCAGATTCAACTGTGGAGTGGGACTGAACCCATCAGAAAGGGCCAAAAGGGGCACCTCTTTCGGGATGCAGGTATACAAAAGGATGGGGCATGGATTGTACTAGTTCAACTGTACAAAAGTGAGGGGGAAAACTGTCATTCAGGTATGTGAGTGCCCTTCAAAATATCTCGAGAAAATGTTCCAGAAGCTTAGTCTTCAGCATTTCAAGGGCTTAAAAATGAAAAATTTAGCCGAAGGGATGCCAGTATGAAGATATTATCGGGCGCGAAAAAATTATCGGCCGGAACGCGATGTCTTGACAGTACGGATAGAGCGCAGCGAAGTCCGTACAATTCCGATATCTCTCAGTACGGTCCCGAGCAAGCTTGGTTAATTAAAAAAATTATTACACGACTGATGTTTAGAGAATAATGCCACGATCATGGACTGGAAAAAAGCGCGGTATTCTGATTGGAAGCCGACAAGGCGTATACTCACGTGTGATGTTAAAAATTGAACCACAGAAGGGAAAGAGAGTTGGAAGAAAAAGAATGTTTTATGTTTAAGATAATCAGGTTCTTTTAGAGCCGTAAGCCATAAAACAACCAAAAAATCTTCAAGAAAGGTCATCAGGGATCATTCGGGACAATGTCCGGTACAATATCGAGAGAATATTGGACCGGCAATGGAGGAATCTGTTTGGTCCATTTAGTTATTGGCCCTGGGAACTAACGTAATCGTGTAATAAATACATATATACACATGTTTTTTAAGTTGATTGCTTTTATGTTTAGACCTGTTTATGGACAGTCACGTTAACATCTGTTGAAAAGAGAGGCCTTTTCTGATTTTTCTAAATTATGGCCAACGGCGCGTGGATATCTTGCGCTCACAGTATAGTACACGCTTCAACAGTCAAATTCCACTGATACTATCTACCACCATCTGTGGGCGCAGACACTTGGAATCTCTCATTCTTTTTAAAAGGACCGTAGCCCAACTGGCGAGATAAGGGGGTCTTAGTTTAATTAGGATATTACCCAATTTATGCCTTATCAAAATCGTTATGACCACAGCATTGGAAAATAATTGGACGTGGCGAGGTACCCCCTCTTACCCCTTCTAATGTAATCGGACAAACCGCAGCGCAGGAGTACCGTAATTGTTGAGGCAGATGACCAACCTCCGGTTCAGTTGTCGCTTCTGAAAAAACATTTGATTATATCTTTACTTCATTATGTACAGATGTAAATTGTGGCATTGAAGCTGTTTCAGGTGCGCGATCAATTACCGCCGAATTTCTCGCAGCCCGACCGCCTTAGCTAATTGTTTCAATGACAGGCGCTTGAGAAAAAGCTTCCATAATGAACTCATTTGGCAAGCAAAAAAGAACAACACTTTTATCTGCTTCATTGACACAGCGCGACAATACTGACAGGTTTGGAAAATATATGCGGTTTTGGTCATAAAACAATTAGCGAATGTAAACAAATCGCAAGAAAGGGAGAGCACCAGCCGTTTTCTAATCTTCCGACATTGAAGAACTGTCTTTTGTTTGTAAATTCAACAAATGACACGTACATGCAACAGAATAAAAGAACGATCAGTATCTATCCGCAACGTCTGCACAGAGGGTATATTTTACAGCTAATTCCCTCAGGAGGCGACGCATCATTACAGCGATATTCAAGTTATTAATCCTTGAGTTTACATATAACCGAATCACGTGTCTCGGCCTTGTCAATCACTTGAGCTTTAGTAAATTCGCTGGATTTCATTTCTTTTTCTTTAGTATTGTGAGCGTGCATTGCTCCGTTGCTGCAGGCGTAAAGGAAACTGTACTGTAGTAAATTTGGTGTTGAAACCTTGCGAAGGCCGTTGCATGGAAACATAACAGGGGCGAAACCCTTCGAAGTTCAGGTATTTAACATTTTTGGAGCAAGTGTTCGGCATGCAAATGGCTTCGGCGGATATGAGCTCACTTGAGCAGCGTGCCGCTTCGCTTTTTGTTTGCCGTAAGATTTTTCCACGGGTATTGCGTGTAAGTGCAGAAATTAATCCCTTCTTGTTACGTATACTATCTATTATTCAGGGACAAAATGGCCGAAGCTGCAGAGCCTGGTAGCGGGTTCAACTCGAAGAGTGTTGCTCTTCGAGCGCAGAAGAAGATCTTGGGGAAAATGGCTTCGAAAAATATGGCGAAAGCTTTTGTAGACGACACTACAGGAGATCTACTAGATCAGCTGTACAGGCTAGCCAAGCTGGAGACAGGCAGCAAGAAAGAAGCGGAAAAACTCGTGAAGAACCTTGTCAAAATTGTGGTTAAGATCAGCATTTTGTTTCGCAACGACCAGCTGAGTCGGGAGGAAATTCAAACAGCGGAGAAGTTTAGGAGAAACTTTCGGTCTGCAGCCATGACATTTATCAGTTTCTATGAGGTTGATTTCTCTTTCGATAAGAAGTTTTTAACCAAGAATTTGGAGGACTGCCGAAGCCTACTCCATGAAATCATCGAGCGCCACCTGACGGCGAAATCGCATGGACGGGTTGATCACGTTTTCAACTACTATGCAAATGGCGATATGTTAGAGAGAGTATTTCAAGAGAAACGCGACGGACCTTTCGGCGTTATTCTCAAAAATATCGTAGCCAATCTGAACAAACTAATGGAGGAAGGCAATCTATAGGATTCCTGTGTACGGGATATGGCAAACTCAATGGGACTTTCGGTTATCTAACTGTACATTTACTGTGACCTTCGATTCGTCATCGTGTGGTTGCATATATCTTTTTCAAAATATGCGAGGCGTGTATTAAACATACACAGTCTTTATTGTTATGATATTTATTTACCCGTAACTTATATTAGACCTTTAAGTGTCGAAATTTTTAGAAACAGTGAAAGTTACAGCGTAAGAATATAATGATTCGTGGAGAATTTTTGTGTTATTTTCAGGCATTTCGTAGTCTGAAATGTTTACTCGAAATTCCAGGTGCTCGACCTTCCTGTCGAATAAATTTGATTTCTTAAATTTCTTCACAGATTTCAACAGCCTGAAAATTGTCTGTGATTGAAATAATCACTATTTATAAAGAAAATATTGATGCCTCTTCGTTCCATTTAAAAGAAAACTGTTTTAAAGAGGCGATGGCCGTTTTCTGGGCTGCTGTTTCTTTAATTTCTAAATATTGAAATATATCATAAATGAAAGGTATTACGAAGATCCTAGGCCGTATAAATTTTCCTTTTTTATCACAATTGTTTGAAAAAATTCATTACTTGCATTTTCAATATTGCGAAGTTTTAATCCTTATCACCGGCCGATCTTCTAGTCTCGGAGTAAGATTAAACCGAACATTTTGGTGTGATTTACTGTCTTAATTCAGACTGCTTCCGTTCAAAACGTCCTCTAATTTTGAATAATTTTTTTTATTTGTATAATTGATTTTACATGGAATCTTAAATTGCAACTACACACACACAGGAGGTTCTTCTGTTGTAACCATTTAATTCATCCTTCCAAAGATGTGTTCAGCAGTATATATACTGGTAGTTATGCCAAGGGAATTTTTAGATCACGAGTTCAGATTACATAGAACGTAAGTCTTATGCTTAATTGTGTCGTTTTATGATAAAATAGACAAAAAAATCAATCCAAGATCCCTTTGTTTTCATCTTTAACACTAGAACATTGATTGGACAAAAACTTTGCAAATTATTTTCACTTTTTATTCCTAATCTCTTCAAAGAGAGAATGTTACAGAATAACTTTAATGATTCCACAAGGTTGAATAATTTAGTTAGATGTGTACTGTACAAAGCCTTTTAATTTATAGTGACTATGTTTGTATGTATTCACATACTCTGCCTAGATGTAGAAATAAGCTGAAAGTGATCTATTAAAAAGTAATTTTCTGAGATGGCATATTTTGACCTACTGGATTAAATTAATGACTGTGATCTCCACTGGTTTTTCAAACTAAATTAATATTAAATTTTTTTAAAATTAAGTTTTCAGTTACATTTAATTTCTTTTAGCATTATTTTAGTAGTTCCCAGGAAATAAATTCAGGAACCAGCTCTAAACAGTAGATTTTTACAACATTTGGAAAAATATGAATTTTCAATCCATAAATCTAATTACAGTTTTTTTGTATGGTTGAAAATTCCTGCTGATTAATATGCTTTTGCATGTGCAAGTTTTATTAAAATATTTTGATAGTGATTCCTGGTATTAAAAACAGCAAATAAATGATATTTTATTTTTATTAAAACATAAACATACCCATTCAGAATTGTGACGTTCTCGTCAAATTTTGGGACTGCTTCAGCTGATGTACACTGTATATGGAATGGCAAGTCAGCTGATTAGTACAGTCCTGCGGTGGGAGGTGATAAAAAGGATTTAAGATGGCTCAGGGTAATCATCATGACGTTGTGCACGCAAGTGTTACGTTTTGAATTCTGTTTTTGCATTCATTTTTACACCCAGTCCTCTCAAACTTACTACATGTCATAAGCAATGATTAAATAGCGTTTAACTGTCATCTCTGTTAAAATTTTGGGTTGAAGCCTTGAATTATAAGTGCTCAAAGAAATGCGTCTTTCACTTTTTTATGGTTTTATTTGTGATTTTCTTGAATTTCCATCTGTGAAATCTTCCAAAATTTTCACAGCACATCGCATCCTTCGGAATACAAGTTTTAAACACAAAAAAAATAGGGTTTGTTTAGGCAGTTTTTTTCTATTTTTGCACATTTATGTCTTTTACCTTGTTTGCGAAAAAACTGGTCTTATAGATTTCCCTGAAAAACGAGCTCCGACTAAACTAAAATAGTTACCACCAGTCTGCCAAATTTTACGAAATTTTACTTAAGGAAATGCGAGAAAATTCACTGTCAGTTTTGCTTTTTCGGCTCATGTTGATGGCGTAAAATAGTGAAAAACACTGACATTTTCCTTTGAGTGCACGCAGATTACTTGAGCTGTCATCCTCAGCACGCGTGCAGTCGTAAAACTATAGGGAGCCACCTTAAAACCAGCTAAGCAAGAATCCACGTCAGCACCCATTCCACTGCCAACTCTCAACCATTCTGATTTGCTTATGTTAGTTACAATGGATAGTTTTCGTTTGTTTAATGAGTAACTGATCACTGCTCTCACTTGCTCATGGCATGTTTCACTGTGTGCTATAATAATAAAAAATGATTGTTGGTGGGAGTTGAAGGAAGCTTTACCCAGTTTTTGTTTCAAGACTCATTTCAACTGTCATTCTTGCTTGCTGTACAGGCGTATTCATCAGATTGATGTATTAGTGTAAAGCGTACATTGCATACGCAAATATCTTTGTTTGTGTGAAACAGTCATGGTTTTCATATGAAGGGGTGCATGGAAAAAAGCTTTAAGTGACTCTTGACCTCATGTCAAATTCTCCTTTCTTTCACAGAAGGAAGCTAAAAGCAATTTGCTTGGAGAATCTTGTAGTCTATCAGATGTTACGTAGGGTCTTTTTCCATGCACCCCTTCATGTGATCTTAAGAGTAGTTTGACTGTTTGTGTGTACATATTTTATTTATCCAAGCTTTAAATATTTCTTTTTACACATGTTAATGGTAAGAGCAATAACTGAAGAATATTGCTTATGGCTCAGTTAACATTGATTGACCCAGAAAGAAGGAGAGACACTTTGCTATAGTCTATATGACTTCCTGTAGACACAATATTTCTCTTTTGTACCTTTCATTGTCAAGCTGTAGTAAGAATATTACAATGTGACAGTTCGTATTTGTGTTTCACCACCAAGAAGAAAAATGATCAATCAAAACATTTGTAGAGAACAAAGTGATGGTGAGCTAATAATTTTGAAACATCGACAATTTATACTATTTTATACCTGAAACAAATGCTTCCTTGAAAACAAACCAAGTCGAAGTCCAACCTCTCTGGAAACTGTCAGGGTCTGTTTTGAGCAGTGTTGGATGGTTTTGAGGCAGCTGTCACTAGATTGGGCTAGAAGGAGTTCTCATATTAAATTTTGATCTGTCAATCTATATCAAGTTATACTTGCCAACTCTTACATGTACACGGTCCATAGGCACGAGTCTCTCACCTAGAGGTTGAAAATTTTGATCTCGTGATTACAGACAGATTTCTTGGGCCTAGCTGACTGATTTGAAATGTAACAGCCTTATATGACAAGGTTTCAAAAAAGTGTAAACCTGAACCAACAAAAGAAAAGAAGGTTCACTCATTGACGGTAGTCAAAAGCTCCCAGCAAATGTAACCACCTACTTCATGATGTCAGCCCGCTACTCTGCTGGGATATTTGTCTAATTCATTAGAAACAGATCACAAAATCAGCTGCCTACTCCTGTCCGTCTTTAACAATAAAGCTACATGTACTTCCTTTCAAACATCCAGTGAACCCTGCACATTTAGCCCGATTCTACCATTATCAGAGAAAAAGTATATAAATTTGCAATGTTCAAAACAATATGGTACCCCTTATCCTCTTGGATACCTATGGCAGCTAAGAGATGGGGAAAAAGGAGTTACATATTACTACATTGTAATAATCAAGAGAGTAGTTTCTTTATTTAGCTCTAATAGATGTTAGTTGTTTTTGGCTTTTTCTTATTTATGTGTCAGTTTTCCCTCAAGGTCTTTTCTTATCTATTCTTCAGGATGTGAAATAACTCAGGCCTCATAAACCTGGACTCTGGGAGTCACCCCTATGACGTACCCCCTTCCCTTGTCAAAATAGAAATTAGCTCAGCCTGGCAAATGAATCTAGGTTTGGAGACAAACTTTACCTTAGCTTGCTTTAGGACCTATGTGATTAGGACAGGAGTGTGCTGACCTGTCTGCAATGGCCACCTGCAAGAGGTTATAAGCATAACATATGAGTTCCTGATAAGTTTCATTTTGGCCACAACTGTGTATATAAGCTTAATATTTTGAGCGAGACACTTCCAAGTCATATCTTACAGAGTTTCATAGGTCTTCATAGCCTTTCCACCGTACCTCCTCATCTTGCTTGCATGGCGATGAAATCATTACACCATTCAGGCTGTTGGCGAAAGCTTGGATATTACAGGTCCTACATGTACAACTACACCCAACTACACACAATCTGTTGCTTCCACACATGACTGACATGATTTTCCAAGGGAAAGAAATTCCCGCGCATTTCCGACCGCGAGGTACTCGACTCCATATAGCTAAATATGGCAATGGTAACCTTATATGGAATCTCCCCTACGGCCATCTGCGCCCGGCAGAAAAGCTCTTCGTGTAAACATTACAAAACATGCAAAAATCACCGAGTCAATATAAGTTGAACTCATCAAAACAGCTGGAATTTGAACAAAGAGCGCTAACGACGAGTTGCTTTGTCAAGTTGGATATTTCTTGTACTCGATGCGCGAGCTGACGACGTACCCAAGATGTCGAGAAGCGATCGGTCGAAGTCGAACAAACATGAAGTTGGGGAACTGTCGTTGTTGGTGAACGGGCTCAGTTTTTCGTCGCTGGATGTCGGTTCTATCAAAGACGCCATTCGGAAACTTGATGCTCGTTTAGAAGAAAATACAGCAAGGTAATGTAATACTACTCAAAGCGCGACTGAACTTTCAAGTAATACAGATATGATTCACAAACCATTTTCTCTTTTCGCAATTCACACAGAGTTAAGAAACATGTAAGTTTAAGTTCAGCTGGATGTAAGCTTGCCTGAATCTTTTAAAAGTAACCTTAAATTTGTGGCCTTGGCTTGACAGTCACGACAGGATTGCATTGCATCATTGCTTGAACGTAAACGTAGTTGCATACATAGCAGACACAGTGTAAATGATAATCAGCAAATGAACAGACAAAACTAACACAAATGATGGCTGGATTTATTCTAGAAAAATATGTGTGATAATTATGTTGGGTGGTGCATTTTTGGTTTTCATGTGACTTCATTACCACCATGTTGGTGGTCATTATCAGAACTTATTACAGTCGAACCTCTCGTAAGCGACCACCCAAAATGTCAACCTTAGGTGGTGGTCGCTTGCAAGAGTTAAGACCACTTTGGGTCAAAATTTTGCTTCATTAGCATGCAGTATTGCAGAGACTTAACCCTTGCATCAGTGCCCATCTAAACCCATGTAATAACTTTTATTAGCCACAAAAATATTTTTAAAGCTTTCTAGAGTATTTATGTAGAATATTTAACATAGTTCACTTCTGATATTAAACTGCCTAAAAAGGCGAATGGAACAAGTCTCATGATAGTTACAAATTGAATCTTTAATGTTGTGTTAACGTTAGGGGGACTGAACATGAACTAAAAAGGATAGGATTGCTAGCTTTAAATTTGACAGCATGTTATTATCCAATTTCCACTCTATAATTTGTTGAGTGGTCGTTTACAGGAGGTTAAGAACAAAAGAAAATTTCAAGCATTTAGCTTTAAAAGTGGTCACAGTTGCTTACAAGAGGTGGTCGCTTCTACATGTAAGAGGTTCCAAATATAGTGTCTTGACTGGGAAAATTTTATTATGTTAGAAAACTGGTCGCTTGGAGAGGTGGTTGCTTATGAGAGGTGATTGAAACCGGAGGTTTGACTGTATATGACAAATAAGTCCATGTCGAAAACTACCAAATGGCTGACCATGTTTAACTTCCCCTATAATGTGTAGCAAACCGGTGAGCATTGAGAACATCATGTATGCCTATGGATGGTGTCTCTTCTCTTTGATTTTACCAGACCTCCCAGGATCAGGGGCCTTGCGACCCTTAACTTGTCACAGAGGCCTACTCTTCCAGCTCCAGACGCCTACCTCAAAACATTTTGAAACCCCTGAAGATAGATCTGTCAGAAATTGTTTTTGGAAATTGTCTAACTCCAGAACATTGCACAAAAATAAACAGTTTCTTCTTTTGAATACATTTTTCTTTGATGTCAGTTAAATTAAATAATAATGAGAGCAGCCTATAAAATGTAAATAATTATATACTTAACTTTGGTGTACATACTCACTGAGAATTGATGCATTAACTCAGCAGAATTTTAAAAGAGCCATTAAATTAAATGCTTTTTTTGAACTAGCTTGTTCAGGCCTTATTGGGGAAATATTGATCTCCTTCTTTTTGTGCAATTTTGTGGAGTGACGGTACCGGTCAAAGGGATTGCAGCACCTACATGTGTGTAAAATGCGTGTAGTCTGCGTGTAGTATTTGTGGACACTGCGGGTAAGGTGCGTGTAAAATTTACTGATCCGGTAGTTCCACGCATTGGGGTGTAATTTCACCTATATGCGTGTATTTTAATTGGTAGAAGAAACCTTTGTTATTCATACACGCATTTGCGTGTATATTGCAAAACAAAAAGCCACTACTAACTTGTATTCGATACACACGACTGTCACTCCTCTCAGTGTTCACAACAAAAGGTAAATTTAAAAGCCAACAAGCATTGCTAAATAAGTGGACTAGCTCGAGCACCTATCAAACAAATACTCTTTCTTATTCCGTAGCAGCCCACACTTCTACTTAACATCAAAACTTCTAAATTCTTAAAGATCTCTGAGCTTTCATTTACGTTGGAACACGTACGATGTACGTCGCAACGTAATGTTTACCCACACACAAAGTGTCATTTCAACTCCTGTTCTTTCGATAACAATGAAATAGGGATTCAAACAGAAACTCATGGACTCTCTCTTAATCTTAAACGGCGAAGAATCAAAGCTTTTTCTGATCAAAATCTAAGCATTCGTTAATTTTCAAGTCATCAGGTTCTTATGTAACCTTCTGACCACAACCCGCAATGTTTACACCCAGTGCGTTTGATTATTCAGCTTAACTTACCATGCATTTGAATACCGATAAGCTAGCTTCGAGAAAACATTCAGATTTTCATCCGTGGGTTAAGTCCGGTTGACAGATCGTTGCGTGTCTGTATATGTGTACGCGTATGGAATAAAATGAGGTAGTAACAACAAACATCTTTCACACTGCACAGGATTTTCGCCTGGGTAGATTTTGGTCACATGCTAGGCAATGCTATTCAAGAAACAGATCGAATTTCATTTTTATGAGATCAAAACAATATGTTTTCAGGCAGAGAACATTCGCTTCTGAGCACTATCAATGACGAATCTTCAAATGCTTTTTAAACTTAAGGAAGGATAACTGATGTTTAAAAATTAACAGAAAATCTCAAGCGAAATATTGTGTTTTGCTGTTATTTCATGTCTATCAAGCCTCAGTTTGTCAGTCCCTGGCACCCTTGTTGTTTCTCAGGAAAAGGAAAAAACACGTCCGGAAAAGCTTTTGAACACTGGTAAACTCCAAACTTTTCGGAGTACGAAATATTTTTAATGAATCTTTGGATTGATTTTAAGTACACTGATTGCTGTTAACTAAAACGGAAAGCAACATTATATGTTCATGTTCCACTATCTCAGTGAATCCTAGCACGCCTGCCAGTTGCTGGTGCCGCTGGTACACACAATATCACATGAACTGCATGTAGTTACACGCATGTAATTATGCGCATTTTCGTGCATTTGCATGTAAGGTGCATGGACGCTGCGTGTAATGTGCGTGTAGTACACACGCTTTACGTGCGTGTAATGCTGCAGTCCCTTTGACTGGTACTATACATGTAACCTGTGGCTCAGTCCATAAACCTGCAAAATATAACTTGACTGATATTTCACCAATAAGGACCTCCCACTAGTTCAGTAACATATTATATTCTGATCAACTTCTTTTGTTTGTGTCACCATCATGCAGAGTGAAAATTTGATTTATTATTAACCAGTGTACAGTTGCTGGTTGATACTGTTTCATGTACGTGTATATCTAGGAATTTGAGTGAGAAAGTGTTGATGAACTTCCTTTTCAACAGCTTGCAAGAAAGTTGGGGACAGTTTGTTGATGTCTGCAACACCATTTCAAAAGACAAAACTCAGGATTCATCAGAATGGCTGAACTCTAAAGATGCAGTTGATTTTTTGACATCTTCCAATGTTACACAGACCAGTGCTTGCTCTTATGAACCTATAGCACTCAACTGCTTCTTAAACAATGTGGTAAGTTGCTGAAAACATTTGTCTTGTTTCTACAGAGTTATTAATAGTAACAAGTTGTAGTGGAAGTTTGGGGGAAAAAGAAACAGAGTCACAACCATTGTGAGGTGTTGACTTCCCAAACTTTCATGAATGTTTCACAGCTTGAATGAAACAAAGAATTTTGTTGTGTTAGGAAATGAAAGGTAAATTTCTCTTCTTCGGAGTATCATAAACTCGAGAATTCTCATTGTTCATGGAATTACCAAATCTGTTTTTGGTGGTGGACTACTAGAGTATTTCAAAAACCTTAAACATATACATGTATAAATGTACACATGTATCTGCTGTTCAGGCTCACAACATGGTATGGTTTTAATATGTAACAAAGTTGTTTAATTCGTGCTTGTATATGTACATGTACCTTTGGTTGTGGTGATAAACAATCTTTCTGTGCATGTAACGTGTAGATTCAGGCCCTAGAGCGAAATCCTGGTAAAGAAGAGTCCATCTTTGAAGACCTGGTCCAGTTTGCATCTCAACAAGGCATCCTTATGCCGTTTGGTCAGCCAGATAAAAGAGAGGATGGCGAACAACTGGCAGAGGTACCATTGAACACCATTGTCATAGAGGATGAGCAAGCCACTGATGTGTTGTGGGAGGCAATCAGGAGTAAGATTCGTAAAGGAATCTGGACACTTCTTGCAAACTTACCTCTGTCTGATCAACACAGTGACCAACCTTGTGATGAGCAAACTAAAATCAAGCTGTTGCATGACTTGTGTTTTCTTTACCCACCAGATGAAATCTGGAAAGGATACAAGAATTATCGCAGACAATTGATGGATCAGTACATTTCTAATAGAGTTTTGTTACAAAGGATAGAAACAGATATTGCTGTTTCGTCTGAAGTTCCAAGTAATGTTGTGTCATTTGTTAAGTTATGTCGCGCAGTTGAAGTGATGATATATGAAGATGCAATGATTTTGCAAGAGGGGATTTTCCCTACAATGGTACCAAGCTTTGAGTTCATCCATGAGTCGTACTTAGGGAAGATAACACAAGAGTTACAGTCTGTATGTCAGACCTTTGATGTTAACAAGAAGGATGACCAAGGATTCTTGAGTGAAATGGTGCAAGCACCAGGAAGCAGAAGAGGTTCTAATGTATCACATGTTAAACAGACTGATTCAAAAGACAACCTGATAGCTCATAAACATTGCTTTGAGGCAATGGTTAATTTGGAGAGGCTTGTGGACAGAGTTACAAGTCATAGATCAGAAAATGAAGGAACAGGTACGTATAGTGTACAATGTATGTAATGTGGGTTCTGCAATGTACATGTACATTATGTATCCAGCCCGTTCAATATTTTTTGAAGTAGTGGAGGTAACTAAAAAGGTAAGCAGCAGCTGGTTTTTTCTTATGATTGAGGAGGATCCATGGCCTAGTGGTTTGGATGCTGGATTTGTAATCCAGATATCCTGGGTTTTAATCCTTCATCCTGTCACTAGATGGATTTGTGTTTTGGTGGTCTTGAATCACAAAAAAAGAGCCAACCGGTCAGCCTCCTACCAGTTTTCATAGTATGGTCACCACTGGCTGTGCTCTACAGACAGTTCATATGGTCCCAGAGAAACTAGAGTCCAGAAATTATCTTCATCTATATTACAGAAACGTCAGCCTGTAAAAGTAAAAAATATATATCCTGTGCAGAGCTCAAGGCTGTGGTCTTTAGAAAAATTGCCAGAAGGCCAAAGGCTCCTAACTATAAGATCATGGGTGCCCAGCACTAAGCTTACACGAAAAAAGTAAGTTCTTCCAGTCACCTAAAGGCAAAAGTCACCTGTGGCACCCGGGCACCTCTAGAGCATGGAGCTACATGTACTCTGTCTGACAGTAAATTCAAACCCCAAGATTTGCTAAAAGAACTATCCAAGAATTGGTGGAGGATGCAGTTATAGGAAACATGAAATGTTTGTTTGGTGTGAATTTTTAATATAATTACTTTCAATCATGGCTAATTAAACTATCTGATTTGTGTGCTTAGGGAGTAGGGTTGGTGGTCTGCAGAATGTCGCAAGGTCCCCTTCCAGTCCAGTCCTGGGACACAGGAATCCCAGTCGTCAAAGCTCCAAAAAGAGTGCCGATATGCCATTTTATGTAGCAGAAGGAAATTTGCCTTTGCCTTTTGGTAAGTGGAAGGGGTACTGAATGCTTTGACATCTCCACCATCCTAATAAAAATACTAGCAAGACCTAGTTTTTGGCATTCTTTACTTGTTACTGATCATATTTGACCTTCACTTATTCAGGTTCTGGTGGTGGTAGACTTGATTCTCAAACTCTCGGCAGTGGATCATCTTCAAATCAGGATGCCCAACTGTGGCCTTGGAGAGATGAATTTAAGAGCCACATATCAAAGATATCAATGGCTCTCAGTGAGAGTATCAAACAGACATGTGAGAAGGCTCTTGATGAGGAGATGCAGTTATACAAGTCTTCAGAGAGAATACCTACAGTTAAGCTAAAAGGTTTGAAAGGCTATTGCCTTTTTGACTACATGTACATGTCTCACAAATTTTGAAACCTTCAAATTGTTTCATAGAGGAGCTCTGGGCCACCGAGTGGAGCCCCATGCATACTCATATAGTAAAGAAAAGGAAATCCATGAATTGATTTTCTCATGGTTATCATGGCTAGCAGTATTACTCGTGGGTGCGCGTATGCATGATGACGATGACGTCTGAAGCTATCAATAAGATGTAAAACCATCTCCAGTGAGCAATGACAATTAAAACGCACACTTTATCCAACTTATTTCATTGTTATGTAGTTATTAACCTAGACTTATTGATAGCAATAGAGTATTTTTATGTTGTATTTCATTGTTTCTTTGTTGGAGATATTATCAGTCCCATAATACACTGAAATCTGAATGGAAATAAGTTATGTATGTATGTATGTAATGTAATGTAATGTATGTATGTATGCATGCATGCATGCATGCATGCATGCATGTATGTATGTATGTATGTATGCGTGTATGTATGCGTGTATGTATGTATGTATGTATGTATGTATGTGATTCAATGCGGTTAAAACTGAAACAACACGAACATAGCAAACCTAAACAAAGCAAAAACGGAGCAAACTTAAACCCATGATAATAACAGAGACTTGATGATAATAGAGATATTTGTAACATGATGCTGGGACTGCTTACAAATGGCTGAGATGCGGCGACAAACTGCACTAGATGCTTGGATTTTGGATATACTAAGCTGCGATCCACACTGCGAAAACTTAAAAATACACTGCCCAAAACGTATTTGAATTAATTACCCGAAGATGCTAGCACCATATTCCAACACATTATACAATACAATACAAAATGTACTTGCTAAAAAACAGGATGCATAAATAACACCATTTCAAGGGGTTGCGATCTTACCATGACGACAACAGCAGAGTCGTGCAAGGTGGCGGCCATACTCTGCCTAATAGGTTGACAGAGATATGCAACCTTAGCTAATAGCGTACTTTCTTGATTTTGTTATGGTCAATTCAGACACCTGTCAAAACAAGGTATCCACTGACCAATATCACCTGACCATATTGTTGACACAAGTTTAGAGCTCATCAAGATCACATGCTTTTTTAAAGTTGACCACTGACTAAGGTCTGGTTTTTGATTGGATTGTGGGCTCATGTCAGGGTAACTTATTGTAATCAGGGCTGGGTTGTTCAGAAACCGCTTAACGCTAACCAGGATTAAAATTAACTGAAGTGTGAATTTTTCTTGTATACAAATGTTTTTTACTGTTTTTGTTGTGCGTAGTTTGAGATTATTCAAACACCAAAAAGAAGGCCAAACGATATAAACAGAAAACATCACTGCAAAGTTCAAAACTTAAATCAAAATTCTCACTTATCCTGGGTTAGCTTAATCAGGCTTTGAACAACTCGGCCCAGGAGCTCTGCTTTTAGGCTTGGCTAAATCTATATATTATTTTTTGGTCAATGCCACAACTAAATGCAATGTCCTATGTTAATTACAATCGTGTACTTCCAGATGATGTTGTTGGTGGTAAGCAAGATTATCCCAGGAGAATTGCAAAGGTATTGACAGAGGAATTGAAGTTGCTGATCAGAAGCATGAGGACCATTTTTGACATAAATCTTATGAATTTGAGTCATCTTTTGCTTCTTGTAATTGAAGCGTTGACAACAGTTGAGAGTAATGTTTGTTAAAATGTTGTGAAACATTTCATCATTTACTGATCCTCATTCTTCTTCACTGGTTGTTTTGCATGATAAATTGGCAAATCCTTTCTTGTCAACATTCTCAAAAAAAATTCTTTTAGTGTTTTGAAACTTGAAGCTTGAGCCTTGAATCTTGATGCTCACCAATACTGAGGATGGAGAATTGAGTTTCGAGTTGAGACTCTCAATTAACATATTTTAACTGGTACTTACATGTAAGACTGGTCTGTAAGTTAGTTATAAGTTTGCTATTGGGTTCCCTGTGAACATCAAGCTGCTAACAATCTTTGTTTTGCTTTTGTTTAAACACAGTGCTGTGCCATAATTATGGAAAAGGCTGATGATGTTCTCCCACTGGCCAGCAGTCATGGTGGAAAACTCTTCCATGTTGTCAGGTCATCATTTGTTGACTCACTGGAAGCTTGTCTGAAGTCTTACCATTCCAGATTAACTCAGGTACAGATTAACCAAATGCTTGCAGGCCATTTTTACATAATTATGTTGCTCTAGTAGTTACACATGTACATGATTTTGAGAGAACATTTTCTTCCCTTTAGCATGTATAAACATGTAGGCATTTTGATCTTCAAACCAGGCTATTTTGTTTTTCATCTTTTGAGGGGTTCTTAAAAAGAATAACATGCACACAAACCCCCCCCCCTGCCCCCTCAGTCCTACCTCTCCAGGATCCCATATGACCCCTCCCCACCCTAACCCTAACCCACAGCATTTCTCATTCTCCCAAACTCCCACTTTTATTTCTCTAAGGCTAACTTAAGAGAGAGACAGAAAATTTTTTTTTGTTATTTCTTTAGCACATATACATGTACATGTATGACTGTGTTATTTCAGGTGCTCTCTGAGTTTCCCACCCAATGCAGTGTGGAATGTCTCTATACTGTTCTTAGCAGTGCTGTATTTGTCAGAAACCAGCTGGTGCATTATGAAGAGGTGTTAGGTTCTGAACCCAGGTAGGTGTACAGTCTAGGTGACAGAAATGGTAGCCTGACAAATTCTCATAGAGATCGTTGGTGCACTATTGACAGAAAGTCAAGAAAATTTCTCATCTTTTACTTAAGCCATCTTTCAAATGGCCAGCTTTCATTACTGCTTCTCAAACTTATTAATAAATTCTTATAGAGATCCTTTGGTGCACTATTGACAGAAAGTCACGAAAATTTCTCATCTTTTACTTTGGTGGTCTTTCAAATGGCCAGCTTTCATTATTGCTTCTCAAACTCATTAATAATTCATCAAGTTAAAACAAAGAAAATCACAACCGTGAAGGAGATTTGGATACCCGGTCTTAATTGGCATAGATTTTGACGATTTTACTTCTCTGTTTACTCCTTAGTTTTTGTTTCGATTGAGAAGATATATATAAAACACTCAAGACAGTGTTTCATTGGCTATCCAAACACCTTGAATGTCATCAAAAATACTCCGCTGCACATCGTATTTTCTACCCTCTTCTTGGTGTTTGGATATCCTGATGAAACACTGTCTCTCATGTTTGATATATTACATCCACTATCTTTTGTCTTGGGCAAAAAATAATGCATTGACACTGTCTTATTTAAGTCCTATTAATATAACATTAGCTGGCCCCAGCAAAATTAATGATACATTATATGGCCAGATTTTGTTGGTCTGCAGGTGACTGAATATTTAACATTCTGTAGCTGCAACAATACCATTTGTTGATGTAAACTAAGGGTGAATAGTAAATCTGAGGTATTCTTCTCTCTACATTCCAGACGCCCCTTTCCTATTTTGCATCGTCAGTTCAGTGATCTTGTCGACAGTGTAATTGATCAGATCACCAGTTACCATGACAATGTGATTTCCACTGTCATTTTACAAGATGCTCACAGTCACAACTGGGCTGATCACAGACCTTTCTATGAGGTATACTTGTACATGGTGTGATAGTAGTGCTGTGTCTTGTTCAAAATAATACTACAGATTTCATTAAGGGCCAGGCACTGCTGACTGGACAAACTGACCAGCTGTGAGGATGATTTGACCATCTAGAAGAATGTTTTTCTTATAAGGAAGTTCATTCCAAAGCGTTTTGCCCACCTCTGAAAGCCAGTTGCCCTCCTGCTGAAAAAGTTGATCAATCCTCTGATTATAGAGTATCGAAATAGAAGGGTCATGATCAATGTATGGTTGATGTGTCAGAATCTATATGCATCTAAGCCAGGAATGAAATCCTGGTTTTTTTTTGTTTGTTTTGCCCTTTTATTTTCTGGAGGTACTGTAGTCACATCAAGGCCAGGGAATTTTAATCATTATCACACTACTGTTTAAGCCGTGCTGAAAAATTTTATAGAAAGATAAACTTGCCATCTGACATACAGTATGTAAAGCTGGACTGGTTAAAATTTGCAGAAATCGTTTCCGTGATAAATTTACTTTGCTGGCAGTTTGTCTCACTAGTTTTTGTTCATTGTGTACTTAATTAATTGAAGTATGACATAATCACTGTAGTCTGTAAATATACAAAAAAATCCAGAAAACATACATAGCTGCAACTGAGGAATTTAGAGCACATATAAATGCCAATGATGAGTTAATTACCTTTCTATAATAATTTAGAAACTTTTTGGATTTTCTTTGCAGGATGAAAGGTGCTCTTTTTCTGTCCAGATGTGGAACTATCATCTTCAAGGGCTACGCCATGACCTGTGGGATAATTGCCCCCCTGAAAAAGCCCAGGAAATGTTTACTTCTGTCCTTCACAGTTCTTTAGTTACCTTGGCAACAAGATATAGTCGAGTGAATCCATCAACCAAGCGTGTCAAACAATTCAGGTGCTGCCAATAGCAAGCTATAAAGTCCCAATAATAACAACCTAACAGTCTTTTCTTGTTCTACTATTGGAAGTTTGCAACTTTTCTAAGAGGTTTCATTTCTTTTGGGTGGCTAAAAGATGTACAAAGGTGGGTTGCTCCATCTAACTGAAATAGAGATCTTTGGAAAAAAACTTCATGGGAGTAATGAGGCTTTGTTTTTTATTACTGTTAATCAGAGATTGATAATTTTATTGAGCTTTGAATGCAACCACAAGTAAAAGCATGAGTCCAAAATAAAATAAACTTGATTACCTGATTACCAGTCACTGTGGAATGTAGACCGGACATAAGTTACTGGAAATTTAGCCTAACTCGCGATTTACATTGTTTTCACCTCTTTTTGGTGAAAATGAACAAACATATCATTCCCTGATGATTGTATATCCTGAGTGGTTTTCATTGAGGACACCCTGTTTTAGTAACAAAGTTTCTTTAATGATTTGTTTCAGATCAGATATCACAGCCATACTGCTATCTACTTTGTCATTTTTGTGGTCGTGTTGTAAATGTGTACAAAGCTTGTTAGATCCACAATCATCCATGGCACCATTTCCAACAATTCACAGTCTGTGCTGCTGTTTATTGACAACACTGGTGAGAGGAGTATTCCATAAGGTTTATTTATAAATCATGCCAATAAAAAACAGTGACATCACCTCGGTACTGTCATGCAATTTAAGTTCTCCAACTGTGCTAACCATGGAAAGAGGTATTCAGGTATAAGAAGTTCTGCATCAGGTCAGGCCAGTATCCCATAGCGTGAATATCATGAAGCCACTAGGAGTATCTCTACTCCTTCCTGGATGGGATGCGAGTCTGTCGCAGGGTTACCCCAAGCATTATATTCACCAGTACCCATTTAATATGCAACTGGAGGGAGAGAAGCACTGAGAGTAAACTAAGGTGTCATACCTAACAACACAATGCAGTGACACCAGCCAGGGCTCGAACCTGCTCGATACAGAGTACAGTGCGCTAACCGTTAGGCCATCACACCTCCTACTATACTAAGTATGGTTGCAATAAATCAATATCAATGTCATTGGAAAGCACTGTCCTTATGCTTACTAACATTCCCGATGTTGACTTCTTGACTTCTTGTCCAGACCGTGGTCAGCTGCCCGTTGGAGTCCCTGTGCTCTCATGTCATGGCTGAGGTATCAAACAGCTGGGAAGAAGCTAACTCCAAAACTGCTTGGTTGTCATGGTTACATCCTGAAGTCTTTAAAAGTCATGAAGGAAGGTGAGGGTTGTTTACAGGTTAACGCACTCAGCGAGTGAATTATCAGGATTTAGCTGCACGAGTTCACTAACAACGAACGAGAAATTTCAAAACCCCACGAGGCTTTGCCGAGTGCGGTATTGAAAATTTCGAGTTCATTGTTAGTGAACGAGTTAAGGTAAATCTCGATAATTCACGAGCAATGACACTTGAGTGTATTAACAGGCTTTTTATTATATAATGACCCCTCTTGAAGAGCCAGGTAGGTAAAAAAGGTAAAGTCTGCATACGAGCCAAGTGGCCCATCAGGCCAGAGCTTATCCCGGTTTCTGTAGCATGAAGCGACTAGGAGTATTTCTACTCCCCCTTGGATGGGATGCTAGTCCATCGCAGGGTTACCCCCAGCATTAAGTTCACCGGTACCCATTTACACACCTGGGTGGAGAGAGGCACTGTGAGAGTAAAGTGTCTTGCCCAAGAACACAACACAATGTTCCCGGCCAGGGCTCAAACCCGGACCGCTTGATCCGGAGACGAGCGCACTAACCATGAGGCCACCGCACCTCCCATCTCTTGAAGAGCCAGGACATCGGTATTAATCCGTAGTTATACGACCCTCGGGATGTACCTGCAAGCTTGCACAGAACATGTCACTGAGTACGGTCTGTTTACAATAAGTTTGTTGTTTCTCTTTACTAGTTTGGCTGCTATACCGGACCGACAAGCAACGTTTTTGCTTTTTAAGCTTATCGTCAATCAACCATCTCCTCAGTGGTCACTGTTCTTACGGGTAAGTTTAAGCTGATATTTTAATGTTACAGACCTGAAAGCTTTCCCTATTAGCTGTACATCCTTAATGATGCTCAATATTTTGACGCTATTTTCTAGGCTCTTGTGAGTAGAAATGCAAGACTTCCTGTTACTATTGTGAAGTATGGAGGTAATGACATAATCGTAAGCATAAAGAAATGAGACAGTGGAAGGGTTTTCAGTCGAGTATCAGAAAACCAAAACCAAGGTTATCACTCTGATCAATCACAAAGGACACAGCCAATCCAGCAAACCAATCAAAATGCGAGGCAAATAGATTTAGCCGTCGGGTGCGCGGGAAAATGTGTGTGAGCAAGTGACGATCGGGTGGCGCGAGTCTCTCAACCAATCATTAAGCCTAAGAATGCAATACCAGATCAACTGCGAATTGCTTTTGACACTCAAGTAAAAACCACTCTATCAAGCAGGACCCAGTTGTTCAAAGGGCGGATAGATAGTGTGGTTTGTTTTGTCAACACGTATCCACTGAATATAGATTTATCCAACGCATAACGTTGTTCACCCTTTTAACAACTGGCCCCTGAATAATTCTTAGTTATGGTGCTACAAGAACTTTTCACTTGTGATGGTATAATAGTAATTATAGCTACCTTCCTCTTCTTAACGTTACTACATGTAGGTTCATAAATTAAACATGGGGTGAATCGATTTGAGGAGGTGATATAGAGGGTTCGGTGGAAGAGAAGAGGCTGACTGGAAAGACCGCTTGCATCATTATATTGTGACATTATTTTTGATAGATTAAAAATATACTATTACTGTTTGTACATGACTTAGACCATGATTAACATGTCACACGAGGAAAACTGTCGTTGCAACATGTCCCCTAGTGTGTGCCAACCTTAACTGAGAGGTTGAACAGGTGGGTGGGTGGGTGGGTGGGTGGGTGAGTGAGTGGGTGGGTGGGTGGGTGGGTGGGTGGAGGGTTAGTTGGATCGGTCGCTGAGTGATCAAGTTATCAAGTGAGTGAGCTTCAACCTGTTAGTGACAAATTGTTGTCCGCTGTATTTAATCACCTTAACACATGTATAATATTCTTTAGCTAAACTTATAAATTTCACCAGATGTCTTGTTGGAAACGTGATCATTGCAAATTCCTTGCAGACCTTTGCAGTCTTAGGACTCCAGTAAATTCTTCAAGTTCAAAACCTTCTCAGCCTGTGGCGTCCACGTGGTTTGAACCGGAAACAACATCATCATTGCAGAATGCAAACAAGTTCAATGAGGGCGTGGTGTGTTCCTTGTACCGCATCCTCTTCCAGTGTTCAAATGAATCACCAGGACTGGTGAATTACCTCATGGCAATAGTCAGTAGGTACGATAAATCGCATATTTCTGATAACATTTTGAGGCAGTTAGAGCATTTTGAAAGGGTAAGGAAGCCGTAAGTACAATGAAGTGTGTTGCCAAGACGAAGAGTCTAGTCCCTTGATTTCCTCTTGCTTTATGTATTGCTTAATGGGAATCGCTGGGGAATCGTGAAGCTATACTGGAGGTGTTCTCAAATGGGGTTGCTATGAGTGGTTAGTATATAGGCCGTGGGTTTCTCTCCTATACTCGCCTTTCACCTTGTACATAGTCACAGGAGTAGTCATAAACTGGTGGCAGAGGCGTAGCCAGGATGTTTCAAAGGGAGGGTCACACAGTGTCAAGGTGAGGGTACTCACCAGATTGTCATGGCGTTTTCGCCACCTGTTGTAGGATGTTTGCTTAAAAAGGCTTACAAAAGGGAGTGTCACGGGCACCCCAGGAGCTCCCTAGCTACGTCCTTGGGTGGTAGTCATGCATCAACATCTCTGTAGGAAGCGATACTGTTTGTGTAGGCAGATCATCTCTAGGTCAATTAATAAGCCCCTTTCGCCAGGAAATGTTCCCAAAAGAACGGCGCTAATTATCATCATCTTACTTGGTCTGCGTATGTTACTTGTTCTTACGCTAATACGCTTATGCCTTAATGAAAGCAATGATGACCTTCTTTTAGGGAGGATAGCTGGAAGCATTTTGATGCTGGCTCATCAGGATTGAAGATTTCAGATGCTTCTGAGGTACTGTTGATTTCAAAGCTATGAGCATTGTCTGATCCGTTGCCGTATGCATTTGCTTTTTCAAGGTGTCTTCGAAAAGCTCAAAAACATCCTTCAGTGACTTTCAAATAGTGTCCTCAGTTGAGATACCTCATTGCAATTCATCCAGTAGAATTTTGAATTTTGATTACGTTAACTTTGTTGTTGTTGTTGTTGTTTGCGTAGAGCCCTGTTTGGCTTGATTGTGTCTACCGAACGTTTGACCCATACATTGTCAGGTGAGGCTGTTGCTGGGACATTTTGGTAGAGTGGTTTAGTTCCCATTGCTTTCAAACGAGAGACGAGAAAAAGACGGGGGCCGGTGGACTTGGATCTTTTTCTTTTTTCGCGTTTTTTCACGCTTCTCGCTCACTGAGTCAACGGAAACCGGGTCAAGGGAAAACAGGAGATATTCATACTTAAAGTGGTCCATTTTGTTTTCTTATGGGCTGTAGGCTTCAAGAAGTTGACGACATCTGTCTTGAGCGCGTCTTAATTATGTTTGGCGAGCAGCTTATTCACTTGGTTGAATGGCAAATGGCAATTTTTAGCTTTCCACTGAATCAATTTTTTTTCCTCCAATTATTGAATAAATGCATCAAAAAGAGTAGAAAAGTATTCTTAATTATCTCGGCAAACGCGGGACTACTCACTTTCATGTAAAACGACGAACGGCAGATGGGCAAAGGTGGGAGTTTTTGCCGTTTGCGAAGGAACAAATGAGACGAATCTCTGAATGGTGTGGTTCTGCATGGCTTGAGTAAACCAGGGGAAGTACTAAACAATCAAAGCAAAGTGTATCTTAAGCTTAATTAAACGTAACGCACGTGGAGTGATAGGCACCTCTGCCACTTGCTAAAGGTGCATGTGATTTCAATTGACCAGGTTCTTGTATTCATCATTGTTGCTGTTGTGCGAGCAAGACAAGAAGGTGACAAAGTCGTATAACTTTACGTCCATGAGTGCGCTCCCGTGTGGATGCGAGCGCAAGAAGTCACCCAAGACAAGAGATACCAAGAGTAAGTTGTTGCGCCTCTCATTGTTTAGTAGTTCGCAAAAACTGATTTTGTTTACGCGCAAAAGAAAAAACACGCTCTGAAAGTCGTTTGATCTGTGGGACCCCACCTTACGGGCACCACGTTAATACGGCCGCTCCTTATTACGGCCACTTTATTCTGACCCGAACAAAAGCTCAGACAGTTCTTATTCCGCAAAGAACTCCTTTAATACGATCACTCCGTTAATACTGCCAGAGTTTTGTGGCCCGTTGTGTGGGAGTGGCCGAAGGTGTAACCTTGGTACGATTTCATCCACATTAACCAATTTTGTGTTTCATTGTAGATCAGACTGAGGTTCTGTACACTGCACTTCAGAATCTCTTAAATCAGCTGACTCAGCATTTTTGTGCCATTCCTAGGATCATGTGTCAGTTTTTGAACAAGCTCCAAGGTATGTCCTTAAATTGACTTCCTCGCTAAAGTTACTACATCTCTCGCGTCACAACGAATATACGTAAGTTACGTTATCAGTGAAACCTTGAAGCATGATTGTAATTCAGGTATTGATTTTGCTTCTTATTACTTGAAAGTGTTTGCCTAAAGTTTGTTTCACATTCTGTTAATCAATCACAAAGCTCAGTCAGGGTCTACGCATAGTGGTCTAAACAAAACGAAGGAAAAGCGATATTTTTAAACAGCAGGTAAACAACTGCTGACATGTTAAATAAAGCTGCCTGTAACATGGTCTAACAAATCACAAGTAAGACGTTGTATCAAACCGTAACCCTATCCTCACGTGGCTTTTCCCGCGCTTTTTACAGATCATTATTTTCACGTCAAGTCTTCATTGATTTGTTACAGTATTCGCTGTATGATTTAGCCTGAAATGTCAGTCATCTCCCGCCTTCAGCCTAATCCCGGGTGAAAGGTGAAAGAGAGTCTTGCCTGGGCATTACGCTGGGGACGGGACATGACTGACATTTCAGGCTATGTATGATTCTGTGGTTTTATGTAGACTAGTACTCTAAGAGAAATGGCAGCAATTTGTGTCAACTGGATTTCTTACGTTTCAGAGTCGGTTCATCAGAAGTCGATCGATTTATCTAGTGAGACTGCTGGCATTAGGGTAAGACAGTATACAGTGTCATTCTTATTAAGCTGAAGGTTTCTTTGTTGATAGTGACGTACAGTAAAAAAAAAATACAAAAATGAACCTGCATTTTTCCAAGTCAGCCCCCAATCGTCTTTCATAATTGGCGTTGAAAAACAAATCTTTCTCTTGTTGGAAGATCATTGGTATTGTCTATTATTTTTTGAAATAAAATATGCATATTATCACGTCTAAATGACTGCAGTCCAATTATAGAAAACCTTGCAAGGGACTTAGCTCATTTTCATTGTCCATTGGAGCTTGTTTTATTTGATTTTATGAATTCTAAGTTTGAAATTGAAACTAATAGTAATTGTAAAAAATAAGAACCTGTTTTAAATTTGAGGCTAAAACAGGTCATTTTGTTAAAGGAGGTCTCTCCATAAAACGTATATTTTTTGTCAACGCTAATAAAAACCTTGCATTAAGTTTAGCTACTCACCGAAGTTTCAGCCTCTAAAGTGCAGGTTTTCCTTATGAACTGATTTTGCTCGTTGCAGGTTCTTGCCAGCTTGCTCTATCGATGGCTGATGGATACCGACAGAGTGTGTTCCGTTTGTGAGGCAAAGCTAAGCTCAGAATCTCAGAGAAGCATTGCCATGTTTGCTGAAATAGTGTGGCATGTCCTGGTCAATCTTGGAAGGACTGAAGGTTAGTGAGATCACAGAGTGCTCCTGTTTTCAGGTCTCGGAATTTGGAACAGTCAAGTTAGAAGAGTATGTACATGTTAAATTTTATAGATGCTATGGAACTATTGTGAAGTCGTTATTGGGAAAACGTTGGGGAGTTGTTGCTTTGTTGAAATAACTTCCTCAATGACATTCGCGCACAAAATGTTCCCATGTTCAAATCTTTTTAAAAAAGAAACAAGGTGGTCGCCGACCATTTAAGAGAGTAAACTGCAGGTGAAGTTAACGTACCGGGTATAATGGGCGCTAATGTCCCTAAAACGCAAAACCAGTATTCACTAATAAGATGGATCGAAAAAAATAGTTCGAGAGTTTCAGGGCGGATCCAGGGGGAGGGTGCAGGGAGTGCGCAGAGATGACATATTGGCTTTTAAAATTTGTTTACCTCACCAGTCAGTTACGCCATTTCTTAGTGGTGCACCCCCTCCTAAGTAAAAATCCTGGATACGCCCCTGAGTTTTATTATAGTGGCTCTTTTAAAACTCCTGATGAGTTAACGCTTCCGTTCTTAGTAAACGCACGATAAAGTTGTTAATAAGGTCACTTCCGTGGAAGTTTAACCGAAACTGTACGTTAGACCTGAAGGAAAGATAATTTCTACCTAACTACGGACCATTTTATTTTGTATAGTGATTTTCAAAAACCCGTTCGTGGAGACTAATTCGTGAGCGATCTTATTATTGTTATTGTTGTTGTTTATTGCAACTTCGCTCAACGATGGGAACCAATCAGTCAGAATTGTCCATTTCATCGTAAACAAGTTTGCCAAATAATAACTGATATAATGAAAGGTTTACCTTGTGTTGTTGTTCACGTAGGAGGTGTAACGAATCCTAATCTTCCGTCAGACGTCGATGCATTGCTGATTTCCAAGAGAGACTGGTTGAATCAAAAGGTTGGACAAGTCAAGACCCACATTGCTAACCAGTAAGTATGTAGTGTGGATGTCGTGACAACTTGTCACGTTGTGTTACAATAAAGTTTAGCCTGACCTTAAATTGGATAAACCTGTCGATTTTTGTGCTAGTGAGACCTTTCGTATCGGTGAAAAGCAAGTGTGCCGAATCCATTTGCCACAATCCTGAGAGGAATTGGAACAAAAATGGGGCAGCTGGTGTGTACTTTTTGGAGTGTCAAACTGACATCTGGGTTGATTACCTGACTGCTGTGTTGCGGAACAAAATTGACTATCACGTCTGAGTATCTGTTGACTCCAAATACCTTGTTTTCCTTTGAAAGCAGAGAACAGAACTTCTGTAAAATTATAATAGTACGTTTCGCTTCTGACTTAGCACTCAGTACGGAGATGTGTTTTTCATAATATGCCACTATTGATTTGATGCTATTTGTGTTGTGCAGGGCGTATGAAGAATATCAAGTTGAGACAGTGTATGAATCAGTAGCTGATCTTCAGTTCACTCATATGGCGTCTGCACTGATTTCAGACACAAGAGGTGAGAATCGCGTCAAGTGCGCATTCTGGAAAAGACGAATAACTAGAAAACTGGAAAAGCAGTTAGTATATAATTATGCTTGCATAATTATGCACGTATGATTATACGGGAAACTGCATTGGACACTGAGTATGTTGGGTGTGGATGGTGCTTTAAGTGCAATTTAGTAGCACATGCACCTTTATCAGGTATACCATCACTTTACGTTACGTGGTCGAAAATTAAATTTTCCGTAATAATCCATACATGTTAAGTTTTCTTCCTTTACTTTTTTAATTTATATTTATTCCGTCTCTAGGTGCGGCGTCTCTGAGGCACGCGTATAACTTCATTCAAGCAAACAAGGTATGAAATGTAGTAAAATGCTTCTATTTCTTGGTTCGTCTACTGGGGGTACTTGTGATGACCCAGCACCCCATCCAGGGAAGGGGAGGTAGCAATGCTCCCAGCCGCTTGAGGCTATGGAGATCAGAAAGCTCAGTAAGTGCTGACTTGTTAAGCATCTAGACTTGAAGACATACCTTGCACTTTGCTATAATTAGTCGTGTTATGGCTTGTATGACAAGTAATTATGATCTGCTGTCTTACCCAGGACTGGCTGATGAACCTGGTTCTCGTCCCAGGCCACATCCTCCCCCCTCAACCGTCTCGCTCCATTCCTGGAAGCGAGCACAGCAGGGGGTTTAACCCACTCCGGCAGTTCGCAATGATTGGTGAATGTGCGTTTTACCAGGACAAGATTGCCTCCTTTCCTTTCGACTGGAGTAGGTTACTTAAGAGTAACCTGTTAACGTCTGCAGACGCAGTCAAGCGCCTGGTCTTCAATAGGAGTGAAATGCAAGAAGGGGCTTCTTTAGAGGACAGCGAGAGAGAGCTTGTGAATGCCCTTAAGGCCCATTATGGTGTTACTGTGGGTGGAGGGGATAGTGAATAGCCTGGGTAGCGCGTTGTGCGTTTCTGTCGACGAGTTGTAGATATTACTATTCGTTTTAACTTATTATATAAATGACTGTTTAAATTATTACGCTGGATATTCGTTAATTTTAAACTTATAAGAGCTTATAAGAGTATAAGTTATTTAAATAGCCCTGTCCAATTCATGTACCAGGAGCCTATGACCCTACTGTACTTAAATGATGAACCATACTAAGTCAACTTTAAACAATTTGTCGCATCAATGCTGATGTTTTACTTGTAAATAGAATGAAACTTGACTGCTAACTTTCTCGAAATTCAGCATTTGGTCTTCTCCGTTGTTCAAATTCTCCAGAGACTCACTACATAGTTCATTAATTTTACGTTAGTAGCCTTCACTAATTCAGACATCTGTGCTGGGGGTTTTACGAGTCAGAGGGAGCGGCTGAATTTCAGTCTATAAACATTTAAAAAGGAAATACATTGAATCTATATAAACGGAATTTAAAAACAACTCATGTGTCACTTACTTTCTCAATTGCTAAAGCCGGCAGTGGAAGGGATCTCCTTTGCTAAATACATTCTGTATTTCTCACAAATAATAAAAACTATATTGATAACAATAGAAACAGCTACTAGCACTGTCAATTACAGTAATTACAAACACTACCATGAACACTATTTACAAGCATTTTACTAACATTCATTACTTGACATAAATAATTGTCATATTGTTGATAAATAATTATTATCGTGTTATTTATTATGCTAAATACATTTACGCTCCGTAAATCTCAAACCCCGAATGTTAATTGTCCTTACAGAGTTATTTAATTTTTTGTTTTTTTAGTAGTGCACAAAAACAACCGATTATTTTTGGTACAGACAGTATTGCCTGATGGATCATTTATAAACTTGGCAGAGTCTGGGTTAAATCTAGCTTTAGTCTTTGCGCGAATCACAGACAAAATATTTGCAAGAACGCGAAGTGAACTTAAACGAGCGTCAAACAGAGCTTAAAAGCACTCATTTTAAAATGTGTATTTTCCTCGCCATGTAGTCGGTCACCAGAATACGGCCATCTTCCGTAGTTGTTATACCCCAAGGTGTTCGCAGCGCACCAATAGCGCACTTACCGGGAAAGCGACCTTCCAGAGTGAACTGTTGAAAGCGCCCATTAAACTGGTCACATACAAGAAGCTTCCCCTCTCTGTCAGCGCACAAACCAAAAGGGCCTTTAAACTGCCCATCTCTCTCCCCACCTTCTCCAAACTTGTACAAGAACTTTCCTGAAACATCAAACACTTTGATGCAATTATTTCGACTGTCAGACACAATAAGCAAGTTTTTGTGGGTGATACAGCTCAGCGGGTGATCAAAGGTGTCGCCCACTTTGTACAGTGCTTGACCGTTTTGTGTCAAAACTTGTATTCTATTGTTGTTTAACTGTGCTACGAAAACATGTCCGTTATCATCCAAACAGACACTAACAGGACTGGCGAACTCTCCATCTCTCGCACCGAATCTTTCAAAGCTTTTGATAACCTCACCAGTTCGGATACGAAACTGCTGTACCCTGTGATTCCACTCGTCCGCCACTAGGATGACGTCATCGTTGACGTAAGTGACGTCAACAGGAAATCTTAATTCTCCAGTGTTGTCTTCATAATGACCAACTGTTTTAGAACGCTTTCCATCCTCGTCAAATATTGCGACAAAATGGCCATCGAAGTCTGTGACTGCTATTTCGCCTTTGCTGTTCACAGCTATCCCACTGGGTCCTTTAAGCTTTTCTCCTTGAACATCCAGTTCGCCAACAACTTCAAACTGCCGCTCTTTCACTCGAACAACGGAATTACTGGTGGCAGTTTTCTCCCCGTTCACGTTGATTTTTATTTCGTAGGGTCTTGACGACGAGGGCGTTAGCTTCAGTTGAAATTTTCCATCTTCTATCACGGAAGTGATCGAAGGCTTGTAGGCTACATCATCTTCGACCTTCTCTACAAGCCGTTCAATATGATCTTTCTCGGGCGTGTTGCTGTCTGCATGTGTCAACACTTCAGATTCCAATTCTAAACCTGCTTGATATTCTTGATTCTTTTCTTCCGTTGTATGCAGATAAGCGGCCATTATTTTGCCAAAATGGAGATGTTATAACACTTCACCAATTCTCCGACTGCTGGTGTTATACGTCGCACTGCTCGCACAACCTGACGCGTCCTGAACAAGGTAATCTCACCTGACGAGGTGTATAGTTTATAGATCGCCGACAGGTGCGTTTGCTGTCCCGTCAACCCCTTTAAGCTCCTTTTAAAACGATTTATAGATAATTATACTTCTTGTCTCTTACAGTTGATTCCGTCGAAAACGCAAGTGAAACACATATATCAGTCCGGAATATCCCGATTAAATTAGGACATCTGTGATGTCACGAAACTCGCGTTTCAACCAATGAGAATGCGTGTTTTGCTTGGAGTGTTGTATTTCAGAACAAACCAAGAAATTCAAGATAGCGGACAAAGAGAGTCCCGAATGCCTTCCAATGCCTTGAATACGGGCCTTCAGGAGGTATGTATTTATCTCAAATTGAGTTAAATACTGTCAAACTTATGTAATAAAACGAAAGTTTGTGTATCACTCCTAGAAATTCTTCAGGTTGGCTTTCAATCTCACAATCTGTACGCAGATCATTTCGAATTCGTCACACTGGAACTCATAAAACGTTGGAGACAGTCTCAAAGCGGCTCTCCTCGAGCTAAAGTAAACGAAACGAAACGAGACAGCGCTCGAGAACGAAACTGCGCTCGAGAACCGATGGTTTTTAATTTATAAAGGGAATTGTTTGGGTGTCCTTAGTGACGTCAATTAACAGCTGGGTGATTTGATAATTGCAGGCCAGTCACGATTTGTATTCATTTCCTTATTACGAGGACGGGAAGGCCCGCTGGGGTCCATTTCTCGAAGGTTTCGGAAAGTTTTCGCACCCGGAAAGCCGTAAGAAAATCTCAAACCTTATGATTACAGAGTTGTTTTATTCATGTATTCTAAATATAAACAGAGGTTTTTTCATACAAGAAGTTTCAGGCGTGTATACCTTTCACTTTTTTAGATACAGAGAAATTAAAAATGGCTTCACGGACCCGAAAAGTTTCACGGGGCTTTCGAGAAACGGGCCCCAGGACGGGAGCGGCAGTGGACGCGGGAAACTTTTGCGGGTCCCGTCTTGTCGCCAAAGACAGAATGTTTAAGATTTGTATTTTCGTAAATGACAGCGACGTCAATAACTTGAGCTTCGTAAAAGCTATTCACGGTTTTTATTTCTAATAAAGAAACCAGAATCTACGTACGAAATATTTAACGAACAATCTGATCGACCTGCTTCAGATAGCTTTTTACCACCGAGCGTTTCAGAATCCTGTCGCCGGAGAATCCTGACATTGGGTGAACATTTCAATTTCCATCTGTAATTGTAGCAAGCATTATAAAAATAAAACAAATATTACATCAAGTTCCGGGTAGTTAAAAAAAAAACACAACTAAACATCAGTTTGAAAATGTGCATTTTATTCGCCCGAGAGATGCTTTCATGGCAGTCATTCTTGCAACATTTTATCGACTCTACTTACACTGATGTATTCTCAATGCATACAGTTTGTATTTCGTTTTGAGCTTGCACACTCGTGACAGCGACTGAACAGTGACTAAAACACAAACGACCAGACAAGGAATACTTTAATTCACATTTTTCTTCGTATTTGCGCGTAGTATTTCTACACTAGAATCACGAAAAATGTGAACCTAATAAACATTCTCACCAATCATATAACTGAAAATAATAAGAAGATCGATTTCCAAGTATTCGAAACACCGATAAAACGTTTTAGCGATGGTTGCGATCACATGGAAACACCTCTTTAGCGATCGTTGCGACACCCATCGTTGGGAGACCAGCGATCGCTACCGTACCATATATGGCCTTACATACGGCGGCTGCGCCCGCAGTAGAGCGGCAGTCAAAACTGAGCTGTCCTACCGAAACGACACGAGAATAACCTTTTTCTTCGCAGCTAACAAAAACAAAGACAATGCTAAAGTTGCTTTGGCCCCTTCTACAAGTTAACTTGAGAATTCCGGATTTAAAATGTCCTACCTGGCGACACTCGTTGAACTATGAGCGAGTGGCTTTGAAACCAGGTTGCGATGAAAATTATACCAGAGTGCTTTGCGTCGTTTAATCCGGGGAACGTGGTGATGGAAACCAGGGGAACCCGCAACCTGCTGTTCACACTAGTAAATATTGAATCATTAAATGCGACGACTAAAGGTCGCATTCTCCACCACGAGAAAAGTAACAAATGATCAGGTTTTTGCCCGATGTTGATAAGATGTGTCTATGTAAAGTATACACAAAGAAGTCATGGGACAATTCTCTTTTTAAACAATCTATATTTTAGTTGACACTTTCAGCCACACTGCATGACCATGGTGATTACTTTACTTTTAATAACATCTGTTGAAAATTACTCTAAAAAATATCTCTATCAAACAAAATAAAGTTGTGCACCAACTGGTGTTCAGCACCAAGCTGATAATGTGAATTCTCCTTATAGATGACCAAACATTCTTTTAATGTCAGTTCTGAGAATTACGGGGTTCATACCAAGATTGGTGCTAGTTGTCGAATCCTCTTTTTTTTTTTAATTTTTGGTTAATTGAATAAATGAGCACAAGATCGAACTACAGGATAAAGCTTTGCTCGTTATCACATGGCAGATCTGTTATATCTGAACACCGCTGGCAGCCGGTCTTTTCTCTTAGGGTTGGACGAGTGTTTATGTGTGAACGCGGAAGTGTCTCACCAATGTCTCGCCCCAATCCCTTCTAGTCAGAAGAGTCTTGCCTCATAACCCCTCCCTGATTCTGAGAGAAAACAGACTGCCAGTAATCTAAATATAATGATGATAATCATCATCAAAAGGTAACGGCAACTCCCAGTAGCTTAGACCTCACAATCGTTTTGGCTTTCTCTCCGCTCAGCTACCCAAATACTGCTGATGAAAAGTCTTAATAGAAGGACACAAACTGGAAATTATATTTTACCAATTAAAAAAATGAGAAGATTACTACAGTATGTCCATAAATTTCTACAAAAAATGGCATAAAATGAGCCCCGGACAACTTAAACAATGAAGACGCGATGAAAATACAGCCTGAGAGGCAACCAGGTTTAAAGTCGTGTTGTTCACTAATAGTTCTACACAAGCTGAAAATGTCAACATCACAGGTAACTTGGAAAAGAATGCCACAGGCTGAAAGCAGGGCCATAGCCAAAAAAATATTATGACTGAGGCAACGTCCTTGGTTTAATTCTCTTCCTAAGTAATAGCAGTATTTTACTTTTCCCCTTCAACAAAAGCAAAAACAAAAACGAAAAAATGACTGAAGTAAGTGCCTCAGTTTGCCTCATACTGGCTACAGAACTGTAAACAACAGAGCCTCAATTGACTGCTTCATAAATCTTACATGTAAGTTGATGACTTCTCTATCAGCAAAAGAGAGACCATTTTCATATATCTTCTTTTTGTCACACGAACTATCTTCAACTTTGAAGGTGTTTTCTATAACCTAATAATTTACAAACAATTCAAAATTCTTGAGCATTAGCAATGCTACATTACACAATAAAATGGTCATTCAAAAGGCATGCATACTTGACCTCTATCTTCCCTAATTCCTAATCTTATTTTGGTATATTATATTTCTTTTGCTTTTCTGCAGCCAGGTACAACTAGATCGCTATCAATGTGGAAGTTTCCAAATTCTACGCTCAGTCTCTGTAGTAGGCCCAATGAAAAAACTAACTTACTTTTAGGCATTCATCTAAAACAAATCATTGGGTTTTTTTTTTTTTGATACTGCCAAATTTCAAATGAAGGATTGGCGACATGTAGATGACTTTTGACTGGCAGCACTACAAAATATTGCTTATCATGCATGGCCTGCTTTCATTGAAAAACATTTGCAAATAATTTATTAGTAATACAGTAAAACCACACTGTGCAACAATCCTTATATGGCCATCCATTGTCTTGCTCACTTTTCATTGGTTCAACCAAAAGCTCAGTTGGCCAATTTCATGCTACAGGTAACTTTATTTATGTTGACATTCTTTCATAATTTCGTGAAAATATATAGATTAATTGACAATTAAAGTGGGTCACAGATGCAATCTAGCTAGATCGTTAGCAACTGTGATTAATCTTGTTCCCAGATTCTTCATCCCCCAGAGATCTTGGAACAAGACTAACTTGTATTTCGTAACAGTGATCAATATGATATGTGAAGGAAGTAAAGGTACTTCATTCCTACTCAGCTATACGAACACCTGCCAATGTTGCATTTTCCAATGCCTTATTGAATCGGGTTTGTACCTGTTTTCCTTCAAACTTGGCAAAAAAACTATGTGGTAATAAAGCTTCACTTTAGCAGGTTGCTCACTTCAGTTTTCAAAGAAATCACATTTTCAAGCTCTTGACGGGCTTTCTTAACTGGTTTTATAACTAAAGGTGAATCTGAGAAGTACAAAGAACATTCTATGACACCGGCAAAAATCACCAGACCAAGAGGGGGACTCAGAGTTTTCTTGTCCTGCTGATAGTTGCACAACATGGCTCCACTGTATTCATTTTAACAACATATAATATCTATTCATCTGCTTCATCATCTGTTGACACCACAGAGGGTGGTTCAGCAGATGACATCAACCCACATGATAACATGTCTTCTTCTGTCATAAACTTGGGATCCATTGCACTGAACCGCTTCCCCATGAACTGTCGAAGATGTATCTATCATAATAAATTGACATTTGTTTCAACTGATAATTCTGCACAGCATTGTAGTTTTGACAAAATTTGAGGTGTTTAAAAATTTAATGCAACAGTCTGAAGTGCACATCTAAGATCTTATAATTTCAGCACTCTAGTTGGTATTTTTGGTGCATTTTTCACATACCCTCCCCAGTATCATTTTTGTTTCCCTTCCTTCTGTAGCTTCTCTGAAAGGTATCTAATGTCCTAGTTGGAGTGCTGATCAATGTTCACGCTGCCATCCCTTGGCTGTTTTTTCTTGATTATTTCTTACACTTTTACATTTGTCCTGACCACCAATGTCTTATCCTGTTTGACCACTCATGCTAAGGCAGGTAGCCTACAGATATGTTATTCATGCCATCTTCTCAGTCTTTTCCCAAAAGTTTAAGACTTACAAGGCCATAACTGACTAGACAGAATGTTATTTGCTCCTGGCCCTTATTACAGGAGTGTAAATATGAGCTCACAGTCAGTAGTGCATCTCAATTTAAACAAGGTTGTGTATAAGAATCCTTTTGGATGTGTGTGCACATGCAATAAGTTGACATTTTCCTGCTTAAAACCAGGTTTTTAGCCAGAATTTGAAAGTAGCCGTCCAAAATGTGTTATAGGGCCTGCTCAAATGAGCAATTTATAAGGCAGCATACGAAAAATAAAACAATTTTCTATAGAAAGTGGCCGTTCATGGGACGCCTGGACACCCATATGGCTAAAACCTGCTTAAAGCTGATGAGTTTATTGAAAAAGTCACAAAAATATATTAACTAAAGGTCTCGGAAAGTTTTCTTGCTTTGACTAGCAAGTTAAATAATGTTGGTGATTTCTACAGTACTATCATTGACCATAAATTTCAAACAATGAGGACACTAGAATTCTCTTGAGAATTCTCTTAACTATTGTCCAAATAGCTTTAGTCCTTTGGCATGCATTTTTTCACACAAACTTTTCGTAAATTATCTCACACTGTGGTATATATCGGGTATTAAAAATGGAAAAAGCCCTCTGGGTGCTTTACATTATTTTTATTAGTATATGTCGTGCTGAATAAGGATCTAAGAAATTTTAGTTCACTCAGCTGGGGACCATTCTCTGACAGGTGTTGACAAGAATGCAAATGATGGATTAATACATGCACTACATACAACTGTATCATTGTCGAGGAAAAGGTTGCTGTTATTCATCATGGTAGATACAATAATAAAGTGTATTATCGTTTGTCTCACGATGTAGTCACTGAGATGTAGATCACGACGTTTCGACTGCTTACTGCTATCATTGTAACACACACCTGTATCATTGTAACACACACCTGCAGGTAAAGATTGACATCAGCACTCCGACAGAGATATGGGAAGTTACCTCCCTTCTTTAGATGAGCTCTCTTGGCATTTGGATAACATTTGTAAAGCTCATCCTTGACAGGCTGTGAGAGGGCACAATCATCAAAGACCTATAAGATAAATTAGATTGCTGCAGTTAAACCTTCACTACCAGACACTTCCTAAAGGTGGACACCATTCCAGACAGTATGCTGACAGTAAGTTGTGTCCCTGGCTACATGCAGACACTAACATGCAGTGCTCTCTATGAGAGCCAGCACCTGCTACTGAGCCCTGGTGGGCATTCTGTTGCAAATCACCAACTATTAATGTTACTGGCAAAGTTAAAGTCTGCATACAAAGCAAGTGGCCCATCAGCCCAGTACTTATCTTCAGTCTTAGCATGACGTGACTCGGAGTATTTCTACTCCTCCTTGGATGAGATGCTACATATAGTCCATCGCATTAAATTTGCCAGTACCCATGTATATATTTGGGTGGAGAGAGGTACTGTGAGTGTCTGGCCCAAGAACAAAACATACTGTTCCTGGCCAGGAATCAAACCCAGAACACTCGATCAGGAGGCGGGTGCACTAACCATGATACCACCATGTCTTCACTATAATGTTAGCAGTGTTTACAAAAAAAATAATTAGCCCTCTTGGGGAATTTGTTTCCCTCATTACTCTCTGATGAGTGATGTACCAGGGCACCACTGAAAGCATTCTACATGTCATCTGTACGGACAGCAAATTTGGTTGACAGAGCACTACAGTGTAAATAAGTTTACTCAAAGTGATGAATATTTTGGGAGATCAAATCTGCTTCACTTTCATTGTCATAGTGTACAAAGTTACGTTCATGTACACACATACAGACTAAACATTAGTGTTACAATGACTTACATCAATAATAGTTGTGGGAATTCCGTGCAGTTTCTGGGGCTCAACGTAGGAATCCAAACAGTTTAGGGTCAATCTTGACGCCAGTTCACTTCTTCCCAAACTTTCAAGCTGTTAAAAGCATTTTGTACAGTTACATGTAGATTAAAACAAGTTCAGGTTAAGCTTACATGGATCTCCAACCACAGTATAAAATTTCCAGGTAAGCAGAACGTGACAGATTTGGCCACATGAACCAACAAATTAATAATTATTATTATTAATCATATTATTGATTATTATTATTATTATATGACTTGTGTTTGTAGCCAATATAATGCATGCTCTGATTGGCCAATTGCAGGGCAGTATTCTCCTGTAATGCCCATGGGCCAATTACGGGCCGGCAAAACCAAAGTAAAAAGCCATGTAATAAACAACTTATTACATGTAACCTCAAATGTTCGGGCTTTACGGGAGAATCTTAAACCTAGGCCTTGTCGTATTGACCTCACTATGGCTCAGTCAATACAGCAAGGTCTCGGTTTGAAATTTTCCCGTAAAGACTTCCCTCTCACTTGATAAGTAGTTAATAAAACTTCTGACAATCTGGTGAGACCAAAACTATACACCATTTGCAATTTCTTATTGAAACCCATTTGGGGAAAAAATCAGAATTCTCTACACAGAAGTTACAGTTGTATAAGTGCATGATCTTTTATGACACCAGAAATGAAATGCACAAATTATGCACAAATTATTGTAATTATTGATCTATTGTCATGGACCAGCAAAGTGTTCCATACAAAGTGATCTAAAGCAATACTTTAAATATAAGATTGTAAGTAGAGAAGCTTGTGTTACCAGCACCAAATGAGTAACATGACAAATCTCTTGTACAGTTCAATGTAACTTGAAAGCTTATTAGGTGATGTGCATTTTACTCACTCTCTCCACCATGAAATCAATTGAATCAGCAATGTCTTCATCAACCTCTTCAGTAGTGAAATTATTCATTATCATTTTCTTTAAAACAAAGGCAGGCATCACCCAGAACCTGTTTTAAAAAGAAAACACAAATAAGAGGTTTACAGCCACAGAAGATAATGGGATGAACTGTTGGAACGTGAAGGTTGTGATTTCCAGAACTCTTTTGCTATCGTCACTGATTTAATCCATGCTTTTGGCTGTATACAGATGTATCAAAATTTGCATGCGCTAGGGAACTTGAAGAGCACTGATTCGAAAGAAACTAGGGTTGCTGTAGCAAAGAAGGTCTTGAACAACTCATATCCTTCTTTTGTACTCTCCAAACTCCAGTGCATACATGTATATATTATTAAATATGACTTGATGGATGCACATTGAGCATCAACGAATTCCTGAATGGCTCTCAACAAAAAAGTGTGCCACAATACGCTCTTCCTGACTGAAGCAGCTGTTTTAGTCACTAGTGTAAGAGACCATTTTATAGTTGACTACTCCGTGACCTGGCCTCTGAACAGCAGCGAGGCTGGAGATGACCTTGATTTGATAAAGACCTCACTGCTTTTGTTGTGTAAAACAAGTTGTTCTTATGCTAACTAGCTTCATTTACATGACAAAAGCAGAGAAGTCTGTATCAAAGCAAGGTCACTTCCAGCCTTGCTGCCATTCAAAGGCCAGGTCACTGAGCAGACAACTGTAAAATGGTCTATTATGTACAGTACCATCTAATTTCTAATTTACAAATAATTGAATACTGTGTCACTGCGCATATAACACTGACACAAACTTCGTGGATGAGACAGGTCTCTAGATTAGTAGCATGCAGATCAAAATCCTTGGTACTCTCTGCACTGTAATCACAAAATTATTTAACTTCTCACTATTCCCTGATCAGATATACATGTACTCACAAATTATGCTTATGAAATAAAATAAGAGATAAATTCACTGGTTGGACACAATGTATTTGATGTGCAGGACAAGTACATGTATTTATGGCCCATCAACTTACGTGGTTGCAGTTGCTGTTTGTTGAAAGACTGATGTATCAGCAAAAGCATTACATAATATCAAAGAGTGAACTCTAGGACTTTTGTAGGTCATTTCTGCAAACTTCTGTGCAAGGAAGCCACCAAGAGAGGCACCAAAAAGATGGACCTGCAAAAGAAAAAGAAATCAACTGTAAATAAAATTGGAAGTGAAGTGTTGATGGGCACATGTACAATTTAAGTGCATCTACAGTACTGTACTGATTTCTCCAAATAATGAGTTTTCAACAACTGCCTCTGATAACTAGAAAAACAGAGTAGGAACCAAACACTTAGCCACTATTTTCATGTCATGAATACAAAGATGACAAATTTAAAGCTTAGTGTTATAATATAATACTAGGCTGAATATTCAGTTTGTCACAAAAAAAATTCTGAACACATTCTGATAAGTATGTGAACAAAGTCATGGGTTCAACTTCTGTCTAGGGGAAGAGCTATTCCTAACACGAGCATGTGAATCACCTTTTGAAAGCTACAAGTCAAAGCAAATTTTGTTTTTGTTAGTTTTATTAATTTCTTCCTCGGTTTCCTTAAGGCATCCTCTTTACATGTATCCTTGGTACTGGTTAAGATTTCCACCAAATGTTTTACGTCAAATATACAGTTGCACCAACCTCATCAAGCTTCAGATAATCCAGCAGTCGTATGAAACCCTCAGTCCATTCATTATATGTCCAGTATACAGGATATTCCACCTAAAACCATTGATATGTAAGGGAAAATATATAAACACATGGTTGAAAAGCTTTGTGTTGGGTGAAGAGAAACAACATGCTACTGTAGAACCTAAAGATAATTATAGCAAACCCTTTTGACAGGTAATAATTATAATGTCCCCAGTGCAGTATACAATGCACAATTTACTTTAGTCCAGCCCAAGTTCCAGTAAAATGGAACAGAATATTCTGAGGTAACGAACCTCTGACTGTAACATTAAAACACCCAATTAGCCATGTTCTAAATGAGCAAGAGACTGGGTACGAATATTTAAAATTGATTAAAAGAGGATCTAAAAGTTGGTATGTTTACCAAATGTCAGTGTTTTTGGTTCAAACACAAAGCTGTAATACACTTTTGAAAAGCTGCAATTTAAGAGAACTTTGCTCAAACCAAACAGTCTTTCATGTTTGTTATGTTACATGAAAGCAATATGGTAGTACCTTTCTTGGTAACTATAAAGAGCTGCAAGAATCAAGGTTGCAGCAGAGAAATTTTAATTGTCAAGCAACCAAATGCTATACCAACCACTATATGTAGTCTTCCAATATGTATCTCTAGCCCTCCTCATAAAAAGTCCTCTTACTAAAGCTACTTCCTGTTTTACATTATTTACTGATCAAGAAATTAAACTCACCGACATTACTCTGTATCCAAGACTTGAAAGTGTGAGAATTTGTTTGAAAAACACATCAGCAGTGCCGCTGGCTGGAGGCAAACACACCAGAGGACAGCGGACATTACGGGGTCCAGCATCGTATATCAGCCACTCCTTTTCATCTGAGCTATCAACAACAATCTAGAAAAGGTGAAAAATAGACAAATGTAACTAAATTTCCCTGCACACAGTACTTCAGTAACAATTAAATTGTAGGGAAGGGGCTCACTTTTGTTTTTCAGTGAAAAAAAAGTGAGTCCCAAGTGCAGTTTTCATTTCCAGTACTTTTTCAATCTGGAATCTCCTATATTACTCCAGTCACTCACTGGGGCAAAACTAGTGCAAAACTCCACAGCATACGTAACACAAATCATACCACCACAAAGACATTTACAGGGAGTAGAAGTATAAGTATAAGTAGGGTATCCCCTACCCACCCCCCAAAAAAGAGCTCTCCACAGGGAGGGGGAGGTGAAGACAAAGATTATCATTATAATTTGCTGAATGGTTCTAAACTTTTGACCAGCAGTGTACATGTTCAACTTGAAATTATTTTGTACATTGGTTATAGGGTGCCACAGACAACTGTGTGTTCAGGGTTGTCAAAAGTATAGTAGCTGCTGCCAACAAAAATCACTTAATGATCTAAATCAATCTACTTTATGATCTAAGCTGCCTACTCAGATTGCAAAATCAGATCAGCTGCCTACTCCAACAAAGAAAGCTCTGTAATCCCCGGGGGGGGGGGGGGGGGGAGGGGTACTGTCATATATGGGCTATATAGGTATGTGCCACTGTGAAGGGTATGGTTTTCAAGCAGTTTACTCTAGGATAGGGTATATAAATCAGAGCGTTTGGGTCTAGAATAGGGTATCATTTTCCAAAAACTGACTAGTTGGTTGAAGATTTTATCTAGACTAAGGAAACGAGGAATTGCCACTCAAAAATATACAAAAATCAAATCGGCAAGTTTAAATTTACGCAAATCAGCCTCAATAATGTCAATAGATGGGGGGATTTGGGGAGTTTACTCTAGTATAGGGTAGCAAAATTCAGCTGAACTAGCTCTGGTATAGGCTAAGGGTTCAGGGGTCCCAGCAGCACATCTCCACCCAGAAATTCCCAAAGAACCCCCCCCCCCCCATCCCGGGCTGTAATCGAACACTCTGTGACACCCCTGCATGTTGCTGTGTAGAGTATTCAAAACAATCCTTCAAATCAAGTGTATCAGTATCTTCCTCTTTCTGCTTTTGCAACATGCGTGCAAGCATCAAAGGGAGGATATTCATGGATAATAATTGCTAACGTATAAAGTATGCTCAATAATAAAGTGTATTATCGTTTGTCTCGCGATGTAGTCACTTGAGATGTAGATCGCGACGTTTCGACTGCTTACTGCTAGTCTTCTTCAGGTGATAAGGTCGACTGATTGCACGGTATCATTTATATCACAAAGGTAGGCTGTGATTGGTGCATTTCGATCCTCCTATTGTTCCATTGTTCCGGCGAGTAGCTGTTCCCTCAGTGGTCCGCTGTTGTACCGTTCTCCTGTTGTTGTGTTTCTTGATCGTGGGTATCCATGCTTCAGGAATTTCAATTCCACTATCCCTGTTGATGTTGTTAGGGTGAAGTCTTATGTGAATAGCTTCCTTGACCCTACGTGTGTACCAGTGAGGATCTCGATCAATAAACTTGACCTCATTCCAGATAGGATAGTGGCCGGTCTCGTGGGTGTGTTGAGAAACGGCGGAGGTCTGGGTACGGGCGAGTCGTATATCCCTGTCGTGTTCTTTGATCCTCTCCTGCATAGATCTCCCTGTTTCCCCGATGTAGACTTTGCCGCACTCACAGGGAATCCTGTAGACAACACCATCTTGTTTAGCCCGGTTGACGGTGTCCTTTGGTCGCACTAAGTGTGACCGAAGTGTCGTGTCGGACTTAAAGACGGTGCAAATGCCTTGTTGTTCTAGGCAGCGGCGGAGAGACTCCGAAACTCCTTGGACATAAGGTAAAACGGTGGTGGATTTAAATTCAGCGACAGGCTCTCTTCTTGGGGTTGTTCGTGCCTTTGTGATCTTCTGTACAAAAGAGGAGGGACATCCGTTAGAAACAAGTACAGATGACAGATGTTTCTTCTCTCCAGCGATTACTGATGGTTTGGTGACGAGACATTTAGCCCGGTCGTACAGACACTTCACAATACCGCGCTTTACTGACTGAGGGTGGTGTGAATCATACGCTAGGTACTGATCAGTATGTGTTGGTTTCCTGTAGACACTGGTGGTAAGGCGGCCACCAGGTTCTCTGTAAACTGACGTGTCGAGAAAGGCGATCTTGTTGTTGTTCTCGATCTCCATGGTGAAACGGATTGATGGTTGTTGACTGTTCAGGTGTTGCAGGAAGACGTCAACTCTATCCCGATCCAGGATGGTGAAAGTATCATCTACGTAGCGTTTCCAGATCTTAGGCTTGTAAGGTGCGGACTCTATTGCTTGTTCTTCAAATATCTCCATGTAGAGATTAGCAATCACAGCGGATACAGGGCTCCCCATGGCTGTGCCGTCTCGTTGTTCGTAAATCGATCCGTTGTACTGGAAGTACGTAGATCTTAATACGAAATTCAAGAGGTCCGCGATTTGAACTGGTGTAAGTGTCGTGCGGTCAGCCAGGAGAACGGTACAACAGCGGACCACTGAGGGAAAAGCTACTCACCAGAACAATGGAACAATAGGAGGATCGAAATGCACCAATCACAACCGACCTTTGTGATATAAATGATACCGTGCAATCAGTCGACCTTATCGCCTGAAGAAGACTAGCAGTAAGCAGTCGAAACGTCGCGATCTACATCTCAAGTGACTACATCGTGAGACAAACGATAATACACTTTATTATTGCATCTACCACGATGAATAACAACAACCTTTTCCTCGACAAAGTATGCTCAGCTTGTGAAATCCACTGCATTGAGTATTTTAAAGCTGTATTTAGCAGTGATAAACAAGAATACTGATCTAAATAAGATTATAGTAAAACGAAATCGGGACTACGTTCCAGTAAGATACTCGCTTTTATATGACAAACGTTTTAAACTGAAACACATGTGTGTCTAAGTTTGACTAAGTTGAACCGATCATGCATGCACAGCTGTGTTAGCAAGCGAGTAGTTTTTGTCAATTCAGCTTCCGTATTTTCGATCATTAGATTTTCACTGGTTTTTAACATGTTGTTTACCGAGGAGGCTCATTAATTAGTTACAGCGTTTCTCACACCTACCCGCCTCAATGGCACAGTACTACGAAAGCTAATGTATTCCTGAGACTGAGTGATGGCGCTCGAAACCGCGGCCATGTTGATTCACACGCTGTAAAGTCCAGACACGCTATAAAGTATTTTTGTGATGAATGGTGAAGTGAATGAAGCAGCCTGATTTCGCCTTCTTTAGTTTGAGCTGAACTACGTCAACAAATCCTCCATGAAGGCCACAGAAAAACGTAGTTTCAGACTTTTGAAATGAAGGAAATTGGAGCGACAATGCAATCCTCAAAGAAAACTTTGACCCAATCCTAATTAGAACGCGGTGAATCGGAAGACTGGAACTAAAGTACACTGTAGTTGCACTTCGGTTCACTTCGGTTCACTTCGGTACTTATCGGCAAAAATCGGAAACGAACTGGGTCAGTAGTTCGGAATTTGCTAAACCTCGTGACAGTCAACATTAGAAAACTCGTGGCGGTTGTGTCCGTAATAAAGGCCCCATGACAAACTCGTGACATACGTGATGAATCACGATCAGATTTTCTAAAATAGAAGCAACTTTTTCTTGTCAAATTTGTGTTATGGAATCTATCTGTTTTATATTATGAGAAACAAAATAAACATTTCATCTAGACAACTGCCGTCAAATTGATCACAAGTAAGAACCAATCAAACTGCGAGATTAATTTCACTTATGACAGTCTCTTCTATTATCCGTGATTAGAGCGAGAACGTTTTTTCAAGCCCCAGACTTCCACGTTATGTAGGGGACTGTGTACGTTTTGGGTGAATTTGAAGCGAAAGCTGCCTGTACTTCTTCAGTGTGTCGGAAAACGCAGAAATTAACAAAGAAATCGAGGAATTTGATTGGTAAATGATTCTTCATACTATATTTTTTCGATTTAGAATTGCCTTACCTGCCAGTTTACTTGATGCCAATTGCTAAGCCTCGTTCCGGTCAGTGAAAGCTATGGTGTTGTGAGATATTTAATTCACTTCGATAATTTAGTTGGCGTCTTTATGCAGCTCAGGGAACGTTATCTCAAAGTTAAATCTTGGACCCCTAAACTTTAATTTCTTTCTATCCCATATAATTTCTAGCAAGCGAGGATTAGTGATGAAGAAAGCGAAAATTCTGTCTTTTTCCTCCAACGTACTTTGGAAGGTGATGCCGTAGAATGAATCAAACCGGTAAAATTTAGCTTTGAAAGTCTTACAATTCATCTAAAAGAGGGCAATAAATCAGTCCTAAAGTATGGTAGATGAATAACCTCACCGATCTCGACTGAGTGCGTACTTGAAATAAAGCAGGAACTAACCGGAAGTGGAACAGAAAACGGACAGTTGTCACGTTCCTGAAATATTCATGCTAGTAAATAATGCAGGTTTCTGTCGTCTGTTCATATTTGGTGTAATAAACATCACTAAAAGATAATTAAGCCACGCACACGGTGTAGAGATTGGAATTTCGGTAATAGCGGCAATTGCAGTGCTAAAATGTTTTTAACTAGCAAGACAACTTGGCAAGTCACGTAAGGAAAGAAGGTCTGTCACGGATTGTTCATAATAAGCTCGTCCCCTCCGTCCATTCCCATCTCCTCTCTACCTTCCCTTTATTCCTCAACTTTAACTTCTCTTCTTCCCAATATCCCCTCTCCTCCTTTACATCCTTCCCGGCTCCCCTGAGTAATAATGGCAATGGAAATGGATTACGAACCAAGCAGCACTACGCCGAGAACGAAAGACGTTGGGTATCGATACCTTTTAATTATAACCAAAAAGAAGGACGTCTTAAATCATTGGCTTTATGTTATTAGTTATGAGTAAGACATTGTTTTTTACTTATTCGCAAAACCGAGTTTTTACATCAGCTTGCCACCATGGTTACCCCATAACTCTTTGCAACATTCCTTCTCCCGAAAACTGCAGAGTCGCCTTGTTTCCAAACGACGAATTCTCAGGATTCTGACCCAAATTGTGTCGTATAAGGAGAGGACGTTAATCCCCCGTATGAGCCTTATTCCCAAAGTTGTTTTTAGGCGTAGTACCCAGTTCTACTGCGGGTTGTTACCACCTGCGTGGATGTTATATGAAAATGTGCATAAAGCTGCTTGGGCTGTCCACTTGTAAAACCTGTGTCACAAGATTGACCATTTCTAAACTCCCTGGGGATTTCCCAAACCGGAAGGGATTAAGAATATACTCAAGAGGGATTACTTTTGGAATAAGGTCTATGTGGTAGATTAACTGTCGTACATCTTCATCCTCTCGATCTTAATTGTAAGGGTTCCGTACTGTCGAATGCGTTGTTTGACACGGAGCAACCATCTAGAGCGAGTAACAATACTTTTACTTACATTTTATTAACCAACGGAATCCAACGTTAAGCCAGCAAGTCTGGTATGCCATCTATAGAGGGTCACCTAGCTTGATTAATGGCACAGACTTATAACCTTTACGTAACCTTTACTGTGTATAGATCGAGGTGATTAAAGCTCTCTAACGTCCTGGACGAGATCCTTAACCACCATTGCTTTATTTTGAGATGCAAACCCTTACAATAATTATAATAAAATCTATGAACTGAACAAACTACCATTTGAAGAAAAGAACCAGTTTTCAGTTTATTGGCATATTTTAATTACCTCAACAGATAGCTACAAAAGAATGGAAGGTGTCGAAGAGTACCTTGAAGCCTTAACCATTGGTATCTCTATTGCGATATTTCTTCTGAACACCCATAGATATGACAAAGCCATTGGCTTGTTTAAAGAGTGCTTGGTGCTTTTGAACAGTGATGGGATGAAAACAATGCAAGCGCTTTTAGATGTACGAAAGCAACTAACATTGATAGTTTACAGTAGGCTTGGAACAGCGTATTACTTTATCAATGACTTCACAAACGCCAGCGACTACTATAACAAGGTTCTGACACTCGCTAAAGAGATGAAAAACAAAAAAGGAGAGTGCACCAGTTACGGCAACCTTGGAAGTACCTATCTTAAAGCTGGAGAGTACGAAAAGGCGATTAAATGTTCCGCTAAAGCGCTTGAGATCAGCCAAGCCATTGGGCACAAACGAGAGGAGAGCATCAACAATGGCAACCTGGGAAGCGTCTACCAATGTCTCGGTGATTATCCCAGATCTCTGGAATATCACAAAAGATCGCTCGAAATTAACAAAGAACTTAGAGACTTCGGAGGGGAGGCTCAAGACTATAACAACATTGGTGATGTGCACAAGAGTCTTGGTGAGTCAGAGAAAGCCATTGAATTTTATGAAAAAGCAATTCTGTTGAGAGGCCGCATAGGAGACCGACGCGGGGAATGTCATAGTGCTGATAGCCTTGCAGGGTTTTGCTCGTCTATTGGTAAATTTAAAAAGGCTGAGCCTTATCAGTTGAGAGCACTTGAAATAAGCAGGGAAAGTGGAGACAGAACCGAACAACGAAGACACGAAAGTAACCTTGGCGTCCTGTACGATTCCCTTGGAGAATACACGAAAGCTAAAGAATGCCACGAGAACGCACTTCAAATGTCAAGGGAGTTCGGAGATGTGAAACAAGAAGCTGTGTCCCTTGGTAATTTAGGATCTGCTTATGCGCGTCTTGGCGACTTCTTGAAAGCTCTTGAATGCCTTACGAAGGCCCTTGAAATAAGAACAAGAATTGGAGACAAACAAGGAGAAGCCACGCACCTTGGAAATCTTGGTACAGCTTACCACGCCATTGGCCAATATGCCAAAGCTGCAGAGCATCAGGAGAAAGCCCTTCAAATCCATCGCGACCTCAAGGACAAAAAAGGAGAAGGTGTGAATTATGGAAATCTTGGCGTGATCTTCCACTCTCAAGGCGAATATTTAAAAGCCATAGAGTACCATAACATGGCACTTCAGATCAGGAAACAACTAGGGGACAAACAGAACGAATGCGGTGACTACACCAACATCGGTGCAGCTTATCAATCGCTGAGTGATTATTCCAAGGCCCTCGAGTATCACGAGAAAGCACTGCAAATCAGACGAGAAATTGGAGATCAGCCCGGTTTGGCCAATAGCTACGGTAACCTTGGAAATGTTTACCATTGCCTTGGTGAACACAAGGAAGCTTTCAAGCGCTACGAAGAGGCTCTTGAGATCAGTGTCAGGATCGAAGACAGATCGTCGGAGACAATACTTTACGGGAATATTGGGGCAGAATATAAGGTTCTGGGTGACTATGACAAGGCTCTGATGTATATCGAGACGGCACTAGAGTCAGCTGTGGAACTGAACATGAGGAAGGAAGAAGGCACCCAATACCGAAGTCTTGCTGATTTATTTCGCCTCCAAGGTGAATACACCAAATCGATAGAACACAGCAAGAAAGCACTTGAGATCCATTTGGAAATTGGAGATAAATATGGGGAAAGTGATTGTTACGAAAACCTTGGATCCGTGTATGAATCTGTTGGCGATTATACACTCGCAATAGAAAATCACGAGAAAGCTCTTCATATTACCAAGGAAACAGAAGACAAGAATGGTCAAGGCATGGCTTGTGCGAAGTTAGGTCTTTGTCTGGCCTGGAATGGAGATATTTCCAAAGCGTTGCACTATCTGTCGGAAAGTATTGACCTGTACGAAAGCGTCAGACGCCCTCTTGGCGATAGTGATCACTTCAAAGTCTCTTTCAGCGACAGAAACGCTTTCCCTTACAAGCTACTAGTTTGTCTTTTGTGTCAGTCGAAAGGAGACTTAAACAAAGCCTTGTATACTGCGGAGCTAGGGCGTGCGAGAGGCCTAGCAGATTTGATGTCAAAGCAATACCTCATCCAGGAGGGTGGCCAGGGACAAGAATTGAAGATATCCGATATTGAAACACTGCCGCTGAAGAATGACTGCAGTGTTATTTTTCTCTCCTACCACGTACACGAGCTTTTCCTCTGGGTGGTGAAACCAGATGGATACATTACATTTAGGAAAGTACCAAGGGATACTTTGGAAGCGGTTGCTCAACGTATCAAAGGTGTGAATGTCGAGGCCCTTTTTGAATCCATGGTAGATGTGACATACGCGCTGTACAAGTTTGGACGAGACATTGACTGCGAAGACAGATCACTGTTGATGTTCCAAGCGGGCCAAACAGATGAGCGCAAAGATAACCCGCAAACACGCCTTTTAGAGGAGGATGACCATGATGATGGTGACGCGGAGGTTTTGCTTGACAGTGCGAGCGAGACAACTATGCGGATGTGGTACAAAATGATAGTCGCCCCTGTTGAAGACATCCTCGATGGCTCCGAACTCATCATAGTCCCCGAGGGCTTGCTCTACAGAGTACCACTTGCAGCCTTAGAAGACAGCAGTGGAAAACATCTTTCTGAAACATATAAGGTCCGAGTTATTCCATCTTTGACAACTCTAAAGCTAATCCAAGCAAGTCCAGCCAATTACTACAGTGAGACTGGTGCTCTGATTGTGGGAGACCCTGATGTTGGAATAGTCCGTTTACGCGGAAGGGAGGAATATGTTTCTCGACTATCATCTGCCAAAGAAGAAGCCGAGATGATTGGGCGATTGCTGCAAATTGAATCCTCAAGAGTCTTGACGGGAAGACAAGCCACCAAGCAGGCCGTGCTGCAGGAAATAAACTCAGTGAGTGTGATCCACATTGCGGCACATGGGGATGCGGAAAGAGGAGAAATATGTCTTTCACCAATCTGCTATGGAAATAAAGTCCCTGAAAAGGAAGACTTCATGTTGACCATGTCTGATGTGTCAAACGTGCAACTACGTGCTAAGCTGGTGGTGCTCAGCTGTTGTCACAGTGGAAGCGGCCAAATTAAAGCTGAGGGAGTCGTTGGAATTGCTCGAGCTTTCTTAGGATCTGGTGCACGCTCAGTGTTGGTGACACTCTGGGCTGTTGAAGACCGAGCTACGTTGCAGTTCATGAAGCAATTCTATGAACGTCTCGTTCTTGGTGAGAGTGCCAGTGAGTCACTTCAGAATACTATGAAGTGGATGAGAGAAAGTAAATGGTACTCAAAAGTGAGTCAGTGGGCACCATTCGTTCTGGTGGGTGACGATGTGACATTGAATTTTAAAAAATGAAACTCCCAGTAGGCTGGAGAATGGAACTTTGTCACCTTTTTATTGTCATTAAGTAATTATACAGTTGTCAACTAGTCAGCTTAACATGAGACGAAAGGCTGAGAGGGCGACAGATCACAGTTTGTTATACGGGTTAGTCTGTCCACAGACATTTTATTATCTTTTTGCGCGAGACATTTTTCCTTTAGTACGAGCGCAAAGCAGCGGGCGAAAGAAAACACCAGCTCCACCCCTTACATTTTGGCTCGTTGATGATATCCCATGCGTTTAACAGCGGAGCTCCGGCGGCTCGAAGGGCGGGCAAGCGGAGCTCCATAACTATAGGAACAGAACCACATGCATGCATAGCAACAGAAAACCAGGTAACCCTTTTTTCATGCTCAGCATGGCTAGCGGCATGGCCAAATGTATGTTCATTATAACGAGGTTTCGTTGTAACGAGGCTCTTTTCCATTTCGTTCTCGTTTGAATGGTGTGGAGTTTGTAAGGTGCCAGTGTATGAACTGTATTTTCTAACTTAAATTTTTAATATTACGGCCTCGGACTGGTTGCTCTTAGGAATATTTTATATCTTAATTCTGAATTTATCTTAGCGAATATAGTAGTTCTAAGTAGTAATGTTATTGTAGATAGTCGTGCGTCTTTGTCATGAGCCCTTGGCTCGGGAGATTGGGCAACCACTCCTTACGTTTACGACTTAAAATAAAGTTTCCTTACCTTACCTTACGTTATTCTTTACTATTACTAGGGCCAGGAAAATCGTTCGTTATCCCGAGAACGTCGTCATATAGAGGTTCGTTAAATTGAGGTTCCACTGTATGTGCCTGACTAAAAAATTTTAACCGAGCGATCAGTAGATCATACCTAACTCCCATCACTTCCTAATTTTAAACTTCTTCAGCACTGGTTTGTTGACATTAATTAAGCGTCCACGCGATTGTAAATGTAACTTAGAGCTTCGAATAGTCTATCCAAACAAATTTATATTTTTGCAGTTCTAAATAAACTTTTTCTTTATACAGAAGACTATTACTGTTCTTGTCAACAACATAACAACAAGGTATCTTCCACAGGAAAATATCGCTTGGAACCGCGAGTAATGGGAAATATCTCATTTCCGCGGTGACTCCAGCTCAAAACGCTTCTATCCGGCTCTATCACACCAAAAACATTTATTTTCACTCTGTCAGCAAGCGCACATTTCTGCGTTTAAATATTTCCATGTTGTAAAAAATGTCCTCACGTTTACATCACGCATGCAGAAAGAATCCTTTGCAAATCTTCGCGGCTGTCACCACGAAAAGACCTGGTTCTTGTCCATGTACGTTCGATAGCTCTATTGTAGAAGAAAACCAAATGCTGGAGGTTTGCAATTTTCTCGAGAAGTCGGCCGAGTGGGGGCCTGGTTCTGGGCACCGACATAAAGAAAAAACCGCGAGCGAAGCAAGAACCGCGCTCGACCCATGGTCGCGCGGTTTACCGTCAAACCAAGTGAAACTAAGTGTACCCCTCAATATTACATAACTAACTGATTATTTGAATATTGAACCCGTTAACCGTATTCTGAATACAGCTAACGGGTTCAATATTCAAGTAGTCTATTCATTAATGTTATCTTGGCGGGTACGCTTCACTTGCTTTGACTGTAATTAGGTTTCAGTATCAATCTTTAAATAGATCGCTTTCTGGTTGCTTTTTTGATGTAATAGACCGTGTCTGACCGCATTTCCAAACACCGAGAAGACAGTTGAAAATACGACGCGTAGCGGAGCATTTTTGGCCAACTTCGAGGTGTTTGGAAATGTGGATAAACACTCTCTTGAGTGTTCGATAGATCTTCCCAATCGAAGCTAACATATATAAAACGTGGGAGAAATAAAATAGTAAAAAGTCAGTAAAAATCAATGAAACTGTGGCCACGGTCAAAAATTAAATTTTGCTTAAACTTTGTCATCTGAACGATATTGGGTTAGATTTTGGAAATGTTCTATATAAAGGTATAAATCCGTGGAAAACGGTCATTGTACCGGATGCTTGGTTTTCACTTCGCGAGAACGCGACATTTTACACTTTTCGGTTTCTCGATACGCAATCATTCTCAGGTTTATTTGCATACAATGGTCCTTCTTGATTCGAGATATGTTATTAACTGAAGTTCATCATTGACAAATTGAGGCCGGAATAATTAGTTACACATTCCAAATTTTGCGTTAGAAGTCTGAAATACGCCCAATTAAGCAGGTTAAAAAGCTCAACAGTAGTGCGTCTTTGTTCACCAGAAATGGTTCAGTCTTTGGTTTTTAGGTTTCTGGGATCTAGTTTCATAAAATCGGTTGATTTGAACGAAGTCCGAAAATCCTTCTTAAAAATTTCTAACTGAAGTTGATGACTGAAAAGGTTGTTGTTTTTTAAAAAGCAAATGCTCCATTCACTTGCTGTAGAAATTCAATTTCCCCAATAAGCGCTCCGTTGCAGACGAGAAGCTAGGCAAAAATGGGGTGCATTTCAAAAATGCGGAGGTTGTATTTTTGTGCAAGTTTCTTCGACGTTTATAGACAAAGATTTACAAGATCCCACAAAACTGAAAACGTAACTCGGGACAGCTGACGGTGTTCGAAGTCTCTTTTGTCAAAATATCAGACGATTTGAGACACCACCGGTTTTTTTGGTCATGGTGGCCACATTTTTTAAACTTTCTTCAATTCTGACTGCCATTTAGACACCACCGATTTTTTGGTCCTTGTGGCCACATTTTTAAAATTTTCCTGATTCTTACTGCCATTTACCCTTAAAATCAGACACTACTAGTTTTTTGGTCCTTGTGGCCACATTTTTTGAATTTTCCTTATTCTTAATTACTGCCATTTACTCTTAAAATCAGGCACTACTAGTTTTTTGGTCCGTGTGGCCACATGTTTTAAATTTTCCTGATTCTTACCGCCACTTTCTCTTAAAATCAGACACTACTAGTTTTTTTTGGTCCTTGTGGCCACATTTTTTAAATTTTCCTGATTCTTACCGAAACTCACTCTTAAGATCAGATATCCAAACACCGTTACGGTCATGACTTCCTCTGTTTAAACCCGATAAATTATTAATGAGTTTGAGAACATAATTTCTAGTTTTTTTGAATAGACCTTTTTAGCTTGGGTGGTTTGTTTTCCCATTACAGATCACGTGGTATTCTCTAGAGAATTGTTCTTTTATCCATCTAAAAATTATTCATTTATATACACGCGACTTTTATTTGAAAATTTGAAAGCAAGAGTTCTCAAGAGTAATATCACATGGTCTGAAAAGGGACAACAAGCCGCCCAAGCTGAAAAGGTGTATTGTCTTTGTTATCAACTCTTGTTTTGGTTGATTGGGAGGCAATCACCAGTAAAGAGTTAGTTAACATAGGAAAGAAATCATTGGTTATTCCACCCTTAACTCGCCATTGTTGTTCACAATTCTGATTAGTTTTGTGCCATGGCCACGCGGCGTGGTTTCTATTATTTATGGCCAGTTTTAAAACTGCTGAAGAAATCCACAAACAAATTGTACACTTAAGATGTTTATTCTGCTACTCTTCCTTCCGTCGGTTTGGTACTGGTGAAAGAAACAAATGTAAAGCTTGCGACTCGAACAAACATTGAATTACAAAAAAAAAAAACAGTGCAAATGAGCGGCCACTTACATATTTTTGGGCATCTTCAGGCCTAATCAAGATGTCAACATCGAGAAAGTAAAAGGCGAAGGTAAAAGCAAACTTTCCGCCTACACACAAAACAACGCACACCAAACTGCTAGGAGCACATGGTCGCAAAAATCATGTGACCCGCTCAAGGGGGGTACAGAGGGGCACGGTAAGGCAAACTGTCTCTGACAAAAAGTACACCAACTTTGACTTTTAACCACTAAAACAGGATTTCCATCACGGCGTCCTGCTGATCAGAATATCAAAATCAGTCGGTAAGTTTTAGTGCAGACCTCATTGAGTAACCTAATGTGAACAAAAGCATACTACTTAAACACTGGGGAAAATCGTACACATGTAAGCTACATCAGTACTACAAATGTGATAAAAAACACTTCAAATACGAGCAGTAAAAGGAGAAATATTTTGCAATAAATGGAGAAAATTTTAAGCTAAAGCTTCAGGGGACATGAAATGGTACGCAGTACATTTTCTGATTTTAGTCAACTTGCTGTCAGTTGATTGTTTGTTAGGTATATTTCTGATACAAAATTAAGCCATAAACAAGCAAGTTTTGAGTTTAAAATACAATTATTTGTACATGTGTTTTAACCCTTCCCGATAGGGACTGGTTTGAATATAAATTCAGTTTGTAAATATGTCCGAAGCTTTGACTCCCTTGCAAGAAAGAAGAGAGTTCTTGCCGAAATGCTTGAGGTCAAACTCCCTCTTTCCTTCGAACAGTTTTACTGCGCCTTTCAATGACATGCGGACTCTGAGATTCAAAGCTCAACCGACAAATGCGTTTTCGCTGCCGTCAATCAGATGTACGGCGGCTCCTCCCAGCTTCCGACTACTGCCGAGCGCGCGGTAATCAAATCGTTGAGCACAGTTCAGACAACGAAACAGTGCTCGGCAGTGGTCGGAAGCTGGGAGGAGCCGCCGAACATTTGATTGACTGTTGCAAAAAACGCATTTCTCGGTTGAGCTTTGAATTTTAGAGTCCGCATGTTATTGAAAGGCGCAGTAAGTTCATCCTTTTTCACTGGCATCGTGAGTCAAGGAAATAGATAAATTTTTTGTCAGTTTTCAATTAGGCAGTGTTTTCTTCGTTAGCTTTCAACACATAACCCACTCTAGCAAACAATGTCCGTTAATCTATGACATTGTGCCATGTCTAAGCAAACCTATTGCTTTAACTAAATCGTGTGTAAATAAAGGATTGTTGTTGTATTTCTACCACCTTAGAAAAAAAGCTGTGAGACGAGGAATAGGATGTTGAGAAAAGCGATCATTGTACAGGTTCTGGTACGTTAACACTGCAGATATTTCTGCCTTGCATTGTGCGCGGATCTATCAAAATATAGGTGTATTTCCTAACTTCTCATTATGTAAACAGCAGCAATAAGAATTCTTTTCTTTTTCGCGTGAAAATAGGGATAGGTCCTCCTGAATCAGCTTCTCTTGCATATTTAGTCACATGTAAAACATTCAACCAATCAGTTTTAAGAACAGAACCACCAATCAGATAGCAGCACCCCGCCGATAGCCTTGCAAGGCCCGAGGGGCAGGGGGGAGGGGACTACAAGACAAATTTTGAAAAGAAAGAAATGGACAAAGAAGTTGACAACATTGAACTTCACACTAGTTTTTTGTTCATTTTGGCGGTGGAAAGGTCATTCCAAAGAAATAATGCTTAATTATTACTAATAAGGGAGCATTAGGAAAAAAGAACTTAGAACTACGTTCAGTTGCAGTTTTGCAGTAAGAACGGAGTACGTTTTGCGAAGTTATGAAGAATCTAGCACTATTCGATCTTCTACGACCGGAGAACAATCCTCACTTTGCCGTAACTGTTATAATGCAGAGGCAATGATAAAGAAACTAAGAGAGCTTAAGAGTGTATACAGTCTGACGAACAATGTTTCCTCTGAGCTGAGCGACCTGCATGCAGCCTGCTTTCATATCGCATGAAATGTGGTTTTTATTGACAGGCTAATCTTGCATTGGCAAATGTGCTATGAAAAAAAATGACAGACCTTGCATCAGTTTTAGAGATTTTTTAAGTCCATTATTTAATCTTTTCAAACCAATACAAAAATAACGTTAGAAACAAGAAAACAAGGAGAAAAAAAAATTGGAGTCCCCCTGTAGGGGAATGAACGCCATGCCCTTCCGAACCCAAGCTCGGAAATGTAACCACTGGGCTACAGGGGAACTCCTTGAACTGGCTAGCAAATTTTACGTTACCTATATGGACATGAAATGTAGCTTTTATTGACAGGTTAATCTTGCATTGCGAAACGTACTATGAAAACATGACAAACTTTGCATCTGTTATAAAGTTTTTTTAAGTCCATTATTTAATCGTTTCAAAACAATACAAAAATAATGTTCAAGACACAAAAACAAAGAGAAAAAAAAAACTTTGGAGTCCCTCTGCGGGGCGGGGTGCTGAAGAACATGCCCTTCCGAACCGAAGCTCGGGAAAGTAACCACTAGGCGACAGGGGGACTCCTTGAATTGGGTAGCAATTTTTACGTCACCTATGTGAACATGAAATGTAGTTTTTATTGACAGGCGTATCTCGCATTTGGAAATGTGCTATAAAAAAATGACAGACTTTGAATCAGTTATAGAGTTTTTTTAAGTCCATTATTTAATCATTTTACAACAATACAAAAATAATGTTTAAGACACAAAAACAAAGAGAAAAAAATTTGGAGTCTCTTTGCGGGGGGCTAAACGCCACGCCCTTCCGAACCAAAGCTCGGAAAAGTAACCACTGGGCTAAAGGAGGACTCCTTGAATTGGTAGCATATCTAACGCTACCTATATGCACATGAAATGTAGTTTTTATTGACAGGCTAATCTTGCATTGGGAAATGTGCTATGAAAAGTATGAAGGACTTTAGTTAAGTTATACAGTTTTTTTTTTTTTTTTGAAATGCATTAATAAATCTTTCCCAAATGAAAAGTGATCTCCCAATTAAGACCAGTATTTTAGCAGCTCTTTGCCTATTGGGTACAAGCTAATAAATAGCGGCTTAAATGAAAAAAGACATGGCAAGATGGCTATAATTTACAGTCAGCCAGCTTTGATGTCCTTTCTTTCTGAAGGTTTTTGCTCACCTAAGTTAGTTTATGAGGAAAAAAATGAATATTGTACGAAAAAACATCAATATTAAATCTTTTCCAAATAGAAATGACCTTCCAATTAAGATCAGTATTTTTGCAGGTCTTTGCCTATTGGGTACAAGCTAATAAAATGGACCAAAAAGTTTGTTTAAATAGGGTGAAGAAAGATTAATTGTGTCCAACTGCACTCAAGAAGAGAAATTAAATTTTGAGAGTTTTACTCAAAGTGGTTGTTATGGAAACCAGCTACAGCCTTTTGAGGTAGTGTTTTACAGTATTGACACCAACACTTCCTGCTCTTCTACAAAACAAGATTTGACTGTCAAATAAGCATATCGTGTAAGTGTCTGTTTTGTTCTGTGGAATGAACCTAAGTTTTGACAGTTAACTCTTATTTTCAATGCTTTCTACAGGCTTTATTTGGAAATAACCTTATTTTATACCACACCCGGTGGACAAATCATCCCATGTGACATAACAGACGTTAAAATGTTACGATTTCTTGGTTTTTATCATCACGACACTATTGGTCTTTGATGAGCACAAGTTTCAGGAATTCTACTTAAAAACCTTGCAAAGTAAATATGTTGGCGTGAAGTTAATCGGTACAAAAGTAAGCATTTGAGAAAAATGCAATTTAAGTTTCTTACACGAAGTATTAAGCATTTAAAAAGCCACAGATAGCGAGGGGGGGTGCAAATTGGATCTCGGGGGAGGGGGTGCAATGGTTGGTCTATTTTGTAAAAAGTTACCGCAGTTGTCCTTTTCATAAGGGAAATGAATGAGCCTGTAATGGCAATTCGAGGCAAAGCTTTTCACAACTAATTATACCAATCGAGTTGTGCATGTCTTAAAAGTTTTTTCTAAATAGTTTTGTTCATATATGTTAAAACTAAACTATATTTTTGGTCACGTTCTTATAGTAAACAGTCGTTGCTATGGCCGTTGCTATGTGAAAATCTTATTCCATTGTGTACTTTCCTTAGATTTCACACTCATGGCAAGATCGTTTCAGAACGTTTTTGACAAGTCCTCAAGGGTCTTTAGTCTGGTATTTCCAAAAAATTGAATTTTTCATGAACATCGCCATATCTTAGGGTACCATAGCCGTACCCCCTTAAGTGGAAATTTTCAGTGTTTATAATACAGGGCCCCTGGGTAACTAGTCTCTATCAGAGAACAAATGGTAGAGGCAATGCCAAATTTACCTCACATGTTGTCAGGTAAAACAAAACTCTCTCGTGATCTATGACTATCACGTGATTGCCACACTACCCCCACTGAGTTATTGTGTAATAGATGTAAAATTCCTCTATGTATCATAAAATGAAGGGAATTTAGCTCTTTTTTAGGAATATCATTGCTGGAAATCCTCAAGGACTTTGTGAGGTAAATAAAACACACAATGTAATCCAGTTTTTTTTTTTTTACATTTTGATGAAAAGTATGTGGTGGAAACGTAAAAATTATTACATTTTAGGGTTAAGGCTAGCTTTGAGAGTTGAAAATTAGGGAAGGCCAAACGCTAGGGTTACCCTAAAACCTAACCCTAACCCTAGCCCTAAGCCCAAACTCTAACCATTAGGGTTAAGGTTAAGGATTGGGTTAGGGTTAGGGTTAGTGTTTAGAGGTATGTTTAGGATGAGGGCTAGTGTTTTAGGGTTAGGGTTAGGCTAGTGTTTAGAGGTAGGGATAGGGTTAGGGCTAGTGTTTCGGGCTAGGGTTAGGGTCAGGGTTAGTTCTAGTATATCAGTTAAGGGAAAGAACTATAATCTCGTGTTACAGGAAAAGGTAATACTGGACGTTGATTTCACTAAGTAGCAATAAAAAATGTTTGTCTTAGATACGAAAAAGGCGCTAGAAGTTATTAACGTCTATTAAGGTAGGCAAGCATTTGTTCCTTCATTTGGAGAAGAAAACAGTACAATTTGTTTATGAACACATTAGCAAGAAAAACAGGGAAAAGACGCAGAGTGCCAGAACACGGTGAGAAATGCTTATTTCACTAATAAAGTGATAAATATTTTATCGCTCAACCTAAAAAGTTGTACCCGTAATACTTTTACATTGTTGAACAACATCTATAAAGTTTTTGCTCCATTGGTAAGTCACGTTACTAGTTATTAACTAAAGACTTTGTGCCCAGTTTGAGCAAGAAAAGCAAGTGATAATAAGTTAAACGAGCAATTTTCCAATTTGTGATTGCTTAATCTTCTTGCAACATGTTTTAAATTCTGCGCATTTTGCATAAAATTCGTCCAGTGAGAGGAAATAGGTCACGTGACAATATTAATGTATTCATAAAATCTATTTGTAAATGTTTGTAAAGTCAGTTTTTTCGATTTTTTCAAATTGATGTCTTTTACCGCTGCAAAAAATCTGGTCTTATAGATTTCCCTGAAAAATGAGCTCCGACTAAAGTAAAGTATTTACTACCAATCTGCCAAATTTTACGGAATTTCACCGAAGGAAACGGGAGAAAATTCACTGTCAGTTTTTGAGTTATTTTTTTGTAAAAAAAATACCTCTTAGTCGGCGCGTCGGGTATGTCATGGACGGGTCAATGGATGAGTGGATGAGTGAGTGAGTGAGTGGGTGAGTGAGTGAGGGAGAGATGTATGTATGTCACACCAATCAGATTGGATCTACTATAAACAGCCAATCAAATTTCTTGTTGTAAAGGTAAATGGTATGTGAGACGATTTGATCCCGATAGAGTTCAGAACGGCCATATTTATTCTTCTATAAAAGAGGAGGAAGTATTCATATATTGGGTTTACTTCGACATTTTTTGTGGGTTAGGCTGAGGATTTTAGTTAAATGAACGAGATGAACCTTGAGATTTGAAACAGTTCGTGAGTTAGTAGTATGCAAATGCAACGAGATATTTTTATTTTTAGTTACAAAGGTAACTTGATACTTTTGTTTTTCACAAGGAGTAAATTCAATTAGAGGTCACGAATGGTCGCTTCTAGTTCTTAGGACATGTTTTAGAGGAGACGAGACTTAAGATTTGAAGCAGTTCTAACGTTTACAATAGTAAGAGCGGGTAACGATTGTTTTGTTCTTGTTGCATGCAAATATAACGAGACATGTTTTTTAGTTACAAAGTGTAATTTGACACTCTTGTTTTTCACAAGGGAGTAAATTCAATTAGAGCGGACGAATCGTCACCACTTGTTCCCACGAGATGTTTGCTATCTTTAGTAATAAATGGTAACTTAACACTTTTGTTTTTTATACAGGAGTAAATTCAATTAGAGCTGACAAGTTATCGGTTATTGTTTCCAGGATATTAAACAAAAAAGAAGCTTTCATTTCTGGACGGTTTTTACGTCTCTGTAGTAGCAGTTTAATAGTTTTATTTGATGACATTCATTTCAGTCCGATATTTTTAAAGGTAAAAAGTATGAAAACTGTTCAAATGTTCTTTGAAGACTGCGCGCCACCATGTTAAAGTGCAATTTAATTAAATCAGACTTTCAACGTGTCAGAGGTTTTTTTCTCTTTCTTTCTATTTTCGGTGAAGTTGTGTTGTGTTGTGTTGTGTAATAAGGTAAACTTACGACTCGTATAAAATGCGAAAAAGTCTCTAAATTAACTTGAGTATTTTTGAGCAAAAATTCCTCTTGGGGGTTGGAGGGGTTATGTGATCGGTAAGTGAGGGAGTTATGTATGTGCGCGTGTCACACCAATCACAGTGCGGGTTGTATCAAAGAATGAATCAAATTGCCTGTTAGAAAATAAGATGGTATCTACATTAATCTGGAGACATGTCAGATTACTGTAGTTTGTTCAGTCAAACATTTTATGGCTTACCATTTAGATATCTTACAATGATGGATGTAACATCGCAACCAAGAAAACCAATCTCCGACACTTTACACGAAAAAATAACTCTTGCACGCCTTGCGTGCCTATGTTTCTTTTTGTGCTCATGTTGACGTCAGAAAATATCCAAAAACACTGACGTTTCCCTTCGAGCTAGCGCAAATTACTTGAACTTTCGTCCTCAGCGCGCGTGCGATCGTAAAACTATAGGGAGTCACTTAATAAACTTTGCGCCTGAAAAAGAATGCTCGGATTGAATTGTTGTGTGTGTGCGCGCATCAATTTTCTCAATAATTTCAACTTTTTTTAAAGTCAAGAAACCGAAAGTGTCCGTCGTTCAGACACCTTAGGAATTTAATTATCCATTTGCTTCAATATTTTTCTCCAAAACTTTGGAAAAACGAAAAAAACGTCGCCATTGCTTAGACAACCTCCAGCCATTGCACAGTAATGGCTGATAGTGTTCAATGGCTTAGCCAATCAGATTACAGCATTTGCATTAGTATACTAGTAGAATTCTACTAATCTGTGATAGATAGCGAGTAGCGTAACAGTGTGCCCTTTTTAACAAGATGACGGCTGCTTCTTGGCGCTTTCGAAGTGTCTTTGAGGAGGATTTAGGTAACGTTTTGAACGACTAGTACATTTATACTAAAGCAATTAGATTATTCGCTCTCGATTTCTATGCGTGAAAGTTGACTCGGGCTGCGCCCTCGTCAACTATCTCGCGATAGAAATCTCTAACTCCTAATTTAAATGTTAAATAGAAACACGATTTTTCAAGCAGTCAGCGCGCGTATTTTCTTAGGACTGTTTTGTAAAATACATAGATATTGATAGTCTGCGTATCTAGCGTTCCCGTATGAGGAGCTGTTTCCGCTTTCTGGCCGCGCGCAAATTGGAGCGAGAGCAAAAAAATCGACGAAGCATGGGGTGGTTCCGTCTCTCACCCCACAACCCCCTGCTTCGTCGATTTCCTGACTTTTGCCTGACCTTGACATCTTTCCCTGACTTTTTCCTGAGCTTTGTGACGCTCACTGATGTTATATTTCCCCATTCTAGTACTCTTGAGAAATAACAAATCCTTAGAATAAACTTAGCTCGTGAAGGAAGATTAAAAACATAAATTTAACGGCGATAAGCTCTCAAGCCATAAATGTATTCATGGTCATTTTGGCAAAGTCAGGGAGCAATACAAACTTCTAATGCCATGGGATGCGTCAAATATTTGGGTTTTACGCCAATAAATGAAAGAAATTCTGCCATCAATATTTGTTACTAGAGAAGTGAAGTGTAGAAATACACGAATTTTCTGTAACTGGACAGGTTTTCTTGATTTTTTTTTACAACTTTTTAAACAAGAGTACGGTTGAATTTTCATAAACCCTGGCAGCGTTTTTCTTGAGTTTTGAAAATAAGTTAATTCTTTCGTGGTCATGTGTATTTCAAACGTTAATATCAATATTTAAAACGCACTTTCAAACTGGCCATTTCCGGAGTTGCCATTTTACTCTAGATCTTTGTCAAAACGAGTCTTCGTGCCAAGCCATTCATACGAAAATTTGTTCCAACTACAGGTTTATTTTCACGCAAATCAAACTCGAAAATGGCCGATTGGAAGCTGGTTGATGAAAGAAAACAAAGAGAACAACATTTTGTTCCAGGGTTTTCCGTCAACTTCTTCTGATTTCTTTCCACCAACGCTGAGCTTATTGAAATAGACAACTAGTTTTAATCGAATACAACATTTCAAGGTCAATATAGTTTATTATATAATTATTTTTTAAATTCACAGCAATAATATTTGAGCCCCTTATAAAAAGTTTATTTATTGTGTCAGTTTATATTGTACGAAACACTGGCTGCAAACTAATGAAACTACGTCACGAACTAGAGATCAAATATTGTTCATTAACCAAATTGCTGAAAAAAAAGTGCTTGATCTTTCGCAGAAATCGTCTTCTTCCAAACCTGTTTTTGCTCGATAATGTTTGGAGCCACTAAGCTATTCGGAAAATTGAAACACGACTTATCAATACAAGTAGATTTGTCACCGGGTACTATTACTAAAGTACTATTATTAAAGTGTATTTTGGAAAGTGTCTTGAGGACGTCGATCCGTCTCGCATTGTTGCTCCTGGCTTGTGTTTGGCCCCGTACACACCACGCCGGAGAAATTTGATAACCGCGTTCAGTTTTTGATAACCGCGTTCAGTTTTTGATAACCGCGTTCAGTTTTTTACTTTGAAAACTCGTTGCCCGTTCACACTACGCCGGAAAAATTTGAAAACGCAACAATCACCGGTCATTTTGGATTTGTGTTTGAGGAAAACTCGGGCAGGAAAATCACGTGATTATGGTGACGTCATCGTTCTCGAAAAGCCCGGGCCATTTTCAAAATGTTTTCTGTCCACACTAAACCGCAAAGCCAGCGTTTTGAAATTCCTCTGGCGTAGTGTGGGCGGGGCGTTAGTCTGAGTTTTAACTACCTTCTTAAACATCTAGTGTAGTGTTAGAAGGCCTAGAGGAGTGAAATTGAAAATATTGTAATGCAAACTACCTGAAGTAATTAGTATCGGATTGTGAAAAAAAATTGTATGATGAATTAAAAATTGAAAAACCCTTCTTTCGAAAAATCGGTGAATCAATCAATACCAGACTGAAATACCTGTTACGTTCTGTGCAATGAATCAATGCCAGAAAAATACCTGTTTTGTTTTCCTAAGTTACTCAGGCCATTTTCAATCGCATTAGCAATTATGACCAGTTTTTAACTGACTTTCTAAAATTAGTCATTGAATCAATACCCAAAGATACTCTTGCTTCTTGTAGAGGTTGCTCCTAAAATCGAGCTTTATGGATTTGCCCTTCACCCTAAAAAGGACGTCTCTGACTATGCTTCTCATTATGGTCACGATTATGCTCATTGTTATGCTGAAAAAATTCTCCCACCTCCCCCCCCCCCCCCCTCCTGCAAAAAAGCGTAATTTTCATAATAGATTAGTAACACAAAAGTACAAGAAAATAATAAAGTAATCAATTACATTGAGACAAACACTCTCAAAAATAAATCAGTGATACTCTGTAATTAGCTACTTTAATCCAAAATTAAAGATAAAAAGCAATTCAAGTAAAGTTGGGTCTTTTATACTTGTAACAAGTCAAAGGTGCTCAGTAACGAAAACTGCCTAGAATTTGAAAATGCCTTGCAATTGAATCATGTTTACCAAATAAATATACGCTAGTGGCTAAAATAGCTATTAAAAACGTTTTCACAAAATGGCACTATGTTCTGGCAAAATGGTGCTATTATGTCGGCATTATGCTCGACCCACTTACTATTACGCTCGACATTAAGCATATGTCAGCCCTTAGCTCTGCGTACCTGAGAAGTTAAGTTCAATTGATCAACTTTTAACTTCGTTGCAGCAAAGTGAAAATTCTGGAGTTTTTTGGGCAGTTGAGAACCGTTCACCCGTCATATTTTACCTGTTTATTCCAGTTTGCAAGAGACTCATGCTCTGTGCACCTACAGTAAGTTGGCGAATGTCAGTTGTTGAACGAAAAGACAAAATTTCGACCGCAGACATCGAAGGTCTAAAATAAGGATTGCAAATCCCTCTTTTAATTCCCGCCACTAATATTTCCTCCATCTCGCCATCCCGCTTAAGCTTACTTCGGACGCGTCACCCCGATCCCGCAGCGTTCCAAAGTATTTTAACCGTGACAAGACGATGTTTTTACCTGATTAGACACCGAACCTTCCCAAGCTAACGTGTTATTAACTAGTAAAATTAATTTCTACACGATAAAAGAATGTGTTAACGGGCTTGCAAGACTCCTCCAGTCCGCAGATGCATTGGTTCTAAAGCCTTCACGTCTTAGCTTTTTCTAGGACGTCTATAGGGAGGTGTTTCTCTACAATTCTGTGGCTGGGTTATCTCTATTCTGAAGGTGTGATCTGAAACCTCTCATGTTTTTCTCAAAAATAAATTGAGAGGAATTTGTTCTTGGAAGCCTTGACACTTTTCGTTTGATAAAGCCTTTCATGAAGCCTGGTGGGTGGCACGAATAGGAACTCGTGTACTGGAAGGTCTCTGTTGATTTGTAATACGTTCCAACATCAAGAATAGACCCCATGTGGAACAATCTGTCACCCTTGTACACTTTCGTGTCCAAAATTGTAGTTTGTGTTACTGAGATTTCAGTCGTGAATTTGAATTCTGATTTCGACCGTCTTAAGTTACAATCGCCCGTTTTTTTTGTTTTTTTTTTCGGCCTGAAAATATCCAGCTTCCCGCCTCCCGCTGACCCCTTGCAATTCTGCATCCCTCCTTCGAATGTCCTTTATCCCGCATCCCGGCAGCGAAAAAAGGCTCATCCCGCATCCCGCGAACCCATTGTTAGACCCTCGACATCCGGGCTACTACAGTTCAACCCTCATTAAACGGCCACCTTCGGAGAAATGGATAGTGGCTGCTTAACTTAGGCTGGCGGCTTAATAGAGGTAAAAACAACAGTTAGACAACCACTGGGACTTTGATTACTGGCCGTCTAATTAGCTAATAGGGGTGGCCGTTTAATAGGGGTTCGACTGTACTCCAAAACTGAGACACAACCAGCTTTACAATTCATACAGAGACAACCGTCACCTCCCCTAACGGGACCTTCGGGCATTCTACTTAAAAGAAAAGTATAAAGAAAACAATCTACGAATAATAGTAATAATAACAACAACAACAACAACGATAATAATAATAATAATAATAATAATAAATTTAACGACTTAAAAGACAAATACAATATGCGAACACACACACACAACATAGAAACATTTAAATATCCGTTTTAGCCAACATTTCGATTCTTTGAGAACTTTTTCATAGGCCGACGTCACAGCGCCCATACACTCTCTATAAGAGTAACAATATTATTTTATAAGAATATTGTTTTTCCGGGCGAGGCTGAATATATTCTTGTGAATATTCTTAGAATATAGCGTGTGACACTTCTGTTTTCGAAGATAATTTTAAAGCCAGCCTGCAGGCGTGAAAGCCTGATGACGCACATAACGTCTCAGTTGCAGAAATGTTATGAGCATTGAACATTACAGCTTGTACTGTTTTTGTTGTTTTTTGGCAGGTTTTGTGCGTTAAGAGAAAGGAAGAATTTTATACGGTTTAGTTAAAAGCATATAATCGTATTGCATTTACATATGTTCTACGCACAAAATTATATTCTTTTCAAAATCTTAGCCCAGGGTTTATTCTTAAAATATTCAAATTCCTCGATGTTCTTATAAACAAGAGAGAGTGTATTGTCCTTGTTCTTCGCCTGGCGAAATTTCACTTCTCAAAGAAGTGATTCTAAATTCATGCAGTCACTATGTAATTTGTACCATCAACTGATTTATGTTTTGCACCATCTTTGAGCGACTGAAACAAACTTATATTCGATCTCTTACTGAGCGAAACTTTACCAAAAGTTACATTCTATTTCAGCTTCGAAATCATCCAGTTATTGACGTGACTAACTTACACACAGACGAAGATGTCCATCTTAATGATGTATTTCAATACACGTACAGTATCTTCCAATTAATTATGCATACAATTTCTTTACTACGATTTTTCATACCCAAAAGGCAATCATGAATAGAAAAAGACTTGGAAAATTGTAATTATCGTGCTTATAATTAAGTATGGAATTACACGTCATTTGGCGAGCAATATACTCTCGCTCTCTACATGCTTTCATTTCTGTATTGCTTGAAGACATCAGGCGTGAGTTGCTTTTATTCATTCTACGTTGAACATCAGCCGAGTATCGTTCATGATGGCTTCTTCGATCAACGCTATCACCATTGGAAGTCTGATCCAAAAAGACCTGAAGGAGGCGTATTTTCTTCCACAGAAACCTTCCTCGTGTTTAAAAGGATACAGATTCTTCAACGATAAGAAGTACCGAATATATGACTACCCGGCGACCCCGTCATCTTTCCGAAGGCTCATGTCGCCATTTTATCATTTGCCCGCAGCTGGCGATGAAATCCCCGTTCTAATGGAGCGTAAACCAGAATCGTTCCTGAAGCAGCATTGGAAACAGTGGCTTCCGGCTTTCCCTTCCGCTGAGGTCAAGTCGCCAGACGAGGGCCTACAAGACGATCTTCCGATCGTGACCAGAGCAGCGCTTCAAAGCATTCCCGAGGACAAGCACTTCGTCCACCCAGACATCTTGTACGAGCTGCATCTCAAGAGCTCCATACTCGACATCAAGGCACCTTCTCCAAGACATATGCAGGAGAGTGATATTTCCTACCCATGTATGGTGAAAATTGACATGAGCAGTGGAGGCCGGGGAAACAGACTAGTAAAGAACGAAATCGAGCTGTCCGCCACACTGAGACACATTAGAGAAGTGTGCGGCTGGACTGGGAAAATTGTGTTCCAAGAATTTTTCCCTCAGGTCAAAGAAGTGCCCAGCTTTCAGTTCTACCTGCACAAATCAGGCGAATTGTTCTGGGTGGGAACGACATCTGGGGGATTCAGTGGATTTAAATGGACCGATGGATTAGTGGATTGGGACAAGCAAGACTACTACGAGAAGCTCGTGCTAGAAGATTTCACTAAACCGATTAAAAACTACCTCCAAAAGCGCGGTTACTTTGGCCTGGTTACGTTCGAGGTTGTAATCACAGACCATGCAAAGTACCTAGTGGACATGAACCCGCGAATTGGTGACGACACGACTCATCTACTTCTCGCTCGTTATATGGCTTTAGATTTCGGCTTGAAGCATTCAGCGATTTTTTGCTACAACAAGCACAACATTTCAGCTAGAAGGCTAGTTGCGAAGGCAAATGCCATCAACAAGAAAAGCGAGGGCATCATAATTGTTCTTTCTGTTGCCGATGCCGACAAAGGTTGTGAGTCCGACTTGTCAATTTTTGCCAAAACACCAGAAGAAGTGCAAACTCTTTTTCACAATCTTAGCAACTAATTGAATTAGTAAAGAAGCTTGTATTAATAATGCTTTGTTATATTTCCCCATTCCCCGCCGTCTCACTTTACTTGAAGAAAATGTTCGTCATGTTAGTCTCAAGGGGCAAGGATACAATTGATGTAATAATCTTTTATTCGAAATTGTCGCTTTTATCTCCATACCTAAACAGCGAAGTTAAATAAGTTTGCATTGTATTCTTGTATTGTTTGTGAACGCTGATAACAAAGTGTTCGGCTATGTAGTGAACGCTGATATTGAACATTGAACTACTAGCTTTAAATAGGATAGGTATGCTGGAATGTAAGTCAGTGAATCTGTAAGATATCGAATCATTTATGTAAAATTTTGGATAGGTAGTTGTTATAATAAGAAAATAAAAAACGATGAAAAGAAAGGCGCTGTCTTTCTTACAAATTCGTCTTATTCTTCTCATGTCCCCTTCACAATGCTCGAGGTAAGAAGAAGGTCGGCGAAAAAAAGAGTTATGGAACCGGTGGTACTGCCGGGCGTTCTTGCGCGTATGCTATACATCTGTTTAGCCGTCGTCTTCAGCTAGGAACTGAGTGAAATAGCTCTACACTGAAAGATCACCACGGTGGTTGAAAATCATTTTCTGACCCACATAGTTGTCGACACCGCGAATCAAAGTTGATAACGATAGCAAGGTAGAAAAGATAACCCTTTTGAGGGGGCGGAGGGGGGAAGGGGGAGATATGGTTATTCAGCCGAAGTAGCCGTGGTGGCATCAAGTCAAGAATCCTCTCCAATAGTGCTCTGCAAACCACTTTTTTTTTTTTTGGCATCAATTGTAAAGCTAGTTGATGAGGTCGAAGGGCTTCTAGAGTTGGCAAAACGTAGTCGTGAACACTGGACCTTGACCCAAACTTCAACTACATTTTAATATCTCTAGGACCCCTTTTAGTTGAACAATTTTAAATAATATTCTCAATCTTTCACTGGGCGCCCTCAATGACCTGTTCACGCGAGAGATTGCCTACGTTTTTATTGTATTCAGTTCTCCTTTCTACACACTATTCCTTTCATTAGCACTCAATTTCACGCAGACGTTATCTAGTTTTAGTAAATATAGTTACCTAGTTAATATCAGTATTAATAGTTTTTCGTTTTCCACACTTCATAAGCAAATTCAATATTTCATTGTGTTGAACATTCAAAAGGTGTGCCACGCTTTTCTCAGTTTATAAGTTTGGAGTCGGAGTTAGCAAAAACACAGGAAACAGAAACAGCTCTTTCAGTTGTAGAACGAAGATTTGAAAGCTTCGTTCTTTTTCAGTTTATAGGTCTTCAAAGTTTAAGGGGAGTGAAAAATGTAAACTTGGCTCTTCAAGGTGACAAATTTTGTTAAATATGGTGACTTCCGTCACGCTTTGTAACACTCAACATTGGCTTGAACGATAATAAAACGGAAATCGTGCTTCCTTTAGCTTTCAACCCTTTAATCGGGGTTTGGGTAAAACCTATCTTAAAATGCATGTGTATAAAAGGTCTATTTGGGCTGTTTACGTATTAGGTGACCAGGTAAGAAAATTGACGCAAGCTGTCAAACAAAAAATCTGATCGTTTCATTAATTCTTCTATAAGGCACCTCTACACTGCGCCGGAGGAATTTGAAAACGGAGTTTTCACTCTGAAAACGCACCAAATGTTTTCCGTCCACGCTACGCTGGAGGAATTTGAAAACGTAACAATCACTTGTCATCGAGGAAAACTCGGTCAGGCAAATCACATGATTATCGTGACGCCATCGTTTTCGAAAAGCTCCGTTTTTCAAAATGTTTTCCGTCCACACGAAAACAAAAAGCCGGCGTTTTTAAATTCCTCCGGTTTGAAGAGCGTTTTCGAAAAGCTCCGTTTTCGTGCCGGATTAGTGTGGACGGTAGGCCTAACCGTAGAAATAAAGCCGCGTTTTCAAATTCCTCTGGCGTAGTGAGGAAGCTGCCTCAGTGGAGATAGATCGTTGTCACTCACATCGGAACAGCAACCATGAAAATTTATCGGAACAAAAGGAAAAGAGTTGAACTCCCACAGGACTGGTTTGGGACACCAACAAGGCCGCCGTTTCATTTTTTTGGGGGGACACCAATATAACTGTCGTGACGTTTAATATGCCTGTGCATATTATTTAAGACTATGTCACGATATTTTAAGTCACATTTCTGATGTAGGAAATAACTATGAAGAAAACCTAAAACACAGGTTTCTAAAGAACAAAAACACCAACAAATAATAACCCTGAAATAAGTAAACAAAGACAGCTACGACTGAGGCGAATTAAAAAGAACTGAGAGAGAGTCATACGAGAAACGGCCAATTTTTTCAAGATGCATTATCCTTAAATTTGAGTTGCTGCACTTTCTGTTAAACATTTATCCCAAAGTTTCTAACTCTTCAGTGTGTCTTCTACTTCCTAAATACTAAAATTTCTCTCCATCCATTTGGGCAAATATCATAGAAAGTTTTATGATATTTGTCCAAATGGATGGAGAGAAATTGTCAAAGACGCGAAATTGAAAACCCTTCAACGCATATAAGAGTGCTGACGTAATTAATTAAGACCACCCAGTCTTCCAGTTCTGGTCCCAACGGCGCCTTGAATACCTAGATGCTTGTAGTGACAAGAAAATATTGAGATTTGTACCGGACTTTGTATCCGAGTTACCACTAGACGGATAATAAATGGTATTATAATCCATCACGATTTCGCTTGCACGTGATCGCTCTAAACGCGTCACTTGTAATGCGTTTTTGATCATCGTATGTTAAAAAGCGCAATATAAATTAATAAATTATTATTATTATTAGACTGGATATGCCCCAGCTAAAACATAGATACCTCAGCTATTCCCAAATTTTGGCAGATCCCGCGTGATGCGAAAAATATTTCATGGATAATAACCACAATAGCCTCCAGTTGACTTTAAAAATATGCTCGGATATTTGTCCTTGGACATTATATCTTTTCCTCGAAGCTCAGTTATTCTTGAGCTCGAGCTCGAGATAATCGTACCGGACAAATATCCGAGCATATTTTCGCGCCAAATGAAGGCTATTGTTTATTTATTACAAAGTGGGTGGGCCATAGTTTGTCAGGCAACAAGCAAATGCGAATAGTGGCTTATAATATGGCTTTCATTAAGACACAAATTAAGTGTCCGTTACAACGAGATGGCTTTATTGTACTCGCCTAGATAATTAAAGGTAAAGAAAGGTTTAGCGATTTTTGAATCGCAAGAGCTACGAAATTGTGCGTTATAAAGAAATGCCAGTATTGTAATGGTTGAGTTAAGTTAATTTAGATCTCTCGGAAACCAGCTGAAGTACCACGATAGTCCTTTATTAGAAGTGCATTTTATATGGTCCGTCCATTATGGTACTGAATCAGTATAGATACTGCGTATTCGACTGTATGGGTAGTCATTAAATTAATTGGGAAAGGAAATGGCAAGGAGTGACGCAGCATAATTAAAGTGTAGCTATAACGTGCGTGTGGGCCAACCTCAAAATATATATATCACCAGTTTATTTATTGGGTCTTCTAAGCACGACTTCATTTGCTTAATAACGATAATGAAAGTTGACTCAAATATAAACTGCGCGTAGCAGAGCGTAACAGGTATCTACGGTAAGTTAGGGACCGTTCAGTTTTTATGAGGGACGGGGGGCTGGTGGGATTTGGGAAGCACGATTTAAAAATGCCAGTGAAAGTTGCATTCGAAAATAACAGTGTTAAATACTTTCAATAGCTACAAATGCTTTTTGTCGCCAAACGTTTTTTTTAAAGCAGAAGGAAAGTTTGTAATAAATTTGTATCCTGCCTTCTATGTTGATTCTATAGCAATTTTTTTGATATTCAAACATTATCCCATTTTAAAGTTTTACTAAAATATTTCACGTGACCCTCCCTTTTTCCCTTATTTTTTTGGGATGGCCCCCCCTCGAAAGCCATTTTTTTACGCATGGCCCCCCCCCAAATCCCACCAGCCCCCCCTACCTTATAAAAAATGAACGGTCCCTTACCTCAAATTATTCCGCTTCCGCTTAGAAGATGGTGTCCAAAAACGAGAGGTATTAGTGTCAATGACAAAACGGTTTCTCGAAAGAAAAAATAAAGCCACGAGATATAACTGAGTGGCTTTGTTTTTCACTCTCGTCTCTAAAGCTGTTTTCTTTTTGAAACGCACGAAAGAAACGACCGCTCTCGGACGAGAATTATCTCTAGCTCTGTTCTTCGCTCTTAACTGTGGACGCTGGACGAAACGAGCAATTGGAAATTTCCGTGCAAAGATAAGTTTTGGTTGGCCCTGAAAACGACGAAAATGACCGGAAATAAGTGTAAGGAACTGGATTGAGCAATGTTTCCTTCTTAAACCTTGGCATGTACAGGTAAACTTGAAGTCCGATACACTCTTTTTTTTTTTTCTTGAAGTCTGAACGTTCTAGATTTTTCTGCGATTTGGGCTGAAAACGTTCTCAAGATGTTCTAAAATTTACATGGTATAAAGGTCAACCAGCTTAATAATACTTCAGACTTTGTATCACCTGATGACTTCAATGGTATGGAAGATATTTTGGAACAGTTATAAATAAAAACTGCTGATTATAACAAACCGAGATGTGTGTCATGCAATAAGAAAACCATTGTTAATGTTATACAAAACATGCCCTTAAGTATTTGGGTCAATTTCACTTTTTTTGTTACTTTCATTTTATGCTTGTCATTTAATACATACAAATTAGCAAAATATAAACTTTCTTAATCGACTCTCAGCCTGAGGAATGTTCTTTATACGTTCTTAAAATTTTGGTTAGTCTCAGCCTCAACGTTCCTGTAAAAAAAGGTTCTTGTATAAAACAAGAGTGTATATGAGACTGCCATAATTAGTGAAATGAAATGGAGCAGAGCCTTGGGGTGTTGTCGTCGAGTTTGGAGATTATTAATTTATTCTCTGTTCGCTTCATTTATCCTTAATACCCAGCCTGGCAATTGGATCCAAGAGGAATGCTTCCCTTCCTTTCTCCACTAAATTTGACCGCAATGGCTTTTTGGTTTCAAGGGAAGAAAGAAGAAAACCTCTGGCAGTACATTCTGCTACCCTGCGAGCAAAGTCGTTTCGATCTCTCATAGATAGAGGAAAAGGATGAGGAAAGAGGACGGTGCCTTCCTCTTACCTGGCTTATCTAATAATATTAAAAATAATTATATTACTACTAGTAATGATTCTTATAATAACAATGATAACGATAATGGCAACGATAACGATGTTAATGATAATGATAACGATAACAATAATGCCAGTGACAACGATAACGACGTTAATGATAACGATAATGATAACTATAGTGATGCTAATGATAACAATAACAATGTCAATGACTACGATAATGATGTTAATGATAGTGATAACGATGACGATGTTAATGACAACGATGACGATAACGATGTTAATGATAACGATGACGATGTTAATGAAAATGATAATAACGTTAATGATAAAGATAATTACAATAATGACAATGTTAATGATAATGATAACGATAACACTAATGATATTGATAATGATGATGTTAATGATTTTTTGATGTTAATGATAATGATAACGATGACGATAAAGATAATGAGAAAGCTTATGATAACATTAATGATAATGATAAAGATAATGATAATTATAACGATAATGATAGCGATAAGGTTAATGACGATAATGATAATGATAACGATAAAGTTAATGATAATGATAACGATGACGTTAATGATAATTATATTGTTAATGACGACGATAACGATAGAGAAATGTATAAGTGCCTATGAAATAAAAAATGATTCTCTTTTTACTTGGCCTTCGTAGCTTGATAAGAAATGGCACGCAAACTGCGGTGATAAACATGGCAATAAAACGCATGTTAAAAAACAAAGTTCATTTACTTGACGTTTCGTATGTTTCAACATACATCTTCAGAAGTGACCGTTAGGAATAGAAGCAACAACTAAATTTCAATTTAAAATAAGTAACTAATTAACAATTACAATGACAGAAGCTGAGAAAAATTTGCATATAAACAATGTAAACTAATAAAGATATAGCTTTTCGCTGCTCACATTATCATTTAGGGTGGGTTTTAATTGCCTTATTAGCAGTCTCTTTTATCTTGCAATGTGTATCTGTCCGACCTTTTGCTAATATATCAAAGTGGTCCCATTTGAAGTTGTGACCAGTAGACGTGACGTGGTCTGCAATAGCAGAAGCATGACAGCTGCTCGTGATCGACTCGTGATCGCTTTAAAATGTTCAGTTTTTCTGTCATGCAATCTAAGTTTTGTTTTTCCAATGTAGAAATCCATACGAAACGTCAAGTAAATGAACTTTGTTTTTTAACATGCGTTTTCTTGCCATGTTTATCACCGCAGTTTGCGTGGTATTTCTCAAAAAATAACTGCTGCTTATTTGAAAGGCTTTTCAAAGTAAAGAAGAATGGCGTTTTTCTTTTTGGAATATCTTCTTTCGTTTTAGAGATATTTACATTTTTGTATCATGCAAACGAGGAAAGTGATGACATCATAGGTGGTTTCACTAAAACAGTACAACACTCAATCGAGAACATCGCTAGAAATATTAAAGCAGTGATCTTTAAACTTGGCACCTGAAATGTACATCACATTATGATGTTACTGATAATGATAACGATACTGATGATGATGATAATAATAACGAAAACGTTATGATAATGATGTCAATGACAACGATGACGTCAATCATGACGAAAACGTTCATGATAATGATAACGATAATGATGACACATTTACGGAGTGACTCTTCATTTGTGTAAACTTACGTACATTAGAATACCTACATGTGTTTCAGAGCGGAAAAAGTACTGCGCAGCCTCCTGCGCATCCCTAGCCCCACTTGAGGACTCAGCGACAGACTGCTTATAAGGTACGCGAGGATGTCGTTCGGTTGATTTATTTATACTTGGGCGAGCATGAATTTCTTTCGGCATTTCACTATTAAAGGCTCTCCCTGCCTGCTGAGAGGCTCTCTTGCTTGTATGTTCAGTGGTTTGCTTATATGGATGCAATATCTAAAGAGTGTCTGTGGAAAAAAAGAAGTGCCTTCGCACCGAAATTTCTTGTATTCCGCTGGAAATAAAGGGTACGGAAACTGTCTTTACGTTAATTTTGTCCGAAAAAGAATTGATTCCCCACGAAAACAATACACCAGGGTTCCATTAATGACGTGAAAATGTTGCTGCTCATCGGGAAAATAAGAAAAGCATATAAAGTTCGCAGCCTTTTTTGTTCACACGATTGACGAAATTCTCGCCATTTTATCAAACTTGGAGCCTGGTGCGGGGTCAAAACTCGGGCATGCTTATTACGTTTTTTCCGCTCTGAAGACAGCGAAACTGCTCGCAGCGTTCCTTTCTACCAGTTAGTTCCATGAAATACCCCTTTCGAGTGGCGCTAGTCATAACTACCTTCTTTCCACAAAGTACCACAAAGTAATCCAAAACGGTAACTTCTTTATTTCCTTATGTCCTATCTAAGTTGGTATTCCTTGAAAAAAAAAAGCTTCTACTAGACCTGTTACAACATGTATTGAACGAGTGTATTCCAGGGGTATTCTACAGTTCTCAGTTGTCTACCATGACATCCATTTACGCTACAGTACATCAGGAATTGGTCACATTTGCTGTTATCGGAACTGAAGATAGAACAAGAACAGACATTTCAATAAAAACTGGTACGGACTTTGTTATAACCCTCGGGAGATGCTCATTAAGGGTATCTCAATCCTGTATCCGGCTCTCCCGCAGCCTCGTTGGATTTTCGCTCTATTTTTTATCGTTGCTTATTCAGCTTTGTGACTATCATTTCAGTAGTCAGTTTTTTTACAGTGAACAAAAACCAGCCAACAATAAAGAACCAAACAACACTGGTAGAAACGTGTTGTTTTTGTAGCTCATGGCATTAAAATTGTAAGTACTCAAAAATACTCCGCTGCGCGTCGTACAGTGTATTTTCAGCTCTCTTCTCAGTGTTTGGAAATTACGTGGTACATTGAAATGCACATTGAGGACAGTTTTTCTGTGTGCCGTCATGACATTTTCGTATTACGTGATGTACATTTCACAACGTGTTTATCTTCAAGAGGACAGCTTATCGTGTCGAATGCGTCTAAAAAAACCGCTCCGAATTTGTCCTGATCATGTTTGTCTTCAGCCGATAAACAGCGGCCATGCTGATAGTTCTATGGCAAACAAAAAGCGCGGTAAACTTTCCTCTTGAAGATAAAAACGTTGTGAATGTACATCACGTAATAAGAAAATGTGGTGTCCTCACGTGGTGCATTTCAATGTACCACGTGATTGGTTTGAAACAAACTCGCAGCATCAAAAACGTTACTCTGAAGGCGGCAAAAAACGTCGTAGGCGTCGCAGTCTTCCTGGAAGAGTAGTATTGCTATGAAAGCTAATTGCTACAAAACGGGAGATAAGGAGGATCTAGCAAGCTGTTACTTTTATAATTGGCTACAGGTTTCGTGATCATGGTAATAACCAAATTCAAATGTGATCTTGGCTACAATTCGGATCCGTAGTGTGACTGGATCTTAACAGTCTATCTATTTTTTTTTTGTTTCTATAGTAATAGCACAACTCCGAATAGCAATTAAGCCCTCAGGACACACTTGAAGGTTACTATACCGGTGGAGCTGTCTCACGTCCAAGCGATGTAGCGCGTCCGTTTTAAACCCCTATATCAACTTGAAGCCCGTTGAGGAGGCTATCAAACTATACCAAATATTTTATGCAATAGAATGAATTGTCGAATTTTTCACGGCCTCTAATTGCAAGCGTCCGAATTTGAAAAACGCATCAAATTTTTTCTGTCCACACTACGCCGAAGGAATTCGAAAACACAACAATCTGAAATTGTCATTGAGGAAAACCCGGTCAGGGAAATAACACAGTGCTGGAAATAATTTTTCTTCTTTAACAGGACATATGTCCTTTCAAATCTTCATTTTGGTCGGACATCTTATCAATTTGACTGGACATTAATTTGCATTATTGATTAGCATAATTAATTAGCATAAAGAATTTATTAGCATACTGTAAAGATTTTCAATACAAATCATTCAAAACTGTATTTAAATGTGATTTATTTATCATTTATGATTAACTAGATGACTTTATCTACTAAATGACTGCACCAATCTCTCCTGGTTATCTCCTGATTATACGTTCTTCAAGCAAACCTAGTTTTCTACGTAGGAGCCCATCACTAGGACTGTGCAACTTCTCGATTATTCTTGTCCCGGTGTTTTCACAGACTGATCTTTTTTTAGTTTGAATTTACCACGAATTCAGCCCCCGTAGGAACCTCAGTGACCAATCACAAGCACGGACTTTATAATTTCACCGGAAGATTAGGCCGTCATGTCCACCTGAGGCCTCCATTTTTTCCCCTTACTGATGCGTGCTCATTTAGACAGGAACTGACTTTTTCGAGAGAAAAGAAGCCTTAAAATAGACCGGTCTGTAAAAATACTGTGACATATGCTTAGCATGGGAGTTGAAGGGTCCTAGTGATGGGCTCCTGACCAAAGTTGACTCTAGGGTACATACATGAAGGGCTAACAGCATATCGCAATGCACGTAATGCATAATAGGGCAATTTCTGAAAAGTACTTTATTTGGCAAGTACAGGAAAGATGAACACTTCTGCTTTATCATATGGCAGAAGCCCATAATGGGCTCCTGGATATGGCTCAAACTGTCAGAGTCAAGGGCCCAAAATTAAAAAAAAATGCTTGAGTAGCCATTTGGCGACTAAGTGATAAAAATCAAGTGGAATTTTATTCAGAAAAGAACTCAATGCATAACATTTGTAAAGAAAAAATTTCCAAGACTTTTAATTTTTGGCCGCTAATTTTGTGTATGCATTACAAAAGACACAATCGGTAGGCATACATGACGTACTTAATGCTCAAGGGTTTGCAATGCATTTTAGCGCGATTTCAAACACGATCGGCCATTTGCAAGTTTTCCGATGTGAGGAAATCCTTTACAGCAAAGCAAAAGGACAGATTGCTTTCTTTTCTTATGTTGAATGTTATAGAAGTAAAGATCTTTCACTATGTATTTCTGGAAGGACATAATGATTGAGAAAATAACAGTTGTTGATCGTCAACACAGAGAAACGTAGAGCCCATTATGGTAGCCTGTGAACGCAGACGTATTTTCGGTAGTCGATTAAACCAGAATTTTTGGTCGCCAAAGATGAAATTTTAGCCGCATGGGCGACCGTACCGGTCGCAACTACGAGCCTTTTTAATAATTTATATAACTAAATTTTATGGATGGACAATAGGTGTTGGTGAAATGTTCGGACATCATGTCCGATCATAATGTGAAATTGACCGGACATATTCAAGATTTTGTCGTACAATGTCCGATGACCGACTGTTATTTCCAGCCCTGTAACATGATTATCTTGACGCCAGACGCCATCGTTTTTTAAACCTGCGTTACCTCCGGTTTGAAGAGCGTTTTCGAAAAGCTCCGTTTTCGTGACGGATTAGTGGGAACGGCAGGTCTAACCTACCGTGGAGATAAAGCGTTGTCACTCTCATGGAGAAGAGTCATGCAAATTTACTGGAATTGTTGAATTTTTCTTGACCTCTAAATGAAGTGTCCGAGTTACCTTTTCAAAGCTACAAATCAAACGGAATTTTGTTTTTCGCTGATTTAATTTGTTCCTCAGTTTCCAGAACCAAAGCGCTTGAAAAACGTGTCTGTGTTTCGCCGTATTCAATTTAAGTGAAAAGTTACAAAACATTTTCGGAAGAGGAGACAAAAATATGGAGTGATCGTACACTCTGACTCGGAGAAAAAAATATTTAGAAACAAACAATTCGCAGACACGTTTTTGTTGTTTAGATGTCAAACTAGCTACTGTTCAAATTTGAGGGCCAAATAACAATTTCCCTTTGACTTGTAACTTTCAAAAGGTGATTCGGACGCTCACATTTAAAGGTCGTAAAAAATTCGACAATTCACGTCATTTCAAAATTCTTGGTATAGTTTGATAGCCAGCTCTATAAGCTTTAATTTGATTTTGGGGATTAGGTATGTTCAGTTTAAACCGGACATGCTGCATCGCTTGGAAGTGAGACACCTCCAAAGTTACCATTGACTTGCTTTACATACAATTTGTAACAATAGCCAGGGGTTTCGTTAAGTTTTCATGTACGACGGAAACCTATAGGAGGGTAAGCAGGCCGAAAAGAAAGCTTGAAGTGAATTTGTTACGTCCAGTTTTAAAGTACACAACTAGATGGGTTCTGACTTTAGAGCACCCTAGCACTTGTGTTGGGCCCCACCTTCTAATAAGACCCCAGCAATACCACCTTTTGCTTGAATCAATATCCTCCAGGTTAGTACACGTAAGTACATAAGAGAAAGAGAGGAAGACCCCAAAACACCTGGAGAAGAACTGTGGAGGGATAGTTGAAGACCCTTAAGCACAACTGGGGTATCATCTGAAAGCTAGTCTTTAGCGAACAGAAGTGGAAGACCTTTGTTGCTGCCCTACTCGCAAGCAAGAATAGGGGCAGTAAGTAAGCAAGTACGCGTACAAAACTGATATATGGAAACAAAAGGCACTGCTTGCCAAGGGGGGCCATTTAAAGTGTGTACAACATGACAAGACCACTTTTTGCTCATAAATGAACAACTGTCAGGTTAGTAAGACTAGTAGTGTACCTGTAAATCTTCTGACTTACATTTACATGATGTGCAGAACTGTACCATTAACATTAACCACATTTGCAAGTAATCAAGACAAAGGTGTCTCACATTATTTCAATAATCAATTTGTTATTATCAAGCAAACTACTAAACTCTAAAATATAGGCCAGGCTCTTTTTCATTTTACTAACCTTGGGTTCAGAGGCTAGTTGAGATGACAAAGCCTGAAAAAGAAGTACATGTACATGATTGCATGAAAAAAGAAAAAAAAAACAAAAAAAAACCACACTAAAACAGTACTTGGAAAGAATTTTAAAAGGCCCTTTGCAATTGGTGAGTAAATATGACCTCAGAGGTGCCAACCTGAAATGTTGAAAACTAAAAGATTCCCAAAAAATAGGCTAAATTACCAGCCACTGCAGAACATAATCAGATCTGAGAGAGTGGCGAAAATCAAGCTTGCCAAAAAATACATCACATATTCCAAAATAATTTATTTTTAAAGAAAAACATTAGTCTTTCCTTCTCAAAAAGTCTTACATTTATCATTCACTACCCCTAAATTACAAGGACATACATAATTCTTGATAGAAGCTGACTAAAATTTGATATGCACATTCCGACCTAGTTTGACAGACTTTTAGAATCCTTTTATAGTTGTCCAGGAATAACTCTGAATTGGGACATGAATTAAACGTGGTGTCTTCATTCAGGAAAATGTCACTGAATAGACAAAAGAAATATAATAATAAGCTTACCCACTTTAATTTAGTGTCACTCCCTGATTCTCATAAGTGGCTGAAAGCACCTTGTTTTGTTTCCTCTAAGTAACTATATTGCATTGTTATATCCTAATTAAATGCTACATGTACATGTATAAATTATGGTCTGCTTATAATTACATGTATTACCAATGTGCTTACCGAAATAGTTGTTCATGAAGTATAAGTTACAGATTTTCTACTTCAGTCCAGTCTTGAATAGGATATGGGTGAAAAATTTTTATCGGACAATGGTTGTTTACCATTAACCTAAATAGTTTGGAAATTTTGTCAGAATGTAAATTGTAAGGCAAATTTCGGTAAATTGTTTTTTCTTTTATAGTACATGTAAATGGCCAATCTGAACAGAACTCACCACCGGGCATATTTACACTGTACTGTCCATTTGCATAAATTGACCACGAAGTAGTTTCTCCGTGTAAATGGTAAACAACCATTGACATGTCTTACGTTGTAGATGTACACATTATCTTATGACCTTGACTAGCCTGGTGGCCAAGTCAACTGGCGTCCGCCCAAAACATGGATATGAATGTGGTACACCTCTTGGCCTCCATCTTTACCATCATTGATCACTACACGGAAGCCTTTAACCAGATTCTGTTCTGCTGCAACCTTTCTGGCAACCACGAGTAGATGGCCTAACAACTGCAAAACAAGGTAAAAAGAGATTTCATTCACACCAACTGAAAACAAATTGCACTTCTACAGTGTATTGAACTTACTTACTACCTTAGCTTGTAGGCATGTTTCTACTGAGTTACAGAACACTTTTTCTACAAATATATTTTGTCTGAAAGTACAGTGTAGGTCATTAATTGTCAAGCCAGGACCCCTTTTTAAGCTGACAAGAAGCCAGTCTGGTTGTACAAAAAAAAAAAAAAAAAAAAAAACCTCTCTGTAATGGCCACCTTGGGAACAGAGTAAAGTGCCTTTTGTAAGGAGGAGGCTATTATAGGGAGGTATTTAGGGACCCATGTAATACGACACCTTTGCTTCATGGGTTGCAAAACTTTTAATACAAAAAAAATGCTTTATGTCACATATAAATATGTAAAACAATAAATGTATGTATAAAACCCAAACAGAAACAAAGACCAACTATGTATGGTATGGAGCAAGTGTCCTGACCTTTTGCAAAGGTTCATCAGTCGATAAACTGACCATTGTCAAGGGGTTATTTTGGCTGTTGCACTTGTAGGGAGACTAAATAAGTGTGAATGTACATGTAAGGACCATTTGCTGGTGCAAAACATAGGCATGCAAGGCATGCAAGAGTTATTTTGTTTGTGAATTAAAATAATAAATGGTAAACAATGTTAGTGTTGTAAGTTGTGTTAGTATTGTTAAATCATAAGTTACATTGTATGTTACTACTGTAAGTAGAGTAAGTATTGCTAGCAATGTTGGTAATGTTTATTCTTAAAAAAAAAAGCCCCTGGAGATAGCTGATGGGTTTACCCTGGTTACATATGTTTTATTATTTATTAAATAGCAGCATTCAGTGGACTCTCGACAGTTATGAGAGGGGTAATCCAACAAGTTTGTTTGGTTATGATGTACAGTTGTCAAGGGACTTTTATAACTGGCTTAATGTCAAGATTCACACCAAAGAACAAACAGGCCCTAAATGTTGGAGCAAAAAACTCCCATTACAGAAAGATGTATGGACTAAGATCTTTAAATCACTGAGAAACATTTATAGGGAATCTAAACTAAAAGAGTTTCAATTTAAATTCATCCACAGAATGATAGTAACTATAAGAAAGAACTATTCAGATTATTTTGGTATTAAGGCAGATGATGAATGTCTATACTGTGGAGATAAAGATTCAATTGATCACTCTTTTGTCAAATGTACATTTGCCAAATTGTTTTCCCATAAGGTCTTGAACTGGTTCAACCACGTGAATGCATGCCAATTCTCTCCAACCATTGAGGAGACCTTGTTCGGTATTACTGCAAGCTCCCACGACACAACAATAACAAGGAAATTCAACTACACCACCTTATTTATGCGCCATCATATTTATTCAAGCAAGTCAAATAGCCTGGCAATCTCCATTCAGAAGTTTATCAGTAAGCTACTCATTAAATACAATCTTGAAAATTTGGATTAATTAAATGTTTGAGAATTGAAAAGTACTCCTCTCTCCTCAATGTATAGCATATGAATAGCATATGTATAGTCAATGTATAGCATATCCTCCCCCCCCCCCCCCCCCTCCAAAAAAAAAATGAATAAAAAATAATAATACGACCTAGGGGTACGTAATATATACAATTCATTTCTAAAACGATAGCTTTGCAATGTATATTAGCTGTAAATAATCTTTTTTTTAGGCGGTAGGAACTTCATCTTTTTTATCACATTGTAGGACATGTTAGAATTTTATTGTAACTGGAATATTGTACTGTAAGTAATGTAAGTATTTTGTCTAAGGTATTGTAAGTATTGTATACAATAAATAAGTACATGTATAATACACAATATTTGAAATTTATTGAAGAGGTTACAGTTACTTACATGTGAAGGGGTTACAGTTACTTACATGTTATTACATGTAAGTTACTGTGTGTTAAGCAGGTAATGTAAGTAGAGTATTGTATTGTTAGTAGTGTAAGTAGTCCTTAATGCAAGTAACAAGAATGTATTCAGTATTGTATCGCCAGCACAAGTAACTTGTATTGTAAGCAATATAAGTATTGTTTTGTAAATAGAGTATTGTAATGCGACCTGCATTGTAAGTAATGTATGAAGTAATTGTGTTTTGTAAATTAAAATTATCATTATAAAAAATGATGTACAGCTGTACAGCAAAATTTAGAATTTGTTTTGTCTTAGAAAATGTGACATCAAACCTACTTTTATCAAGGTTTTATTTTAAAAGTCGATCACTGGCTTTGTTTATTACAACTACATGGAACTGTTCCCAGCAAGACAGCTAAACATCATGCAGTCTGTACATGTAATACTAGCTAATGGCAAATGGCAGATTGGTGTTGATTCTGGATAATTTTTCTGACTCTGTATAACAAGAACCAATTTAATTATAACATCATCATGCAATAACATGGTCTTATTCTGTTGCCAGCAATGATCATAGTTATTTTTTGTTTTGATATTCCACAAAACCACTTCAACTTCATTGTCCCGGCTGTAACCAGCCATGATGAGAGTTGACCTTTGTTCCACTCCTGATGTCATCACCTTTGACCAAAATTGGCATCACTTATAATACTCAAGTTCTTAAGGAGGAAAACATCTCTCCAATGATACCCCTATTGGAGTGATTGGGTCACTAGAGCCTGAAATATGCACGAAAATGCTCAGATATTAAGAAAAGGAGAACTAGTGAGACAATCTCAGATAGTGCAGAGCGCAATTGATAGCTCTGGTACAGTAGTCCCATAAGTACTCACCCCTACTCGGTTCACTTCCGGTTTGTGTCTACCTTGGTAGTCTGCTACGGCTTTTCCCCTTTGCAGTGTGTATGTTTCAAGGTTGTATTTTCATTCAAGGTCCAAACATTACGCACAAATTAATTACTACTGGTGCTTTAAGTTGATTTTCGTTCATTTTAAATTCAACAATACGCTGAAGCAGCAAACGTGACAATTTAGCTCTTCACGCCAACTTTGTAACTTGATACTTTTGTTTTCCTCGCAAAGCCATGTAATATGAAACCCTTGTTTTCTCCAAAACATACGGAAGATGTCCTTGTTTTTTGGAGATAAATGAAAGAAAGTTAAATATCTGATGTCGTGATGAAGAAACGGAACAGAGACGATGTGTTACTAAAAATGCAAATTTTTACCGATGAACAAGAACTAATTTAATTATCAGATAGTCACGAAATACCACTTTCTTTTTCTGTTGCCACCTTTGTTGTTAACAATAAAACAATTCAAAATTAACACACAACGATATTGATGGCTGAGAAGCTTTTCAACGAAAAGTATTGAAGATAAACAGCGCTACTTGGCCGATATGAATGAGTCTCCTCAAAGACTGATTAAATTAATTTGCGCTTTCATTAGGTGCCACGGCGTCTGCAGCAATATTTGAGCATTTTCCTGGTTTCTTTTGTTACAAATTCACAATTTGCGGAGTATTAACGCCACTAACTTGAGAACTTTTTGGTCTCTCTTACAGACACAATTAAGGCAAGAAATAAACAAGTCGCTGAGGAGAAGCAATATATTTGAACTCTGACAAGCACACTATTGTAGATTGAAAACAGCAGATGATATTTGTTGAACCGACCTGTTTGTAATTCTAAAAGCTACGCAGCCACAGTAACGTTTCACTTTTGCAATAAAAAGGGACAACTGGCGCTACCTGAAAAATAACTGCCGTCCTTGGTCGCATGACACGATATATAAAATACTGCGCGTAAAGATAGTGTATAACACTAACAATGCTAGAACGCATGCGTCTTACATGTTGAGCTCTACCATAAGGAAAACCACTCAACATTTGTGCGTGATTCCGTATGCAATGTATCCTTCACCTAATATAAAAGCCACAAACCCTAACTAATCTACGCATGCGTTTAGGGCAAATTAGTTTTGTTCTAAGGAGAATGGTACCACAAGGAGAGCAAGGGGTTACCTGAAACAAATATATAGCTTTGCGATGTTCAAAGTTAAGTGACGGCGATGGAATGTGTTTTACGTAGAGTACACATGTACCTTTCCCACCCTACTCCCATTACTTCCTTGCCTCTAGACTAATTAATTAATTGAAATTAATTAATTAAACAAACATTAAAGTTTACACCTTAGCGCCATAGGGCCATAGCGCCATAGCGCCATAGCGCCTTAGTTCCTTAGCGGCAGGCAACCCCCATAACCATCCCAATAGTGCACTCTGCACTAAAAAGGAAAGGCAAATAAAATAAAATAAAACAAAAAAATAAAAAAAAAATGAAAGGCCTAAAGACCTATTTTCTCATCCAAAAATTTTGAAATTTCGATTTCTGTGCATGCCCAAGCAAAAATGTCGTAAAATGTGACGTTGTTGGAAAGAGAGGCATGCTGTAATGTTGCAAATACCTTTTTTTAGTAGATTGCAGCTAATTTGGCTCATACCCAGACTGAAAATCTCCAAAATGTCCAAAAAATTTGTTTTTGGCAAAAAGTTCCAGGAGTCAATGGGTTAATATTGATTTCAAAACCCACTTAAATTCATGAATTTATAGAAAAGGACAAACCTTTTAAGTTTCAAAGACAAGTTTTGACAAATTCTTCTGTCATCTTCAGCTGATTGATGTACAAAGTGTTAGAAGTAGAATTTAAAATAAGTAGAAAAATGGTAATTCTAATTCTATGTCCGACGCTTTGTACATCAATCAAATGAAGATGACAGGAGAATCTGATGAAACATGTCTTTGAAACTTATAAGATTATTGAAAACTTTTTTTGTAATCCGATCTGTTGCTTTTTAAGTGAATTTTCGGTGACCTCTATTCACCTTCATCAGAGTTCATCAATTCATTATCAAAGTTCCTTACTGCTCACGCTACAACCCTGCCCTTGCTGTCGTTTTATTGACTTTTAAATCAATGGCAAGTAAGCAAGAGAGATTGGTTTCCTCTTGTTGATGGCGGTGTTGTCCAAAGTTGAGTGCCATGACTCCAGGAAAAGCCTCTTTTGATAGTTGTTGACACCACGTTCAAGGATCTGGGCATCTCGTGGGTGGATGTTGTGATCCATGGACCCAGCATGCTGCTTAATTGCTGACCCCCTGTTGCTTGCACAGCCTGGATCATGCTTGGCCCCGCGTGAGCTCTACGAGCGCTTGCTTTTCCAGACATAAGTGAATGTGCAGTCATGGCAGCTAACTTTGTAGGGCACTTTGTAGACGATCCCTTGGACCCGGTCCATCATAAAAGATTTGTTGTTTTCTTTACACCTGCTTTCAGTTTTATGTGCATAGGCGACATCTTTTGACCATCTTTCAACATGCTATGTAAACCGCTGAAAGACCGTTTAACTGTGAAACTGGCAATTTTTCTGGTTATTGACAGAAGAAATGACAAATAAATGATAATTACCACTGAGGCAGATCCAGGGGTGGTTTGGGTGGTTCGGTCGCACCCCTAAATGAGATGAAAACTTGCTTAAATAGGTGCGGTTCCTGACAAGAACCTCTGTCGGCAAACATCACTAACAAATATTATTGTTAATATTTTATCTTCTGAAAAAAAGGACTAACTTTAAAAGAGCAAAAATTGTTTGATGAACGAGAGTCTTTTCCAGGTTTCAAATGCCTTGCTTAGTCAAAAATCCGTTTTATTTAAGCACTTCCTTCTTTTATTTGTCTACTTGGTAAAATAACATGTGACTCATACTCCAGTCAAATTCTACAAGTACATGGTGCCACAAGTGGCAGTTTTTCTATTGACAGATTTCACAGATTAGGCACTGTAGCTTAGGCCAGAAGCTAAGCCTCTTTGTTGATCAGCTCATCAGTGAGTTGTGTAATCGTTCACAAAGATTTTGACTGTCAGTGGCACACGAAAGCCCAAGGAAAACCACTATTCTCAAAGGAGTCAGTGTTTAATTTGAAGTCTGTCAGACTTCTGTCAGAAAGACAGCAGCAAATTAATCGATTTTTTGGAAAGCTAGCATGTACATGTACATCATCAGGAAGGTAAGCAATACTGTAAAATACATAAGCATAGTCCTTGTTTAAATAGCTCAAAACAGAGATGATTTCAAAGATATTAAACAACCAACATTGATCCCTCAAAATGCTGGAAATTACGCTTCAGAGAACCTAAATAAGTCTCATGGGGAGGGGGGGGGGGGGGGGTGAAGCATGGGTTGGACTCATTAGAAGGGTCCACCTTTGTTGGACAACTCTCCCAGCCCCCCTTTACCAAATCCTGGATCCCCTATTACTGACCTCAAATGGCTGGAGAAGATTGCAGACTTTGCATGTTTCCCAATTTGCGGGATAATTCAAACGATTTTAGTGAAGTCAATCGGTTCTCAATACAGTCGAAGCTCTCTTAACAGACACTCTCCTAAGCGGACAGCTCTACTTACAGCCGCCTTGTGTGAGACCCCATTTTAACTCCCATACAAACTTTCTTTCAAACATTCTTGTGAGCGGACATTCCTGTAGGTGGCTACGGACACTTTCAGAGATTACAACTTAGACTTTTTCTTTGTTTTTAAGCTCCCGTAAGTGAGCACCCCAAAGAAAATCCTATTAACAACCTCTGTATCTTGTTTTTATCAATCAACTTCACATCACCGTTTGTCACAATGATTTTACAGTAATTACAGTACCATATTTCAGTGTTTGTTTTGTCATCATCCATATTTTTTTGTATTTCCAATACGGTACTGTAGTTGTTGTTAGCTGGACAAGCTCCTGTAAGTGGCCATCTATCCCCTACACCTCTAGTGGCCACTTACAAGAACCATTCTCGTAAGCAGCCAGCTCCAGTTACAGACACTTTTTTCACATCCCAAGGGTGTCTGCTTACGAGAGCTTCCACTGTAGTGACTTCCAGTACAATTGGGCTGCTATCACTTTTAATATTCCCAAGCTGATGTAAACTTTCAAAACAGTTGATTTATTTCTCCCGGAATGATGTTCTGATACTCCTACACTGTAACTTTAGTTTGAAAATGTCAAATAAATCCATCTTTTGTCATTAAAATTCGAGTTTGACTGTAAAGAAGTCAGTTGTGCTTACATTTTTGGCATAGGCCTGGTTAGCATGGAGAAAAATGTCACCTATGCACATGAAACTGAAAGCGGATGTAAATTCTTGACTTGCCTGCTATTATCAAGACCATTTAAATGGGAAGACATTATTGAAGGTAAACAGCCTTACGTAACTTGAGACTTGACACAACCAGACACATGAAAATCTGCCATGAAATCTGCAGAGTTTCCCTTTGGGAAGTTTCCTTGTAACATTACCCTTCCCAACCCCCGAGAGCCTTTTTGGTGACAAAGCGTCAGTTACAGAAAAAGTTTTGTCACTTTATGAGAGAAGTACTAAGTTTACCTCTCTGAAGTGCACAAGGAATCTGTTTCAAAATGAAAGAACCACTCTGCTGCCTCAAAGTCTAATCTGATTACGTTGTGGTTTAACTTGCCACCATGGAGTCTTCAGGAAGTAATAAAAATGTAAAAGTAATTTATCGTGATACCTCTGCTTAGCTAAAGAGCTACTTTACAGGAAGCCCACTCTTAGAATTATAACATAATTTCAAAATAAATTGTGCAGGAATATTTGAAGGGTTTCCATATACCACAATCCTTTACTAGAAATCTCTGCTAAAAATTCTCATTTTTAAGGTTACAGTATACCTTCAGGGGTGTCTCGTGCGCAAGCGATGTAGCGCGTGCAGTTTAAGTTGTAGATACCTAAACCCCTATATCAAATTAAAGCTTATGGAACTGGCTATCAAACTATACCAAGACATTTAAAAGAAAATGAATTGTCGAATTTTTCACGACCACTAAATACGAGCGCCCAAATCACCTTTCGAAAGCTACAAGTCAAAGCGAATTTCGTTTTTCGCCAATTTAATTTTTTCCTCGGTTTCAGGGCCCAAAGCACTTAAAAAACGTGTCTGCATTTTGGCATATTCAATTGCAGTAAAAAGTTACAGAACATTTTCGAAATAGGATTAAAAAAATGTGGAGTGATCGTACAAAAATTCCTCTCGAAGAAAAAGTATTTTGAAATTAACAATTCCCAGACACGCTTTTGTAGTTTATATGTTGAACTAGCCACTGTCCAAATATAAGAGCAATTGAACAAAATCCCTTTGAGTTATAACTCTTTAAAGTGTCTGCTTCAAGTGAAAAAATTTATTCGAGAAAACAGCGCTAAAAAAAATTTTATGCTTCGCAAACAAACTCCACCCACAAACGCCTTCAACTGGGTTCTCAGATAACTAAGCCAATCAGTGCAGGGAAAGTTTACTACCGTTAACCTCCTGGTGAAATTTACGCGCGAATCTCTAAAAAACTCTTGTGTTTAGCAATGCGCTCAAGGAACCGAAGGCAGAGAGATAATTTTTCTGTAGCTCGGTTTTTCTTGAAGCTGGTCTGGCAAAATGGGGAAGACTAAAAAGGCTACGAACGCTAGAGTGGCTGAGCGAAGGAAACAAACAAAAGAAAGCGCAGAGAGCGACTGTGTGTGGGCAACTGTGCATGGATAATATTTCAAATGGTCTCAATGAGTCCGACGATTCGTCGATATCGGACTCATCAGAAGAGTCTCTGTCAGCATCTCTGTTATTGCTGTCAAGTTCCGAAATTTTTACAGAACCTTTCTTTTCTCTTACCACGAATATTTGCCTGCCTTATATGATAACTATAGCTTCATCCGCGTGGCGAACTTTCGCTTCTTTACTCATTGATGTATTTTCATTCGTTCTTCACTGTTTTCGCTTTTTCGAACTGGTCCATGGTTTAAACGTGGTCTATGTTTACTTATAACTTAATAGAGACATGCCTAATACCAAAAATGCTGGGTAGTCAGAACAGCAATACTGATCAACTGAGTAGTCAATTCGTGACATCCATATAGGTAATTCCCGCGAAAATCGTCTCGGTTGATTGCATACGCGCCATAGGGCTGTCAATCAAGAGGTAAACTTTTCCTTCCGGTGAAAACGTAAAACCGCCATTTCTCCGCCAATATTTAGCCTTTTTCAAATTTTTTTTTCAGAAATTAGAGATTATTCTTCAACCACTATTTTGACCCAAAAATCCAAATTTGAAGAAAATTGCCGACCCGAAGGTATACTGTAACCTTAAGAATTGCCATTAATACAAAAATTTCCTATTATTGTGCATGCCTGAACTTCGACAGCATTAACAGCAGCAGTTACAACTGTCATTCTTTGTCAGACATGTGAAACATTTGTAACCCACAATCAAATTTTCAGTTATTTTAGGTTCAATTGTAGCAAATTACTTTTTTATTCACAATTTATTAAATTCCAGCTTTTTCACCGTTTATTTCTTGGAGAAAAACTAGACAGAAATTTTGTAAAGTTCTACAAAGTTAAAACAGTGGCAGAGAAACAGATGAAATAAACTAAAACTGGGTTCATTCAAGACCACACTGCAGATAAACAAACTGTTCAGACAATCTATCGACCCTCATAACATGTTTCTAGGACAATGAATTAATGTACAAAGATTGCCAGTTATTCATCAGACAAAAGTTTTGAATTTGATAAGCCCAACATGTACATGAGGAACCCATGTTAGTGCAGTGTTGCAAATTGTTATTTTTAGCAAATCAAAGAGCACCAGATATTGTCTCGCAAAAGTAGCATTTTGAATTCTACCTGTAATGTGTACGCTTTAAACTGGTTAAAACTTTTCAAAACATGTATTTTTAATTTATTCATCCCCAGTTGTGGACATGCACTGTTAAAGCTGATCAAACGATTCAGTGGTTGTGAGCAGAGGTTCCCTCTAGTCTCTCAGCAAGCAGAAAGAGAAGGAAATCTCTGTCTCATAGGGTACTGCAAATGATTTACCAGGTTTAGCTTACATGTACATAAAATTTTTAATTTTTAGGTCACGTAAACTTAACAGGCAAATTCTATAAAATGACTATGCTATTGCTTTATAATGATGTTATAATTAAATCAATTCTTGTTTAATAAGTTCATAAAGATGTACCAGAATCAACACTAATCTGCCATTTATTACCATTTGCCATATGGTGTGTTACTTAAAATAATCTCCCTTACTATTGCTGACTCCATCTTTTGAACTCTTCCATTGCAGCCCAACTAATAAACAAAGCTACTAGATGAATCATTAAAATAAAATTAGGCTTGATGTCACATTTATTCAAGGAAAAAGTTTTGTCTTAGTTCTTTGAACCCAAAACTTCCTGCTGCTTAAGTTACCATTACCAATTTGAGATTGGCAGGTACGTTATAAATTCTTTTTGTTTTATTTTTGTTTTTCTATACAAATTCAGGAGTTTTTGAGAGATGCTGATGTAGATCTGTATTCTTTATTAATTCTATCAAGTCCTACTGTACTGTAAACACTAAATTAGTTAAGTGGGACTGGGACATTAATTTGTTATTAAATCTTTTGTTTTTCTATGCAAATTAAGGCATGGTCAGGCCTTTTGGTTAGTACACTTCTCTCTGGATCGAGTAGTCCAGGTTCGAGCCCTGGCTGGGATATTGTGCTGTGTTCTTGGACAAGACACTTTACTCTTGTAGTGCCTCCTAGTTTTACAGTTCGTTCTGTATCCTGGAGGAGATTAAAGAATCTGTAATTCTGCCAGCTGTGTCATTTTGTTTTGTTCTGGATCGATTCTGGAGTCTGTTTAGTTAGTGAAAAGTCACCAGTAATAAGGGACCTAAAAGATACTTGCTGGGACCTGAAGTATCCTGTAGGAACTTCAAGAATGCTTACGTTGACCTGATGCAGATCCTCAAGGATCTTTGCAAGGACTTGGCAGGGACTTGAAAGAGCTTTGCAGGTTCCTACAAGATCTTTGAGGAAATGGATGAAGATCTTGCAAGATCCTCATGAAGATCCATAAAAGATCCTAATAGAGATCTTTAAAGATCTTGTAGAGTGTTTCACCAGGCTGGTAGCACTTGGCTGATGTTCAACTGTAGTCAGACAGAACACTATAGGTTTCTTGGTACTCATGTTATTGTTGAGTGACTGTTGTCTATGAAAACTTAACTACCCTTGACCACCCTAGAGGAGTAAACTGGCACAATCTAGTTATAAACAAGCTGTTTTACATGTTGTCTTACTTACTTGTTCATCTGAATCATCTGCCTTGGACAATTGAGGTATTGGCTTCTTTGGAATAACCAGGAAATGCACCGGGGCCTGGGGATTAATGTCCTTGATGGCGACGCACTGTTGACATTAAAATGATAAAAATATTGTACAGCAATTCTGCAAAATTTTAAGCTTAAATTTGCTAAATGTACTTTCACTTTTCATCTCACGACTTCCGGATCTTACTATATTTTTATCTTTGTTCCTTAAAGGACTGAACACTGTCAATGTTTGTGAAGCCGTATTAATTAATTGACGTAGGACCACTGAATGGAATGAAAACAAGTAGAAATAAATGCCATACCGTCTCACGTTTAACTTAATTTAAATTTCAATTGAAACGTGGTCGATTCTGAAGTTTACAAAGTCGGAGAATAGTGAGAGTAGTATAAGCTAGCTTTTACGCATTTTAAAGCTTAAAGTTACCATATCAAAAACGAAGAGCCGAACTGCAATACCTGGTCATCCTCGTGGAGGAATTCTGATGGTATCTCTCTCCGAATGATCTTAGAGAATATACTGTCCCCTTCCGCCATTTTGAATACAGACCACCACCCATGATTCCTTACAAACTAATCAGACGTCACGTGTTGGGGGCGGGGGGAGGGTGGGGGGATCACAAAATGCAAAAAACAACAAACAAAATAATTATGTTTTTTGTGGTTTTACGTGTTCCCTTCTTCAGGGGTATTTATTCTTTTTGCTTGGGAAAGTCCAGAACGGCCTACTGATGTGAAGAATGGTTTTGTGTTGTACCAATTTCTGCAAGTCAGTGTTGTGACATTAATACCGTGACACTTGTCACGGTGTTTGCACAAACTGGAACCAGTGCTTCTCCGTGCGACGCTCCTGCCGCTCGTGGGAGTTGAATGGCCTTGAATGGAAAGCGGAAAGCCAGCTTTGCAAATCTTTAATTGGAAAGATCGGGCTTGCCCAGAACTACAACCTACGCTTTTTAGTTTGTATTTAACATAAAGCTGACTACAGTTGTTTGTGTGGTCACTAGATTTGCTATAAAGAGAGAGGTGCACAGAGTGAAGTTTCACAAAGTACATCGTGCTTCAGAGTTGAGTTCCAAAGAAGTAAGCTCAATTCAACCAAGCCGTTCCTAACAAACGATGTCTCTGCGAACTCGCCTTCTAAGAAAACAGTCTTCTCTAGCCATTCTGGTGGAGCAAGAACGAGAAACTTGCGAATCTGCAAGCCGTCCAGCATCCGAGGCTGATCTAACAGAAGATGACCCTCATGAGATGGACGATCTTGAAGAAGACATCGCACCAGAGGAATTGTCAAACTTGCCGGACGAAGAAGCTTTTCTTGACGACAAAGGCGACAGTGATTCCGAAGGAGGCGATACAGATGTGCCACTTTCCAGTGAAGACGAAAATGAACCTGTGGAAGTTTCAGTTGGTCCAGCAATGAATAAGAGGTCGTTCTCCGCGTTCGTTCGCGAAGGACAAGCGCGCGCGACCGAAGAGGATCCTCCAGTCAGGCTTTCTCGCCGGCTGATGTCCATGAAGAGACGTGGAGTGCTTCACGCACCGGTAGAACTGACTGAGGAGTTTGAGTTTTATGTTGGTGACTTCTTAACTGTTCGCGGAGAGGAGGACGATTTCTATGTTTGTCGTGTGTTGGAAGATGTCCCTGAAAGCGCGACCAGTTTCAACGTGGCTTGGTTCAACAGAGTCGATGAAAATGTGTACGAGGTGGGATTAAAACGACTGCTTTTATTGTAATCTTTCCGATTCTTTAATAGACTGGTATCGTACGTAAGTGTTAATTGTGTACAGTATATATTCAAGGGAGAAAAAGACTCGCAAATCATCCTTTGTCAAAAGATTGAAAGAAGTCAGACCTCATAAGCTTGTTAAAAGTTTTCAAGAGTAGTTGTTAGTGTTTGAGGCGCGTTTCACCAGCTTTTTGAAAAGACTGACGGCGAGAAATGTTCCAGAATTGCTTATAAAAGATTGTCGAGCCCGGATTTTCTACAGTTGCGGTAAACAAAGGTTAAACGGATTGCGTGAATTTTTTATTGCGTGACATTGCCACACCCACAGTTGAAATATGGTTCTCTGATTTGTTTTCGTCATTTTGCTCAGTAAATGACTTTCAAAGGCAATATCAGAGTAACTTTGACACTCTGTGGGTCAGAAATTCTGGCTTAGCTTGTTATTAAAATGATTATTGATAAACACGCCTTGATTATTATTATAAATGCCCAAGTTTTTCGTAAATTATTCTATTGCTCTTCTGTTTGGAGCAATACTACTCAAGCTAATTTGGACAAGCTCCAAGCAGTTCAGAATTTCGCTTGTCACATTTTGCGCGGCACTAAAAAATTCGATCACATAACTCCTTTGCTAAAAGACTTGCGCTGGTTACCAGTCAGGCAACAGCTTTATTTCCATTTTGCTGTTCTGGTTTTCAAGTGCATGGCAGGATGTGCTCCAGAGTATTTGACATCTAAACTTGTCAGAAGATCCGCCGTCTCGACAAGGACTACCAGGAACTCTCAACTTTTGAACATACACTCTTCCGCACTGCTAGCGGTCAAAGGACTTTTCAATATAGAGTGACCTCTCTGTGAAATGAGTTGCGGCCTGAACTTAAACTCTGTCCATCCGTGACGGATTTCAAGTGCCTACTCAGGTGTAAGCTCCTTAATGACTGTTTTATTTAATTGTTATTCCACGTTTGTCTTCTTTTTAAGTTATCATTGTTGTGTTTGGCTTTCTGCGTTTTTAAATTTTGTAATGTAACATTGACTCTGAAAAGCCCCGTGTGGACGAGCCAATAAAGTATGTATGTATGTATGCATTATCAATAACCAGCTAAGCCAGGGTTTCTGAGGAGGCTAATTATTATTAACCTCCTCAGATTTTTCATAGCCACAGTGTACATCCCTGGGTTTTAGTGACCTACAATGTAATTCCTCACTGTTTTACACGTATATGCTCGGCTATAGTTATCAATTGGTTTTACCCAAATTTGGTTGATTCACAGTTCTAGGGGGTACAGTACACCTTCACTCATGCAGCGCTTTACTGAGCAAGAAAAGGGCAAGTGTCACACTACCTCTTCCCTTGTTTGAGCAAGAAAGAGTGCCTTAATTTTTGAGTCCTTCTTTCTCATACAGGAAAGAGTGAACCTTCACTTCCCCTTTCTTATCCATAAACCCTTTTTCATGTCGGAAAGGACCCAGTTTCATTCCAGTGGTTCTTTTTTGTGAGCCTGAAAGAATCCATTTTTACACTTTCACATTACTCTCCTTTTGAGAACTTGTAGATGTGCCACACTACTTCATTGCTCAAGAATATTGTGCAGACAATTTTGAATCAATATTTTAGGTTTCATTTGATGATGTTTGCCACATGGATTCTGTCATTACGCGAGTGGCCATGTCAGAGGTGGAACCTGAAAAGTTTGCTATCTCCAAACCACACATTAAACAAACTAAAAAACTGTTAAAAGAAGCTTTGGCTGCTGAAAGAGGAGAAGATGATACCATGGAAGATGAAGGTACCGTGTTGTGGATGTAATTAGCTAAACTATGGAGACTATAACAAGAGGCATTTACTATAAAGATCCAACCATTGTAATGAGTCCAGCAACTAGATTTATATTCATAAACTTAAGGGTACTACCATTTTTGAATCCTGTAACACACATTTCGTGGTATTCTCATACAGATCTCATTTAATAAGTTTATATTTTATATGTTTAATGTACGTGGAAATGAGGAAATTCTGTATCAGGCCACGTGTCCAGTCTCGCTAGAGCTCCCATTTATGTACAAGTCATGTATGTATATTCTAGTTTCCTTGGTGTGAAATTACTAAGGGTACATTTCTGCTTCCCTGATTGGGTGTTAATATTAGTCCATTGCAGAATTTCCCTTAGCAATAAATTTTACTATTTCCCATTTATAAACTTGGGTGGAGAGAGGCACTTTGGGAGTAAGGTGTGTTACCCAAGAATACAACATAATGATGCTGGCTAGGAATCAAACACCACAGCCACAGGTGTGGCAGTGGTACAGTTTCACACCAGTTGGACCAGTAGTCCCACTGGACTCAAATGCAGACTTTACCTAACTAGTATACTATAATTATGGTATGGCAAACTGCTAACCTGAACTATCAGTTGTAATGTTCTTATAATTGTGTGTATAATGTAGAGTCTGAGAGTGAAGAGGACGCTGCAGATGAGGAAGAAGAAGATGAACCTCCTGCAAAAAGAACACGCAGAGGTTCCAGGTCTGCATCCACTCCCTCCCCAGCAAATAAAGGTAAGAGAGGGCAGAGGAAGAGTGTGACTACACCCCCAAAGAGCCCAGGCCGGAAGCGAAAACCTGCTGAGCCCAAGGCAAAGAAGGAGATAAAGAAGAAGGCAGTTGCAGAGAAGAAAGATAAACCAAGACGTGCAGGAGTGCTGATTCCTATCGAGAATATAGAGTTGCTTGAGAAAGATCCAACATTTGAAACCAGGTTTGTTTCATTCCAGCTAGTAGAGATAAAAATAAATTTAATAAGAGGAGGCCGATAATGCAATACTTCCCATATACTTCTGGCTCTTTACAACTTTTGCTGAGCGACATACATGTATTAACAGAAGAAAAGTATTGAACTGTATGCAGCGATGTAATTTTAAGTATACTATTAATAATTTTTTAGCCAGTTTTCAAGAAGTCACGCCAAAACTGAACATTGACCAAACATAGGTGAAAATGTTTGTTCTTAATAGAAAACGGCATTCTCTTCTTCCATGTTTCAGAGAAGAAAATTGACAAAACTAATTTTCGAGTGCTTCTTTTGAATGAACCATATTGAAAATTTATGCTAGTCATAGAGAGCCAATCAAAATAATGCTCCTCTTCCTCATAATTGAAATAACCTATTGCCAGATAATTTTTTATTTTATTTTAGAGATGATGTTTCTTTGATGCCTGTGAAACTGGCAATCAGAGCAGTGTTACTAAATGACATGGAAATGTTGAAGGGTGTTATTGATGACAGAGCAAACGTCTACACGGTATGTGTGCCTTCATTGTTTCTGTTTAAATACTGAGATAAATTAAGAAACATTTGATAATGGATACATCATTCAGACATGGTTTACATCCTACATCAAATACTTTTATCTTATTTGGTACTTATTTCATGGGTCTTTAAAGTTCGTGATTTTCGTGATTGTAAATAAATTGTGAATAAAATTAAAAGAATCATGAATAAAAATCCTTACGAAATTTAAATACACAAAACTTAGCAGTCCCACACAGAAAATTCAAATCACAGAAAAAAATGATTAAGTACATTGTAATAACAACAACATATAAGGGATATGTATTGACAAATACACATTTCAAACTAAATCCATTTTGTATCTTTTGTTGTGAAATAACGTTTTGCCTTTTGCTTGTTCCGGTTTACCTTAAAAGTTAATTTTTAAAAATGCGTTTTGCTTGTTCCAGTTTATTTAGAAATTTTAAAAAGTTCAGACTTTTGAAAAATTAAGTGTAGTTGAGAACGCTTGAATCGTGAAATTTAATGCCGACTGTAGCTTCACAAATTACACAGTACCAAACCTGTTTGATTTATTTTCTGCTCTGGTAGGTTCACTGGCCCAGAAGTCCTGATATCCAGTTATCAGCATTACATTATGCACTCCTGAATGAGAACCATGAAGCCCTGAAACTTTTATTGTCAGAGCTACACAATAATGCATCTGCATCACGTCGCTACAATGAACCCACAGTTTCACTTGATCGCATGGATACTGGAACGTGAGTAATTTTGGGGAATTATCTGTGCATATAATGCTGTACTGTTTGTCTTTCATTTTTATAAATCCTGTCCTACACTGTTTCGTGATTGTGCACATTAACACTCTACCTTGTACATTAAATGTACTTTAGTCATCTGGACAGTCATCTGGACATGTACGTTTTGAATGTTTGATCCTGTGTTTCTACATTGTGTTCGTGTACAATGCATACATAAAATTTTGTACTTTAGATATCAATAATTATAGTACTGAATATTAAGCCTGACTGCACTCTATAATTTATGGTATATATAGGCATGACCACCTTATGATTTCTGGATTGAGAGGTCCTAATGTTTGAGCCTTAACTGGGGTCATTATGTTGTGTTCTTAGGCAAGATACTTTACTCTTGTATTTAAATGGGTAATTGCAAATTTGATGCTGTGGGCCGGGTAACCCTGGGGTGCACTACAGTGTGGCTGTTCATCCAGGGGGAGAGGGGGAGAGTAGAAATACTCCTTCAAATTGTTACAGAAAATGTGCTGGTCTGGCTGCCAGCCACTGACTTTTCCCTTTTTTAGATGTTTGGTACTGTAGGTAGGTAAAGTTTGTATATGAAAATATGCTTATCCCAGTTTCAAAAGCACAAAGTGACTAGGAGTATTTCTACTTCCCCCTGGATGGGATGCTAGTCCATCACAGGTTTACCTTCCAGCATTAAGTTTGCTGGTACCCATTTATACACCTGAGTCAGGAGAGAGGCAATATGAGAGTAAAGTGTCTTGTCCGAGAACACAACACAATGTCCTTGGCCAGGGCTAATGAACCAGGACTGCTTGATTCAGAGGCAACTGCACTTAAACCATGAGGCCACTGTGCTTGCCACTTCTGGCATATACATGCATGCGTACAGATTTATTCAGAAGTCAAGTTCCTGCCTTGTTCTTTGAAAGCACCTTTTTTTTGCCAGTTCATTGTGAATGCTCATCTCTTGTCTTCTTGCATGGTCATAATTTGTGATTGCTTTGGTTTTAGCATTATGCAACTGGAAATGACTCTAGCTAGTTGAGTACATTTTTAAAATGTAATTGATAAGACAATCAACAAATATACAACAACAACTTAAAGCTCTGCAGGCTGATGCGGGTTTCTGTTCTCTTTGCAGATATAACTTTTACACCTTTGGTCACGCAGTGAGAGAGCTACACTCCAGCAGAGGATCTAGAGAAGGAAATAATGCATTCCTTTGTGTGAGAATATTTTTACCTAGATTTCATTTGGCTATAATCAGAGTACAAATTAGTGTTGACTTGGACTTAAAGTTGAATAAACGAATACTCTTTACACTGGTACAACTGCCAACAAAAAGTGGCAGTTATATAGTCAAGATATCTAGAGTGGCATGAATTACAAGTACAGTACATGTATACTGGAGGAAGTTAAATAGCCAAACCACTTTTCAAATAGCTAAACACTAATTAAAATTAGTGAGTATTTAGACAATAGCCCTTTAATTGTATTCAATTGTGGTATGCATGTGAATGTCTTAAAAAATTATAAAAATAATGTGCATGTATTTATGTATATATATTACATTTGTACTTTGATACTTAATGAGTAATGAATTAAAATTATCCTTTTTATTCTAATTTTTCATTCATTTTCAGGATATAAATGGATTTCACAAGAAGGGCCATCATTCCTCACATCTTTTGGAATTCTGCTTCACGAAAGGAGTTCCACTTGAGACTGTAAAAATACTTTTGAACGAGTTGAGTGTAGTGGAGAAATCAACTCTCCATGACCTAGAACAGGTACAGTATCTAAAAGAAAGACACTGAGTGTATATATTATTCCAAAAAAAGTGTTTTCACCTCCTTGTCTCTATTTTACCTGTGTATCCCCCTCCCTCCCTCTTGGGACATATGTGTACACCTTGTATAGTGAAAGGGTGAGTCACAAGGCACTCGGGTTGTATTGCATATACAGTGCACAGAATGTACAGTACACAGAATTAGAAGCTCTGTAGGTCACTGGGTAGGTTGTGGGGCAGGTAAAAGAGTGCATGTGGGGTAATTAAGTACATGCACATGTCTAGGACCGGTAACTTGGTACATTATTATTTAGTCCAACGGTTAGGACAAGACATGTCTTGGGTTAGGCCATGACTTAGCTTATTAAGAAAGTCATTTGGTAGGCCATATGTTGGTACAGTTTGTGTAGGTTGCACTGTTGTACATGCATGTATGTGTAGATTGTAGGGCATTTCACTGCCTAATGATGCAACTATGTAGTCCTTAGGATATTGGGCATAGATGGATTGGGTGAGTCATTTCATGGGGCGAAACGTGGGGTGGACATGGAGTGAACGATTCACATAATTATTACTATAAGAGGTACATTCACAGCTTATATAGTGAATATTCAGACATATATGGCATGGTAAATATTTACACTTAGTAGGATTCAATTAATATTGCTTAACACATTTTAGACAGGTATTAACAGTATATGGAAGGCTATAAGACATGGAAACAGAAAAGTGGCTGGCTACTTTGTTAGTAAGGGTGTGGACAAGTTTGGATTTGGGTTCAACTTCCTGCATAAAGAGGTACAGATTATTCAGATTGTAATTTTAATGCGCTCGCATGAAAATTTTATTAATAATTAATTTTGGTTCATGTGAATGCTTACAACAATTTTATGTGCACATGTGATGTAGTTGTTTATGCCCATAATAAATTAAATATATTAATAACTGTTTTATAGTGAACACCTCTATTTTGGGACCTTCAAGAGCTTTTTCAGCCTTATATTTATGTTAAAGTAGTGATACATGTACACATTTGACAGTACTATTATAATAGTATAATAGTGTAATAATATAACAGTAAGATGAATTGACTTGTAATGTACAGTTAACACAGTACACATTTGATAACTCTCTGCAGATATAAGTTGTGGTTACACATACCAAGGTAAATAGCATTCTCAAGGTATTAACACCAAGGTTACATAAACTCACTGCAGGAAGTATGTTACCGAGGTGTTTGCAGTCACACACAAAACTCTTCACCTGAAGGTCAATCTTTCATACTTTGGACTGGTGTGAAATGTGAAAAATGGATAATTCGAGGGAGCTTACTAGTATCATCTTGCTTTTATTACTTATGTTGTTCCATGAGTCCTCTAGATACTGCTTTATTATGTCAGCGTTTCATACAGTGAAGAATTAGAAGGTGAAGACTCTGTTTGCGCTTTATAAATGCCAATTAGCTCACAGTATTTACTACTTGACAGCACTGCGAATTATAATCGTGTATCACATGCATGCGCTCTCAGAAGTGTTTGGGTTCTTCCATGTCTGCAAATGTGGTTTCAACAGCTACTGAACGATCATGCATTAGGTCAAACCAGCAGCACTTGGAAAAGCATCTTGAAAACTGGGCATTTCACTGGGCCCATGAAGCTGGTGGTTTTGATTAAATAAGAATCTATTATTTAAATCTCCTTGTTAATGCAGGTTGTTTCTAGACTTTCTAGGCCTAGAGATGAAATCAAAATAATCTAAGATATTGCATAATAGATCTTCCTTATACTTACAAATTGCATGCCATCAAGCCATGATTTGAAGAAAGACCACGTTTTTGCTGCCTTGAACATGCAAAGTTGACCTGCGGAAATCTAAACCTCACGCCATCATATTTGAATTAAATTCCACTGTCTATTTTATTTGCTTATCTTTAAGGCTTGCCTTGCGATTGGTCATTAATTTTATCTTGGGGTACTTGAATAACCTGCCTATTTACCTTGGTTAATGTTATGGGTGATTCTTTTGTTCTTTTTGATGCATTCATGGAAATACACCACAGTAAATTTACCTTGGGAAATGGCAGTCACACATGATTTGTGAGTTTCCTGAGGTAAAAAGCTCTTTTACCACGGTAAAAGGAAGATGTGTAACCACAACTATTGTGACCGTCCAAAAAGTTGTGACATGTACAAATGTTACATGTACCTTTGAAGTGCCTGTATGGCAGTCTTAACAATTTAATGATACATGATACATAATTGTTTTCTAGACAATTTACATCACATGTATTTGTAGTAACATTATTTGTGAGGAAACAATTTTACCCAATTTAGGAAGTTTAAAAGGGTACTAAATGCAATAAAACGTCTGTTTGCCAGGTACTGTTAAATGATGACAAAGACCTGTCAAACTTTAGAAGCCAGTCGGTGAAGAAGAAGCCTGTGGAAAACAAAATTGTAAGTACCGGTACTTGCTGAAGATGAACAGCAGAAATGAAGAAACATGTTTATGCATGTGGAAAGTAATTAAACAAAATTAATGTCTCTCCATTTTCAATGGTACCTTAACTAACAAGGGAAGTCCCTTATTGAATTTGTAACATACAAATCTGTGGATGTGAAACTAGTGCAAACAGTGGACCGGGCATGGGGTTGACAGGCTGTGAGGACAATGTTGCCAACCTGGTTTGACCATCTAAAGGAAAGTTTAAAGTACTTATAATGAAAAGAAGTTCAGGTCAGAACGTTTGGACAGCCTGGCCTGTGACAACCATTTACCCTCCTGCTGAAAATGTTAATGAAACACCTGATAAATACACAGAGATTATATCACAATTATATCACAATCTATAACAAAATACCATTTACCCGTAGATGACGTTAACTTGGGGAACTGGAATGGTCAACTTTTTTAAAATAATTTCCACCTACCAATGTACAAAAAACTGTAACGTTAATTTGATGCTGGTCATGATCAGGATCTAGTCATACTCTGTATTTTAGGTCATCACCTTGCTCTTGAGGTACAGTTATACTTGTCTGAGTGAAACCTTTCCTGCTTAAACAGAATAAATAAGGAATGGATGTAATTCCAATTAAATTCTAGTTCAGTTTACTATGTGTACTTGAGGACCTTATTGTCCATGAATTTCATCAGACTTGTAGAGTGCATAGAAAACCAATTTTTGAGCTGCTGGGCATGCTGTAACTACAATTGGATGATGTACTAGCCTGAAAGCCATTCTCACTAGGCCCTGAAAAGTACTTACTAGGAGGATGTATTAATTATTAATATATATATATATTTTAATTTGGGTAGTTAATTAATTTCATCAAAAATGTTTCTACAAAAACTTCACTTACCCATGTATAGATATTGTCACATGAATATACTTAAGTTAATGTCTCTTGTTCAGATCTTACCAATTCATTGTGCCTGTATCAATCCAAATGGTGACTACCTCAAAGCTCTGTTAAACTCAGTACCAGAACATAGCATCCCAGACAAAGATGGCTTCAAACCAATGCATTATGCTGCTGCCTGTGAAGGTCCTGGCCCTCTAAAGGTGTTGCTGGCAAGGTACTGAATGCACAGTGCTAAAAACTTAATAATTAATTGATTGCAGATCAGCAGCTCTAATCTGTGGTAGTCAGGTAGCATAAAGGAAGTAAAAGTTGTGGTCAAAATATTGTTTCAGAGAATTGATGTAAGGTGTAGGAAAAAAAATTTCAGTCAAGGCTGTGTTCTAAAAATTGCAAGATGTTCAAAGGTCCCTAACCACAAGATCCTGGGTGCTCAGCTCTTAAGCATATAAATTATGAAGAAAGAAAGTTTTTCTAGTTGCCCAAAGGCAAAGTTGGTTGCCTGTGGCACCCGAGTGCTTCTAGGGCACAGCCCTGTCAGTGGTGTTAAAAGCAATGCAACACAAGGCATCCCTTCTTTGTATTATTTTGCAAGCTCATATCATTCAGAGAAATTATAGTGCAATTACTCTTCCAAGTTTGTAAATAATGGAGTTGTTGATATTACTTCAGAGAAGCTATTGTGAATAGTTATGTGAGTTCATTCAAGGTCAGTCATCATTTATTTTGTTAGGGTGTACAATGTAGGATCATGCTTTTACCAGTACTTGTTAAATAAACAAATCAAACTGATCTTTCTTCAGGGGTGCCGACCCGAATGACCCTGGACCAAAAGGTTTCACGCCTCTAATGATTGCTTGTAAGCATGGGCGAGATGAGAATGTGAAAGAACTTTTAGCTATTGAAGATCAGAATATCGATGATATGGAGGATGATCATGAAGAAATCATTAAGAAACCAAGAGTTGCCATTGATGTTAAGAATAGGCACACCAAGGCAGCAATTCACTATGCTGCTAAACATGGACACCTGGTAGGCACTGGTGTTGTTGTTGGCTACTGTATGTGTACTTGTCAGCGGCAGGTACAGTACTGCTCAGAGATAAGCGAACATTGCAGACCTGTTTTTAACACTCCCTCAGTGTGAAGGACATCTGCGTTAATTTGTAGTACGCATTTTCGCTAATGCATTAGCTGCACATGTTTTCTGCTCCACACATTTTCTTTGTTATTCATATAACAGATATCTCTTTAATATGTGATGCTTTGTTCATGGCAAACAAAACATGAGTCCAGCTCAAACAAAAGCACAATTAGTAAAAGCACACCAAGCAAAATTCAAATCACAACACAGTGAATTACATGTAACAAGCACAGCTGAAAATTCCACTATCGGCAATACAACTTTGTACCACTACCTGTGAAAATTAGGCCTACTGTTGTTGCAGTTGACAGGAAAATTCAAACACCTTCATATCAAACCAACACTATGCTCAAAAATTGTAATCTCAAGTGCTGGAATGTGACAGTATCATGACATGTACATGCTGTTGTAGCTTATACCAAATGAAGGTCACACTTTTATCAGGTGGCTTCTAACAATAAGTGCAAGTATCACAGTAAAGATACTGCGGTGGATGGGGTTGAACCTGAATATTGCCCTTGTCCTAAATTTGTGGGTTTTCTCAGCTCAGATGTATGAATGTCTCAAACCTATTTATTGGGGCAACCTAGTCAATATACATGTACCAAGGTATTGTGATGGACTAGTCAACAGGCACACATTCAGACATAATTGTATGCCAAGTTGTTTCATGCTACAAAAACTGGATTTTAAGTTTTAGTGAGACCTTTGTCTCTTGTAACTGAGTTGTACATGTTCCACAATAATACATAATTATACATATCAGAAGTATAGTCTAATGTACATGGACATTTTAACAATCATTTTCAGTTTTGTTTGGCTACAAAGCTTTTTATGAAGTTGAATTTCAGAAGATGTCAAAGATTGTTTTCCTTTTGTTTAAACAGAGCACCATTAAGTTGCTAGTTGCAGCTGGTGCTAACATAAATCTTCAGACTGGCTCCTTCAGAGGAAATGTTTCAGCCTTGATGCTGGCAGCTGCTAAAGGGCATCTGGATGTTGTTAAAGCACTTGTTGAACTCAAGGCTTCACCTGACAAGAAAGGTAGATCATAACAAGCACATGGTGTTTAATCAAGAAACTGTGGCTGTATCTAGATGTGATAATATTAATTATATCAATTTTGTATCAAGCTATACACTTCCTACATACATGTAGTCTGAGGTACCAGTGAACATTTGAGACAATCAGGTCTGATCCAGAATATGTATTTCCATTTTATTGCAATTTTTAACTTACCGGTACTCCTGGTGCCATTTATTTCTGTATTATTTATCCATCATAGGTAAATGGAACAAGACAGCCTTGATTTATGCAGTGAAGAATGGCCACTCACCAGTTGCAGCATACCTTCTCAGGATCGGTGTTGATCCATGTGCTGCAGACACGTCTGGTAACACTCCAGTTCACTATGCTGCAGCATATGGCTGGCTGCATTGCTTGAAAATGCTCATAAAAGCTGGAGCAGATCCAAATGCTGCTAACCAATGGAAGGCAAGTATAGTGGTCTTGAATCTAGTTTCGCAGAACTAATGTAAGAACTGAGTGGCTGCTGAAAGTAACTGAGAGCTATTTTTCAGAAAATGCACTGATACATCGCTACCCTTGTAAAACAAATCTGGAATATTCTAGGAATTTCTAGAATTTTTCTAGGAATATTACAGAAATAATTTCTAGAAATTTCTAGAATTTACCAGTTTTCTTTTCTGGAAAATTCTAGAAAAATCTAGAATGTTAATGAAACATGCTAATTAGGGTGGAAATGCGAGCTTTATTCCAGAAATCATAATTCGGGATCAAGTAAGATTTTTCCAGCTTTTTCCAGGTTATTACAGATGCTGCTTTCTAGATTTTTCTAGAAAATTCTTGCATTCCCTTAATAAAAGCAGGCAGAGATAATGTATTCATTTCCAGTTTTTTCTAGGATATTCCAGTTTTCAGGATTTTTCTGTGCATTTTCCCAGCCAGCATATAATTCTGATGGTTTTAGCTGGTTCCTTATAGCATATCAGCCCCTGCCAGCTATTAGAAATTAATTCAATTCAACAAAGGGCAATTGCCATGAACTTTACCAAGCTCCTTATTCAATAAAGGAGTCCCATGCCCAACAAATACAGGAGTCAAAACAGTTCCAAAACAGTAACTTTTTATTTTAAAACAATTTAAAACTTTCATGAGGCAAATTACAGTCTATTTCCTATCTTTTTTCGCTCCATTTGCTCTGGCCTTTTTTAGTAACAGCCCAAGATCTTTTCTCACAGATGACCTTGTTGCTGCTGGAAAGCCTTTCTTCAACACCATACCTATTAAAAAAAAGAAGCAAATGAAAATCAGCCTTAAAAAATCAAATATCATAAATTTTAAGGATTACATAACAAATGCTGTAATAAAGGAGATATTGAATTATGATATTACAAGTAATTGTTCAAGTAGATGTTTGTGACATTGGGGAGAGTTGACATGTAGATACATGTGGATATGTAGAAAACTGTTTTGAATGGTTTGGCAAATTTTTTCTAGGTAACTCTCTACTGTACCTTTCATTGTGTTTAAGTCATAAATTAAGGTTGCACTGTTCTGTTGCATAGCAACAAAGTTGACCCACTTTTTGCCATTGATTGCATCTATCTTAAAAACTAAGCCAGGGCTCCAAATTTTTGTGGCCATTGCCGATGAAATTGCTTGGGTTTTTTGAACAAAGTATGTCATCAATAATATTTTAACTGTTAATAACGTGTAAGATATTTATACACTCAATAATCAGTGTACACCACTATAAATAACTCCAAAAAAGAACTAGAAAAGATGATCAAATGCTTTGTTTAACAATGAAGTAATTGGTCATTAGTTGTAATCATACAGTCACATATAAATTGTAAGTTTTCTTATTTGTAATAAAAACTTCTTAAATACATAGCAAGCTGACAACTTAACTCATTTCTTTCAGTTGTTATCTGAAAAGAGTTAAATTCACACTGACAAAAACTGGAATATACTGGGAATTTCTTTCATTTTTGTTAAATCTCAATAAGCTGTAAACTGTTTCTGGTTTATTCCAGTTTCCTGCAAGAAATCAACCCTGGAAAAAACTGTCAAAATCTTGCAACAACTGGTAGATGTGTCAAGTTCCAGCTATTTCCAGATTTTGACAGAATCCAAAACTTGCAAAAACTGGAAAAAAAAATTCTGGAAAAAAGCTGGAATTTGATTCTGGAATAAAGCTGTCACATTCTAGAAATTTCTAGAAACTTCCAGACCTTGACAGAAAGCTAGAAATTTGTTTTGCAAGGGTAGCGCTACTTGTAAACTAATGTAATGAACAACATCTATGATGGACAGTACAATGCCGCAATGTCAAACATTTTTTGTCAGGAAAATGAAAACATAACACTTGTCAAACCTTTGATTAGTACAATTTTCTGTGCATGGCGTATAATTAAGTCTTATTCATGTGGCTTCATGCCACTCATTAAGATGTTCGGTACCAATCAGTTTTGAATAACTGATTTTTCAGGTCAGTCCACTAGCCATTGCTCTCATGAAAGACCAGATGCCTTGTGCTGATTATCTATTAAGTCTAGAAAATGTTGATGTCAACTTTCCTGATGACTGTGGACGCACTTTGCTCTGTCAAAAACTCCGCTGTTCAACTCTTAATGAGGTGTTGCTGCAGAAGGTGACCTTTCTTGTGGAGAAGAAAGGTGCAGACGTCAACAAAGCTGATATTGAGCAATGGACACCAGTAGGTTACAAGTTTGTTGTGAAAGTGCTAAGTGCTTAAGAGATTTAAAGAACTCTTTTCCAAAATGAGATACTTTGAACTGATTTTTTGTATCAGTGCCATTGAGATAAATACTGGATAGAGTTGGAGTACTTTACTTTTGGCTTTAATCACAAGTTAAAAAATGCAAAGCATATTGTTAGCATGATTTTTCTTACAAAATTGTTCTCAGTTGTGGGAAATGATACCCTAATTTTCTTTGATAGGCAAGCTTAAGGGTATGCAAAGTATACCTGTCATTCTCACTGATGTTGTCTAAAATTACATACTCTGCCATTTTATTGGACATATTCTGTAACCTTCCAAATGTTTAGTCCTCTTAGTCTATTGTTGCAGGACACCTGTATAAGTTACCAGCTATTCAGTTTCTTGTTTTTAATTTATACTTGGTTTACTCCTGGATGTGGAAAGGTTGAACTTATTGAGTTTTAAGGGTGCATTACTCAGGCCAAGAGAGTATAGTTGCATTGGGATAGAGGCTAAGTATGACAAATTTCCTGGTCATGTATAGTTTATGGTGCAGGGGGATTCCCATGTGGTCATCAAGTTACCCATTTTCTGCATTTTGGGGGTTTATTTATGTTTGTTGTTTGCAGCTTCATTACCTGGCCGCAAACTCTATTTTTGAAAGACAATCACGGGTAAGTCTTCTGTTCAATGTTTCAGATTTTTTGAGAGCCATCTTTTTTGGACTTGTTTTTCCTGTTGAAAGACATTTTGATTAGACACCTACATGTAGCCACATTACCATTAACAAAAAAAGCATCATCGACAGAAATGAGTAAAAGTCAAAAAAAAAAAACTTAGTTAAAATAAGTAAATTTAGAATCATTGGTTTGGAAATATTGTTGAAATGATGCACTTCACAATAGTGCATAGAGTTTATTTCATCTACGTTTAAAGGATGACCAGCATGTGGTAATGTAGCAAGAAGTGTTTCCCACAAGCCACCCAGAGTTCAAAGAAAAATCGATCCCCTTGTAGTAGCATTGAGATGTTCTTCATTTGCAAACAAATAGCTTGCTTCCATTTTCATAGAATGCGAGCTTGTCTTATACTCCACCTCCAATACTGATGATGCCACTGGCTGAGGTGTCATGCCAACTGGCTAGATTCTTCATATCAGCTGGGGCAGATGTGGATGCCATCAACAAAGAAGGTCATACACCTATTATGGTCGCCATTTTACAGGTGAGTTTCTTCAATGATGTCATCCCAATTGTCAAGGTTACCCACTGGAACCAGTAATGGTGAACCTTTTTAGTGATGATGCACATTGTATCATAAATTGACAATGTCTTCGTCATCGATTTTACTGTAATTCAGAAATTTTAGTGGTCAATTCAGATGATACTTTCTGTTAATTGGTCTTAAAAAGGACAGTTACAGACTGTTATTACACATACCTTAGATGTCCTGGTACTTTCAAACTTTTGTACCGACTCTTTCCTCTATGCTTCCTGTGGTTAATTAATAGGGATTTGTTTCCATGCCAAGAATAATAGTGAAGATTTCATCATTGTTTCTGTTCTCTAGATTGAATATTAAAATGAACGACATACATGTATACGCCAGTTGCACCTTCACTCTACCCTAATCCTAACAATATCCTCACATCATTATTTTAAGAACAATTTTCCTCTGATTGGAACACTTTTGGAATGTGGAGCCAAGGGCTCAGTGGGGAAAGATAAGGATGGCTCTCAAGTGTTGCATTTGCAAGCAGGAAAGGCTGATGAACTGGACCTATCTAATCTTTACCCAGATGCTCAAGTTGTAAGTGATTTCTTTGTACAGAATCTGCAGTTTAGTACAAATCCAGCATGTTTGTAGGTACATCAGGGTTCCAGTTGCGGATCCAGTCCTTGGGCTAAAGGTGGGGGGAGGGGGGGGGGGGGTGGGTTTGTTTGCCCTGCAGGCTTCTCTCCCTTCTACGATTTCTTTTTTTAACCCAAACAAGGGGGTTGGGGGGTGGGGCCCCCAGGCTCCTCCCCTATATCCTCCACTGGGTTCTTAGGGCTGTCATCTAGCTAGGCCATGCTAATGATGCCCGCTTTTCTTGGGTAGATAGAGCATGTGTTCATGTGTGTACAAGGTTTGCAGATTTGTTTTTGCGAGAAGCTGATGTTACATAGATTGTGATTTTGTGTTGATTACCAGAAATTAAATCCCAGGAATTTCGTGGATTAACTTCCCTGGCCCCAGTTAATTAAAAGTAGAGGACAATGCAGGTTGTTTTACCAACATGCACCCACTGGATAGTGATTTATCTGACAGATAGTGTTATCTATCCTTTGACCCTGTAGTAAGGGCACAGAACTACACAGGAGGATAACGATAACTACAGTGATATTCAGATATGTGAAACCTTTTCAGAAACAAGGGCAGGACGATTGATATGAGTTTGCTGTTTTGTGTTGATTACCAGTATTTGAACATAATTTATTAAAACAGGAACATTAAACCAGGAACACGTAGATGGGACTGGTTTAGGTTAAGGGTTGGATTTTTACTCTTACCATATTAATCAAACGTTGATTTATAATCTAATCCAGGTGTTATCTGGGAACCAAACTGAGCAGCGTGAACAGCAACAGAAGCACTTTAAGTCTTTGGTCATGAGAACAAGCAATGAAATGATGGAGAAATTGATTGCTGGAGGAGCAGAAATAAATTGTGTTAGATCAGATGGCCTCACGCCTCTTATGCTTGCACTTTCAAAGGTAGATAAATGTAATGTCTTTATAACTAACATGGAGAAACTTCAATGATGTATGTGCAGGAATAACTGAACAGTACATGTATATGAGAATACTATGAATGCACTGCGTATAAATTATCTGATAAATGAAAACTAGTTGATGCCCAGTGATAGCAAAATACATGTATCTCAGATAGAGGAATGCATGTTCATTTGGTCTAGAAGTCATGTCTCTAAGTCCTAGCACGGATTTCTTTACCCCAAGGATCCAATTTTCACTACAGGGCTAGTTATCCAGCAGGAGATTTCATAAGGCATAATTTAATGGTTCGCATTTTCCTTATGTAACTGTAGATCTAGTGCTTGACTGGTTCTTGTGATGTCAAACAACCTTTTTATGCTTCCAAGAATCATTATAATTGCTTTGTCATGAAGCAACCTCAATTGAATATTAGTTTGCTCTGTTCACAGGGAAATATGGACCAATTTTCTATGCTTCTTGATCACGATGCAGATCCCAGCATAGGTCTCGCGAGGAGTGGAAGAAACCTCCTTCACATGTTAGCTACTGGGTGTACTGAGCATGACCTTAGAAGGTACATGAAGATTGTTCTAAAGAAGGTATGAATGACGAATCAATTTAAACCAGCACCCTTTGGCTCTATCATAATTATTACTTCGGAAAATGTTGGCCAGAATTCAGAGACTGAACCAAGTCTGGAAATCGGTTACTTTAGATATTTCTATCATGCAGGGAAAACAATTTCTTCCTTTTCAGTTTGAAAATCTGACCTAAAATTGTGTGCTCCATTATAATTGTTAACTGCACATCTTTGCCTTGTTACATGTTAGACCAGCCCAGAAAATCTCCAGGACATGGCCAATTTGGTTGACAACAATGGCTTTACACCTCTTCTCCAAGCCTGTGAGACTATTGCTTCATCGCCTCCCAACAAGGTGAGGTTATTTCATTTGTAGGGTTAGTTAAATGTACTTTATGTTAGTGTCACTATAACGAGGGAGTGGGTAAGCAAAGCAAGGTAAGCAAACTCTGTTATCATATGATGGATGTTTTCTTGCCTTTAATTATGTCTGAGATCTCTGTTACCCCAACGTAACTGTTTGCTAACAATCCTCTCATTGTGTTTTTTGCAACTTGCTGTGTTCCATGTTCAATCAGTTGTGAATTACATATTGTTCCATTGTTCACCTCTCTAATGAAGTTAAATGGAGTATTTCATCTGCTAATAACTGAAAGCTTGAGAAATAACAGCAGGCCATCATTTAAGTGTTTTGCAATATACAGATGCATTTAGAAAACAAACATTTTAAGGTTCGAAAAGTTGAAAATAGGTTATGAGTTCCTGGTTAAATAAACACTGTGTTTCTGGATTTTAGGAAATAACTGAATTTGCCAAGGAATTTATCAAGGTAAACCACAATTTCCTATTTAAACTATGCATGCCTGTGATTCCTATCTGTACTTTGATAGATAATAAAATATGATTGACTTACAACACTCAAGACTTCTTCACATTCTGGAGATTAGGCCTATGACATTGCATTTTGTTTTTATCACAGGCTTTGATTGACAAGTTTGGCTGCAGTGTAAAAGCAAGAGTTGGGAAAATCAACAAAAGCCCAAATGTATGTGATCATGATTGTGGACGATTCTCTCTGTCATTTGTTGGTTAACCTTATAGCTGTCCATTCCCGCAAACATTTGCTTGGGATGCAAGGTGTACATGGTAACTCGTGCCATTACATGTAGAGTACACTTTTTGAGGCTCACTGACGGAGTAAAACAAAGCAAATGTGTTTTTTTTGTGTGTAAAGTACGGCATTCATGTCATTCAGGTGGCTCTCTCTATAAGCTCAGCCATTTTTCAATTCCTACAAGAAAGACTTGACGCTTGAGTTAACAAAAATTCCACACTATCTGATGACATGTCCAGCACTGCAGAGATCAGTGTAGTGTGCATTGTTGTAACCTAATGTTGAACAAGCAATCAGAAACGCCTCAGGGATAAGCGTTCTGTTACCGAAGTTTAAAAATGCTACACATGAGATGTGAAACTTCCAAAACTTCTAAACGAACCCTAGAAACGTTACTGCAAACTAGCTACAATCTTGAGTTCACGAAAGACGTTGATACTGGGTTAAGGTGCTCTAGTTTTTGTTGAAGTTAGTATTGGCGGAAAGGTCATTAATAAAAATTTCAAAGGTTGCAGGTTTACAGTTAACTCAAGGGCACTCTTGTTCATGTATAAATAATGCCAACTCTGTGTAACGGCGTAACGGTGTAACAGTATATGCAGTAATTGATGTTACTTCATTGCTTATGGAGGCTTTCGAATTTGTGTTCATTTCATTAGGTGTTGTTGAGAAGTCCTGAAACTTTTGGCTTAAAGAAGGAGAACGGTAAGGAAACACTGACCATCCATAAACGTCAGAAACGTAGTATGTGGAATGGCGGCAGTCATGGCGACGATGATGATGATGACGATGATGACGACGATGATGATGGTGACGATGACGATGAAGATGAAGATGACGGTGACGTAGAAGAAGATGCTGAAGAGGAAATTTCAAATGGTATACAGAACAAGCTGTAATGTTACAACAGCATTTTTAAGCATAAAAGGGATGATAAGAAATGAATAAAACAATTTGCTTTTCTTCCAACAAATCATTTACTGCTAGCCAAAAGTGTTGCACAGAGTGCAAAAATGTACCAAAGTGAAGTTTTACTGATCAGTGACTTAATCTTATCACCATAAGTGCTTTTGCTGTGGATAAAAACTGTAGGATTTGTATAATGTAACTACCATTAACTTGTAAACTACCTTTATTGAACTAATTTGCAGTCATTAATATACATACTTAGTTCCAAAGCAAGCCTGCTTCCAAACTTCATCTTGGTTGATCTTTCAAAGCTAGTTCCGTCCCGTCCGTAGGAGGTCTCGTTAAAACTGTTTGCACGCCTGTGAAGAGTTGTATGACTCGCTCAAATTTTTCACTGAGCAATCTCTAACCATTTTTGAGACGTACAGATATTGCTCAAATATCATCCACTACGACCGAATTTTCCTTCTTTTGTGGAATGTGGCATTTGACTTTTTTCTAATTTTCTCTCTTCACAGAAACAAGTGACGCAGAAAATGATTATGGGGTCACAGGTTGGTAAAAAAATTAGCAGCTTAAACAAACCGTGACGGCGACACCAACTAGGACGTCACCAAACTAAACGTTTAATAAGTAAAACAATGGCTATGCACGTGCGTTATAAATCATTGAATATTTCTTAAACGTCCTCTGCAATACAGCAAGGTGAAATGACCAAGTTCTGCATGTTTTGGAGGACGGTCAATTTTTCTTGTTTTCAATTGGAACTGAACGCTCAGCTGACATTTCACTCTAAGCTTGAATAAGTTCTGAGCCTAATAGTCGCACTGAACAGTTCTAGACAGTTACCAAATTCGAGGGGAAAACATAACTTCATTTTTTTGCTAGGTGTTGTCCTCGGGTTCGCCGGACGTTGTCACTTTGCTTAAGCTCCCAAATGTGGTCTTTGAAGGGGCACCATTATAAATATGACTTCGAAAAATGATAACCGGAACGATGCATTTTCATCGGTGAAAACCGAATTACATGTATGATGGCCTGGGTTTGTTGAAACCTCCTATATAAGTGCACTGCAACTTATTGCTAATATATGTTGAGCATGCAGAAGTTGTGTTGTCAAATGTAAAAAACTCTGACTGATTTTGTCCTCATTCTTTTGTTGTTTCTTTGAAAAAAATCGCCACAAAGTAAATTCTTGCAATTTGCCCCCACTCAACAATATCACTAATATCTCAACTCGACCGTTATTTTCGCATCGTTTCGACCGAGGACGCAGCAAAATTGCCGTGAAACATGTAAATGTTTTCGTCAATAAATGCTTTGATAGACTACAAAAGGTAAAATTAGAGGTGTTAAAGTTCTAAGGTACTAAGATACTACAGTGTATTGCCCCGCTACACCAGAATTCCAGCTCAGCTTTGGCGAGCTGTGCCAGGAATTGTGAAGCGTTTCATATTCATGTAGTAATCAAGCATTGTGCTGAATTAAAATTTTTTTTTTTCTCAAAATTCAACGAAGTCAACGATGCAAAGAGTAGGACGGTGAGTACCACTAAGTCACTAAGTTACCAAGGTAATCATAGTTACTATTGAAACTCGTCAAAGTAACAGACTAAAGGATGGTTCTATTTTTTGTCAGGACTGTTCTCTTGCCTTCACTTCCTTGTTTATGAAAGCTGGAATTTTTATCCATTTTTGGAGCTGATGCTGGGATACGTGAAAGATGACCAGTCTGTTATCAACTGCTTTGACTGCCATGGCCGCACACCACTTCATTTAGCAATCAAGTGGAGAAATGCCAAAGCTGCTAAACTTATGGTACAGTTTTATCTTGTTTGGATCTCATGACCCATGTTTTAGTCTATGGTAAAGTAAATTGAAAAACGTTTTTATAATGAAAAAAAAAAACAAAAAACAAAAAACAGAAGATGACAATTGCCATTGTTTTTTTTTTTTTCTCTTTTTTCGGTTTGGCAACCACCATTGCTGTAAACAAAAGACAATAAGGCCCAGTTCAGACGCCGAACTTTTCATGAGCCGAACTTAATTCGAATTTGGACCGACCCAAATTATCAAAAGTACACCTGTTGATTCAGACGTCGAACTTAATTCGTCGAACTTTATTTAGTTTAAACCAAAACACATCGAAATGTTAGCGATTTTCAGGCAAAGTAAAAACTGCTTGTAAAATACGTTATAATAATTTAGACATTAGGTTCGGCTCATGAAAAGTTCGACGTCTGAATCAAAGCCGTTCCAAAGCCGAAATTACCGGCTGAGCTAGGCGGGAAGAACGGCTGGGCCGTTCCAAATTCAAATAGCTGTTCTTAACTGATTCAGACGCCGAACTTTTCATGTACTTAATTCAATGTATTTGGTTCGGCTCATGAAAAGTTCGGCGTCTGAACTGGGCCTAAGCGATGACTAAGTCCTATAAAAACAAAAACTTTTTATACTGAACCCCAAGTAATACTAGAATAAGTTGCCAATCCAGGATTAAGAGTCAGTTTAATGTGTTCTCAGTAGTCCCTCCTCTTAGTTGCTCTTGCCTGACATTTTAAACTTTGCACAATGTCAAACTAACACTCCGAAAAACCCTTTTGAAAAGACAAAAATAAACGTCTTGGTCATAACTTTTATAGATTGCATTACTGTTGATCACCATTCAAACAACTGTGCGTTGAAGTAGTAATAAATGATATTTTGGTCTTTAGATCGATAATGGTGCAGATGTAAATATCCGGTCCTTGAATGAGAAGGAAGATGGATTAGCTACACCCCTGATTCTAGCTGCAAGGTGCGAGAAAATATTTTATGGCTGTGCTGATTATTAGTCTGTGCCGGTCAGGTTTATTTGGAGTATGACGCTCCATCCTCACTACACTGGAGAATTTTGAGAACGCAGCTTTATTTCTACGGTTAGGCCCACTGTCCACGCTAATCTGTCACGAAAACGGAGCTTTTCAAAAACGCTCTTCAAACTGGAGGAATTTGAAAACGCTGGCTTTGCGTTTTAGTGTGGACGGAAAACATTTTTAAAAACGGAGCTTTTCGAAAACGATGACGTGACGATAATTATGTGTTTTCCTTGTCGGAGTTTCCTCACACACAAATCCAAAATGACCAGCGATTGTTGCGTTTTCAAATGGAGAGTGAAAACACCGATTTCAAATTTCTCCAGCGTAGTGTGGACGGGTCCTCAGTGCTTGGGCAGTTTTTCTGGCTTTTAGTTAATTGCAAGCAAAAAGGTTTGATAAAAACACTTTTGATGGGGGTCTAATGTATTTAGTAATCCTGTTCTGAGTTCGAGATTGATGATGTTCACAGATTGTTTTGCATTTAGTGGAAAGCGAGTAAAATGTGATTAGGAAAAACCCTACGCAGAATACACTTCACATGGACATTTCTTATAAGCAAGTTTAGTTTCAATTTTGTCGTAATTTTGAATCAAATGCAGAGGCACGATTTGTGTAAAGCTATGATGACATTTTTGTTTTGTTTTGAAGGCCAACCAATGTATGTCTCACTACCCTGCAAGACTTGTTACATGCTAAGGCAGATCCTAATATTGCTGATAACGTCGGACGCACCGCGCTATCATGGGCAGTCACCAACAAGATTGGTATGGTACCCTTTGCTGCTTATTATACAATTGGTCATTTTGGTCAACGGAGGCCAAACTTTAACTCTCCACAAAACAAGAAACTTGATTGCATTTTTCATTTCAATGTCCCATTCTTCAGTTTAGCATTTGACCGTGATTTTTCAAATATCAGGAGTCTTTAAAGGACCCTAGTCAACCTCAAATTTTTTGCAAGTAATTTAATCATTTTGGCTTTCGTTTAGGTGCACTTCAAGCAACACTGTAATTGCCTTAGTGGAAAGTTTTAGTACCTTGTCTGTAGTGTCAAGTTAACATTGGATTGTGCCTTCTTATTTTCTGTGCCAGACACCAACTCTACCCCTCTGAAGCTCTGCACAGCATTACTTGACGGGGGTGCTGATGTGAACAGTACAGATAAGAAGCAACGGACTCCTCTTCATTATTCCATAAATTATACAACAGGAGGCTTTGAGACAATCACCGAGGTGGAGGATTTGTTGATCAAATATGGAGCAAACACAGTTGCACTGGATTTGCACAGCAGGATCCCTCTTCACTACGCATTTGTGAAAATGAACAGTGGGTGAGCTGGCTGGTTAATAGTCTCCTGTTGTACCTAGGTGTCGAGCATCAAGCTTTTGAAACCACATTAAGTTGTATTTGCTGTACGTTTTCCCACAGACACACCGATTACACTATGTCTGATCTGTTTTCTGTTTATTGAGGTTGAGAAGATATATCAAACACTCAAGACAGTGTTTGACAGGTTCATTACCAAACGCCTCCAAGCTCGTCAAAAGTGTTCCGATACGTGTCGTATTTCAACTTTCTTCTCGGTCTTTGGAAATGTGTTAAACACGGCCTTTCGTGTTTGATATGCTGTATTACTTGAAATGCTTGCAAGCCACGTGAGCTTATCCCGGTTTCTGTAGCAGGAAGTGACCAGGAGTATTCTACTCCCCCTGGATAGGATGCTAGTCCATCGCAGGGTTAACCCCTTGAATTGTCGAGGCATTGTTTTGTCAGAAGCAAATAAGCATGCAAATTTTCATAGAAACACTTAAATGCCTTAACACACAATAAACTGTATTTGCTGTTTATTTTCCCACAGGCACACCGATTACAGCATGTCTGATCCGATATCTGTTGTCAGCCTGCTGTGTGAGGCAATAACGGAGCAGGGTAAAGATGCCAAGACACAGGTCAACCATCAGGACAACTTTGGACAGACACCTCTCCACAGGGCAGCTCTCAGGGGTGCCACAATTTGTTCTCTCAATCTTCTTCAGGTAGAGAAATATCTAATAACCCTTGATGATAGTTTTGTTCTCATCCATCAGCTAGGAGAGTTACCTGAAATCTGAGCGCAATAATTTTGTTGGAGTTAACGTCATTCGCCTTTACGTTAAGTAATATGAGCAAAGAATTGAAACACCAAAATGTTTCCCAATGGGTTTTTAGGAAAATTCAGGAATTTGGTTATTAATGCGTGGATATTTTTTAAGTAAGCAAGTTTGAAATCATCGACAATCCTTTATGGCCCTCATCCCCAAGCTATTAAGGGTTAATTCAATTCCTGTCATTCTTTCCACAGAAAGGGGGATCACTTGAGATTAAAGACAATGACGGGAACACTCCACTGTCATTAGCTCTTCGTGAGCGTCATGATGGGTACTGTTATTGCTATTTTAGTAATCTAGGCATGTATGATTTCGAGCTTCGTCCTCAGAGTTGTGTTCTTGTTGTTGCTGTTTAGAACAGAAGCTAATGTTGGATACCGTTAAGAGTACATTCAATGTTTTTCTAAAGAATAGGAGATTCGTTGTTCTGATACAGCGTTTTGCATTGGCCAAAGTGGTGTTACATGAAAAAGCTATTTCAAGAACACACCAAAACAGATATAGCATCCTTGAAACTTGGCTTAAATTGCTTCTCTCTATACGTTTTGTTTCTGTGTGGCCCATTGAAAGCCATTTTGATCTAGATTAGTACACCAAAACCAAAAACATCATTAATTTTAGCAATTCTTAAGAAAACCGCAGTCGATCGATGACACTAAAAGTTGCCCTCTCGCACTCATTCGTTACTTTTGTTGTAAAGCTGTTCTGTTTTCCGTACGTTAGTTGTGCCATGATGTTTATGCAGAGTAATGCACCACCATCTTGTCCAGTTATAAGACCCCTTACACCAGAGGACTGGAAACAATATGAAAAACAGTGAGTCATTCAACAATCATAAACATTAATGGAGCTAAGTAACGGTTTGCGCATCTGAATGTTTCAAGTTCGTCGTTTGTAATCCGTGTTAATCTTCTCCATCCTTAACCATCCATGTTCCTTTATGGTTTATTATTATCTCTATGGTGATTTTCTATCTTAGTAAACTTCTATTTTCAGGTTTCCTTAAAATTCAAGGTAATTTTATACGTGACCAAAAGAACTCAAGAAACTGTGATTGAGCTCCTTTAAAGGTCACTTGGAAAGTTTGATTCCTAGTGTTAGTCTGATGGCAAGGTGTGATTGTTATTTCGCAATACTCTCACTTCTCCATCCATCAGACGTTCACACCAGGTGAACTACCGATAGCTGTTCCTAATTTAAAACCAGTCACTATGCTGCTCTTTTTATTGAACGTTTTGGCTTTCTTTCATATACTGGAGATGGTCCTTGGCTTTACTAAGGTTCGATCGTTTTTGTGCAGGTTAAAGTTGTAGAAGAGTTGCTAAATACTGTTTAATTAGCTGACTATCTAATAACGAAACTGTGATGATCTTATTCTTAGTATTTATAAATATATACGCTTTTTCAGCGTCCAGTCCCAAGTGTTTTCACCGTGTAATGTTTCTCAAAAATTAGGTATGTACACTTGCAGGTGCATCTGGCTTAGTCTAGTTCATGATGTCTTTCTACAGGAAAAAGAAATATCGGTGGGTGTGGAAGAATGTTGTCGACTTGAAGGAGCCCAAGCCAGATATCAGAACAGCCTTCCGCGTGGTGATTGATAACAACTGGCAGGGAATCGCTTATTTAATGTTGGAGGTAGCCGGACTGGACTTTCTTGAAGCTATACAGGTGAAGTAAACGTACCGTTTTACATGTGGATTACCTATTTTCCCAAAGAGCCATTACAATAATACTGTAATGTTGTTAATAACAATGTTGTATTTCAAGGGTTTCTCAGTAAATTTCATCAGCGATTAGCATCTAACTTCTCTGAATTACTGTAATTTCTGAAGGATTCTTATAATAATTAGGACCTTATTTCCATTTCTTATGCAGTATCATTTTGTAAAACATGTAAGTCATTAAACAAACATTTTCTACGCTCGATTTTCTTTTGTGAAAGATGCACGAAGAGCTAAATTTGATGCCTGAATAGCTCAGTTGAATAAGAAGGATTGTGATTTCAGGCAACACTCGAATCGAACAAGCTTGATCTTGCGTGGACACTGCTAAGGAAACAAAGAAAAGATGCATCGGTTCAGAAGCTTGATAAGAAAGGACATAACTTGCTTCATTTGTTAGCCATTCACTCTGCAAAACTGTGGACCCAAGTGGTTGAAAAGGTAAGCGCTATATTGAACTTGACTTCAGCCAGGTTACTCTAAGGGTAGTCTTGTTATAATATAAGCCATTGTGCAACCACATTTGGACATTTGGACAGTCAATATGATTGCTGGAGACGTCAAAACAGTTGGGAATAAGCTTTTTTTTTTTTAAAAAAAAAATGTAAATATGTAATTTCTTTACCCACGGAGCACCAAGGAGTTCACAAGAACTCGTTCAGAAATGCCCGTGCATTCGGGATCGAATTGGAATTTGGAAATGTTGGTTTTTGAGGAGAGGGGAAAACCGGAGTACCCGGAGAAAAACCTCTTAGAGCAGAGTAGAGAACCAGCAACAAACTCAACCCACATATAACGCCGGGTCCGGAAATTGAACCCGGGACACATCGGTGGGAGGCGAGCGCTCTCACCACTGCACCATTCCTGCTCCCCCAATTATCTTTCTGTCAGTCATTAAAGTTTGTATATGTTTATAGCATTGAGTTACATGTGTATTAGTAAACATACTTCAAAACACAAATTTAAGGTAAAATGTTTTTACTCAATCTAGAATAATTCTGCTGCAATGTTCTGCCGCTCAAAGCAAATTTCATTTTGTTAGGAAGCCTTACGAAATTATTGATACATCATCGGAAAAACTAATTTTCATTCATACCTTTAGATAGCCAATCACCTGGTTCAGAGGGGAGTTCCTGCTGGTGCTGTTGACTCACAGGGTGCCACGCCCTTGCATTATGCTGCCTGTAATCATAATTTGGCCTTCTGCAGGTTTTTGTGGGGTATGACCGTTTAGTACATATTACTTTTGTAAGAAATTGTTGTTTGTATGTGCGCTATTGAGAATTTTATTAAAGAACATCCTATTCAACACGTTTGGTGAAAACGGTCGGTGTCCCTCTGACACACAAGGTTTTGAGATACTAGTTATTTCTATTTTCCAGACTCCAAGTTACGTTAGTAAGGCTGTAAGACGTATATAATTCATCTACAAAACATTTGTTGATATGATCCAAGGTATATTTGATCTGTGATAGATTTGGGTTGCTGGCATAAGAGGGAGAGGAAATAATGCCATGTGCACGACTTTTGAAGTGATGTCAAAGATCTGTTCATTTCTGTGCATCAAAAGATTCTTTGTTCAAATTCTGTTGCGCAGCCAATGTCTTTCCCTTTTGAAATTGCTACGTATTTTAACGTACCAGGTCTCTCTATAGCCTGACCATGGAAGTTACATTGTCTTTGCTGCTTTGTTTTCTTTCAGAACAATCCCCATCATCCTTGGATATTGCTGACAACGACGGAGTCACTCCGTTTGCCGCAGTGTTTTCCAAGACGGAAAGTGGAATAATAACCCTTGTGGAGTAAGTTTTGTTCAAAATATGAAGAGGTCAATAAAAAATCGTTGCGCTCTTTTGGATCCATCGTAAGTGTGGAACAGGTGGTCAATCTTTTTCATGATTTTTGAAAATTGAAAAAATAACTTCGACAGTAAACGTCTGATCTTGAAGAACAATACTTTGAACAGGACAGTAGTCCATTTTGGAAGATGTGGGAGAGATACATGTGGTTTACAATAGCTCGGTACACACTTGAAATCAAGATTCAATTTCCAGGTTAAGACAAGAATTTCGTCCAAGTTATATTTTTATGGAGAGTTTTACCCATAAAAGTAGAAGAAACTGTGGATTTAAAGTAATTCAACGCTATGCAGTGCAATCTTTGTCCCATATGTTTGTGTAATGCGCATGCGTAGTAGGTTGACTCGGCAAGGTGAATTTCTTACAGCGTTTTTTATGGGTATATGTATATTTTTTGAAGTGCTTACATTAAGTAACAATTTTTTTCCTGCAATCACAAGGTTTTTCGTAAGCCCGGCAAACTGCCACGTAAAGAAACTGGACGTTTGTTACAGTGTTCGAGACAGTAAAGGAGATAGCGGGAGCCATGACACCACCACTCCGTTGATTGAGGCCGCGTTGTCAAACAGTGAGAAAGTAGTTACGGACCTGCTGAAACATGGAGCATCAGTCAATTTCCCAAAGGTAATTGACAATACAGCAACAGTTCCATGCCATAATCCAATTCTTATTCCACAGCGATGGAGTCGAAGTTAAGTAAGATAGCGTCATGTCGACTTATGTTCATGTACCATTGTCAGACCTAATATTGAGAGTTAGGTTTGTCGATGAGTGTAAGAGCTTGCAAGTGAAAGTTCAGTGAATAATTCAAGCATCGGCCGTGTTTACCAGTCCTAGTCTGTGAATGAAACCCTTGCATGTCACCGACTGTGTGAAAGCTACTGAGTTGTACTTTCATGTAGTGCTGTTTGTTATGTTGTACAAGTTGTTTCTAACGTTTTTAAGTCTGTGAGTGAAACCCTAGTGTGACCATGTAAATGAAAGGTATTGAGAAGTGTTTTCATTTGGGATAGTTTATTAAACATGAAGCACAGTGATGAATGTGGATAAAACTTCTGTGAATAAAACACTTATGTGGGACCATCCAAGTGAAAACTATTCGGGATTACTTAAATAGGGTGTTTCATGTTGAATGCTCTGAAAAATGAAATTTTGGGCCTTTATATTCAATTTTTCACTGTTCTGTTCCAGGCTCTCGGTCAGTGGGGATGATCGAAAAAGCGGGTGGGCGACGAGCGGGATAGAGATGACTAACGTCATATATTTAATCTAGAAGCCGTGATGTGAATGGTATAATGCAAAGAAACAGCATCACTTGAATTGTATGCTCAGACAATTGAACGAGTGAATTAATCTATCTGTCCCCACAAGCTTTTAATTTAAAGTTTTTATGTTTACTCAGCACAACGGCCGCACTCCGCTTATGGAAGTTGTCCGTAGCAACATGCTAGACATGGTCAAAGTACTGATTTATGCCACTGATGACAGAGCTGTCTGGGAGACTAAGGATACTACAGATGTCGATCTGTCATTACAGGACAATGACGGAAAATCCATGATTCACCACTGTGTGCAAAACAGAAAGGTAAGAACAAAGAGTAACCAGGTAACTGGATATACAACCGTTGCTACGATACCATACTGCAAAGTGAACTTTTTGCATAACGCGAAACTATCCGATTGTTGATTGTATTCTTGGCTTGCACGTGACATCATGGTCTTCATGTTAGTGGACAAAAGCAAAGGATTTCTAGTTCTTTTCTCTTGTTTGGTTTTTCCATTAAAATCTTTAGGGACTGGTTACGAGCCAAAACGTGTATCTTCCTACTTGTATGTTTGGCCATCACGGAAATCAATAGATCAGTCATTACAGGTTAGTTCTCCAAATAATAAGTGTAGTCTTTTTTTCATAGTATGGATCTGCCGAAAATGTCGAGATGCTAAAATTTCTGGCCAGCTTTGAAGCGCCACTGTCTGTCAAAGACTTAGAAGGACACACGCCACTTTACTATGCTAAACAGCAGGGATCTGGCATTATGAAAATTGCGCTGGAAGAACTTCTAGAGAAAGCTGAGGCTAGCAAGGTGAGTAGAAAAGAATGAACTTCGTGGTAGTTTATCAGCTATCTTCAAATGCCGATAATGACTCCTGTTCTCCTCCCCCTCCTGAAAACAAGTCTACCAAATCTTAGTGCAAAAAGGTATCTTGTCTTCTCTCGGTCGTTTACTTCTCTACTATAGACCTTGTATTTCACCTTACAATGTATACCGTTCCCGCTTGGTTAAAGGGCTTCTGGTTCTCTTGATGGCAGAGTTGAGTTGACTTGTACCGTGCGGTCTTCTAATATTGACGTAATATTAACATTAGTCCAATCACACTTGAATTAATTCCTTCCAATAATGGGCCCTTCCAAATGTAAGTTCACCAAGAGACTCTTTCCAGCTTTATATTCCAAGACGATCTGTTTTGTAAGGCCAAGGGGTGGGGATCTCACTGAAACTTCATTGTAGTCGCATTAATACAGTATTTGTGTAAATTGTATCGATCATCTAAGTGCCACAGACGCACTTTTCTCTTTTCAAGTCCTACCAGGCAAGTGATCCATTACATCTGTAGTCGTAAATCTTTGGCTGAACTTGCCACAATTCGACCTCAGGAGTCTCAGGATAAAATAGGCAAGCGAGCGAAGCGAGCTGTGAGGTTTTAGGCCGCAAAGCGGCCGAGCTCGGGATGAAGTCGCGAGAGGGTCATAATTAAACAAGATGAAGGACTTTTCTGAAAGTCTAATCGTTGCTTTGTCGCTCCTGTTCATCTCCTAAATTCTTCTATAACAGGACACAGAGGAGCCAATGGAATATGACTCGGGATTTAGTTTTCTTACTTCCAGTGATGGCTTGTGGGAAGGCGTCACGCCAGATCCTAAAGCTGATGCAGAGAAAATACTTCAAGATGCGAAGGCACAGGATAAACCAGCCGACGAGGATGACACTAAAGTCAAAGTTGATTCAGCCTTCCGTATGGAAGGTGGAGGGTATGTGTCAGAGATTGTACAGAATGTACACGAGATGTTGATTCAAGCCTGTTTCCTTTAGCTTGACGTTGTAGGTAATCTAGAACGCTTAACTTTTTCTTTAGGTATGTGTATACCCGTATCGGGCCTACAATATTGTAGGCGTATCATGTGTAGACCCCGAAAGCGACGGGGACCGAGAAGATGCGATTTAGAAACGAGAAAAATAAGCTACAATTAGTGTAAAGCCATGTCGGGTGGCATTATTTTACTCTTCACCGCACAGTTCCTAAATTCAGTGATGTGAAACTATTTGATATTCACCCTACATTGTCCATTAAAAGTACCTTTGACCTCGTTTTGTCATTTGTATAAATATAGAGGTGAATATGCGATGTCTTTAATAAGGTCAGGGTTGAAGAAGCCCGTCTATGGAGCCTCAAAAAAGACTAAATAATTCTATGCCACTAAGAGCTTTCTAAACGAAACTAAAATTAAATCAGAGACGTGAAAAATTTAAAGGTGATGGCCAAGGCAACCTTTTTTTTGGAGTTTGTTTCATAAATATATATTTTTTTATTTTACAGGGAAGTATTTGTCGACCCTGAGACTGATGTGCCATATGATATCCTCGTGTCCAAAGTTGACGTCAAATATGGAATGTTCGGATTAAATAACTTCTATAAGATGCAGGTTAGGTCTTTGTAATGAAATACGTTTGCTATTGGTGGTTGATAATTTTAGCGTACGAGTCTCATTCTCTAGCTACATTTTAAGTTGTTACCAAAACTTTGCTTGCTTTCTTCCAGGGAGTGAAACATTGTCTAATCTCTCATAATGTAACATAATGTCTTTGCGCTGGGCAGTGCCTGTTAGTTCGTATACCCGCCTGTTGATTAGCTCTTTGCCTACAAGTAGTTGATTCCTGAAGAAATTTAAACTGTGCATGGAAGAACTAAAGAGAGAAACATATTCTCTGAAATGTTGCAACTTCCATTTTAGCAAGGAAAGGGTAAAAAAAAGTGTATCTTCAACTTGATCGGACATCTAGCGTTTGTGATGCTAGCGAAAGCACTCAATCAGTGACTAGGAAAAGTGCTAGGTGTGAAGTACAGTCATTGCACTGATGAAATAATTAAAGACAAAGAGATCTTTCCAGACACGTTTTCTGGGGCGGATCTAGGGGGGATAAAAGACTGAGACGTTATAACATGCTGACTAGGCATTAGAATAACGGAAATCCCATTTCTGTGGACCTTCGCATCGCGAAGTCCCTTCTCTAAAATCCTGTACTGTATCCGCTCCAGGTTTTAACTTTAAGGGGTGTTAAGAAAACTGTATGAAATGTTCGAATGAATTTATGTGACAGTAGTTTGAGACAGAAAAAAACTCTATAATTTTCAGATTATCCACCACAAAGCCAAGGACCTGTGGGTGTTATTCAATCGCTGGGGTCGTGTTGGAGACAGTGGGCAGCACCAGAGGACACCTTTCAATGATCCCAACAAGGCTACAACCGAATTCAAGAAGATTTTCAAAAGCAAGACTGGCAATGAGTGGGACAACAAGGACAAGTAAGATAAATAGCTGATAGTCTAGAATACAGATTATCCATGTCATCCATCTGTGTCCCTCGTTCCAAAATGTCAAGTTCGCTTGTTTTAGGGGCCGTTGCATTTTATTTTTTGTTCCATATAACCCATGATTTGTTTGCAAGGCGTATTGTAGCCACGACTTTGCAACTAGTTTATTCCTTTTTTAATTTTACAGTTTTGACAAAAAGCCCAAGAAATATGCCCTTGTGCTGCCAGAAAGGAACCCTGAAAACAAGCGGAAGCGAATGAGTGAGGTTCTGAAGCCGTTCGAACTCACCAAGTGTCCTGCGTCACGTCTTGGTGAAGAACTGCAGTCGTTCATGAAGGCAATTGTGAGTGATTTACAAACTGAAATGAGACTGATCTTAGATGCACCACAAATTTCCTTCCGAAAGTTTCAAATACTGTTATCTCTTGCAAATCCTCAATTTCACGATATGTATTAAATGAATTTGATTTTGTCCGCAATCCTTTTTCCCTTCTCACATCGTCATAAAGCTACTCTTTTCTTTGTTTAGCTAAGCTTACTGGTTGATATCATTTTGATGTTACATATCCCCAAGCCAGTATTAAATTCTTATTATGGATCACGAGCGTGACTGGGTTTTAGATGTCAATATGCCTATAAAAGTACCGTGCCAAACTGCAATCTACCTTCTCCTTTTGATGCAATCTTTCCTAATCTTATGGTTTGCACAGAAACCTTCATGTTCTACCAAGTTCTGAAAGGTTTTCAAACCAGTATCACAAAGCTTCGTTGTCATCACATGTTGTTTAGAAGTTTGATTTGTGCTAATTTTCTGATAACGGATTTTTTTTATGCAGTTAAAGTGTACTTGTAGTGGACATACAAACGTTACTGTGATGACAAAAGAAAACACGTTGTCGTAGAATGTAATCACTTCAAAACGGATGTGGCAGCGAAGCTTCAAGAAAAACAGAATCGAATCAACAGCGTTAACTGACATTAGCTGAAGCACCTCTTGTTTTTTTTCTTTTAGACCGATGTTGGAATGTTAAGTTCTGCAATGGATTCGGGCCACTTGAGAGTTGACCATGACTACTTGCCATTTGGAAGACTGTCCAGTGAAACCATCGAGATGGCCCGTCAAGTTCTGACAGAAATCAAGTGAGTGTTGAAATTTGAGCATAGTTTGCAGTGCGCGGATCAAATTTGACGGTTGTTGTTGTAAAATACCATTGCAGACATTATATTTAAGGTGCTGTGAGATTCACTCTAATTTCAAAGAGGATGCTCAATTGCTGACGGCATAGTACTACGATTATCAGTTGAGTACGGCACGACAGAAGTTTGGTGACGAAGTTTCGGACTTAAGATTACCTTGTTGTCACGAGCAACGTACCTCGTTTCCATTGGTAACAATATCAGCAGCCGTGCGTCTCCTGTCGCGTCACCTACAATTTCACCCGCTTTGCTGCCAATGACGTCAAAAGCCGACAAGTTGCCACTGGAAACGGAGCCAGTTGCTCGTGACAACAACACGATTTTCTCATTAAAACCTGGTGACCAAACTTTCGTCGCGCCTTACTCAACTGATAATCTTAGTAAGGCAGTGTTCCAAAATGTAAAATGCAATTTAGGCATCATTTACGGTCACGCTCGACGGACTTAACGAAAGAGGAAATACTTGTAGTCTACATAAGTGACCAGTTGAAGCTGGTCAAAGGAACTAAAAGAAAACTGAATTCATGTGAGGTCTGGAATAAGAGACTGTTATCATCAAATGATTCCTTAACAACAGCCATTTGATAAGAATAGTATAGCTTCTCTTTCATAAAGGCTTTATTGACATTCTTTTCTGTTCTTTCAAGATAGATAATGGTCTGATTTGTTTCATAACAGAGCAATTGTGGATACTATCGACAGAAACAATTTGGTAGGAACCGAGGACAAATTTGAGAAGGTACACATGGTGTCAGTGTGAGTTCTCCACCAAGTACGACCCCAGAGTTTAACTCCAAGATCGGTCAATGGTTTAGGGCTAGGCACAAAGTAGGGGAATATAAATTGTATCGAAGTATTTTCAACCTGAATCGTCGATGCACTTTGCCAACTATTAATTTGAAGTCGGTCAAGGTAAATTAACCGCCGTGGTGAGTTTACAAACAAAGTTTTTGAGCGTTAGCTCTTCGTTGGATCAAAAGGGAGAGTTATGGGTTGTGTGGTCGTTAATGGAGTATAGAAGGAAGTTGCATTATTGGACAAAGCATGGTAAGGGAAACACTTCAAGATAGAGTGGAATCCCGATTTCTCGAACCCTCAATTTTTCGAACTTCCCGATAACTCGAACCAAAATTTGTTTCCCCTCCGCAGTCAAACGTTGTACTTTACCCCCGATTTCTCGAACTCTCCGAGTTGTCGAAGCGGTTTTCGTCTCCGTTGGAGGTTCGAAAAATCGGAATTCCACTGTGCATTAATTTCTGTTCTTCAACTCACCATCCCCCTAATTTCCAACAACGAAAGGCAAACGTTCGGAACATGAGCTTTCAAATCAAAATCGTTATCGCTATCAACCCAATAACCGTGTCTCTTTTGCCTATGTAGATTGCCGAGCTTAGCAACACATATTACATGCTGATGCCTATAGCGCGATACACTTATGAACGGATTCCACCTTTGAATGAAGCTCATAATATTGAGCAGCACTTAACAGCGCTCTACAATCTGACAGAACTGGCGGAGGCTAGCAAGATCTTGTTAGGAGCTCAGTATCGCTGCAAAGGTGTGTTGCGATTTTTGTACTCGTTACCTCCCGGTTTACCTTCTTTCTTCATTGTTTAAGTTATCGCTGATCTCCCAGTTTCTAAATCAGGTCCTTAAAGGTCTTGAACTTGAGAACCAAAATCCAAATTTGTCAAAACGTGAATTTGGAGCCTGAAAATCCATGTTATCTCTCAAATAGTCAAATATCTCCAAAAAGAAATGGTAACTGTGTCATGTCAGTATAAAATTATGCTCTTTTGTTTAGTCCTTTACAACTTATTTCTATCACTCTCTGTGCAAGAGCCTCAGAATTCTAATTTGTCTTTGCGCTATCATTGCATTGTCAAGCGGATAAGGGATGAAAATGGGGAAAAATCGACAACAAACACCTTACTCGATTTGCGCTTAGAAATTTTAAGGGTTGCGTAGTATTTTCAGAGGCCCATAAGGAGGCTCAGGGGAAAAATTCAAGCAACGAGTAAAATACTGTCCGCGCCTATTAATTCTCTTTTCATTAAATAAGGGACTTTTTGTTCGACTGCGTTAGTTTCCTGGTATTCTAGGATCCTTTTTGTGTCATTTTTTGACCAAAATTCGGTCCTTCTTAATCGTGCGGTGTATAATCTCATTCCGCTTGTGAGCACACCAATTTGAATTCACCGTGATCTAATCCAGTTGAGTACAAGCCTTCTACGCACACGTTGTAATGGATCGTCACGCACTCCTTCCAACATGGGGGAGGAGCGATTGCGTGACAAGCCCAAAGAACGTCTGCGTAGGAGACTATTAGAGAAGTCAACGGGCGTCATAGTTAATATTGTATGGCTGGACCAGGAAATTCTCAGTATCCTTTCCAGTCGTTCAGATCGTTACACAACGCTCCATCAAAAATAACCACAATAAAGGAGAGTGACAAAATTCTCATAACATACTGTTAACTAAGTGCGTATTTTACAGTAGGAAGAAGTCGTATTTTGATCTTGAGTCTCTATGATCCTTTCGTCTCTTTAGAGATAAACCAGTTAGATTATGTCTACAAATCACTTGGATGTCGCTTGGAGTTACTGAACCCAGACTCGGATGAATGTCAACTTGTACTGGAGTACGTACACAACTCACGTAAGTAGTTTGTTCAATCACTTGTTAGCAAGTTGATCATGAAAGGAAGTTTCCTTGAATTTTCAATCGCTTCACTGTTGAAATGTATACGATATGAGTTGGAGAAAATGGTGTATTGAGCTGGTATAAGTTGAGTGTGTTGTAAAACGGTGAACTGGGTACAAGGCTAGCCCGAGACCACGTAGTAAGTACTGCTTATGCTCTAGTTACGTAGAATGTTTCTTCTTAGTGGGCTATACTTTGTCATCTGGAGGTTAGTAGCAAAAGTGATGAGTGTTACGTTTTGTTTCTTGGCTACGTATACCTGGGTACGTTATTGACCACTTTTGCTTTGTCCCCAAGGCGTAAGATACTAGTCATTGCGGCTCACGCGAGAAACTTTGCTTAATTATGACGTTGGTTGTTTTAAGTCGTTGGTTGTCGCTCATTTGCTGAAGCCATAAAAGAAATGACGATGACCAACGGACCTATCAATCCTTTCCACTCCGCCTTTTGACTACTGCTTACTCAATTGAAATTTTTCTGTAGGTGGACATCAACGCTTTGAAATTAGTGCTGTTTTCAGGGTCTCTCGTTCAGGTGAAGCCGAGCGGTTGGCTAATTGTGGAGTGCCTGGTAACCACCACCTGCTGTGGCATGGCACTAAAAGTGCGAACATGATGGGGATCCTTCAGCAGGGCCTCAGGATTGCTCCTCCAGAGGCCTCCCGCTCAGGATGGTCCTTAGGAAAGGTCGGTGATAGTGTAATTTCCGCCAATTTCCTGATGTTAGCTTTAATACATACACATACATACACACACTTTGTTTCTTGCACCGCGTGACAACCAAACAGAAGAATTCCAGTCAGACCTCACACGCTTGACACAAGTGCGCGTCGAAAGGCATCTGTTTCTGTGGGTTATGCAAAATCCTTTCAACAAACAAAAGTTTGTCCTTTGTAAACATCGTATCCACGGGGAGTAATCACTAGTCATTTCCTGTTGTAGAATTCAGGCTGGAACAAATTATTCTTTCTACATGTAAACGCACGCACACACACAACTGACCCGTAGGCAGAAAATTGCAATAGCAACACGCACGCATTGCAGACCTATGAGGGCATCTACGGAATCCATATAGTCAAACTAAATCTGGTGTTGCGTTGTTTCTTTCTTTGTTGCATGTACTACAGGGTGTCTATACCTCTGACAGTCTGGAAAAGAGTATGGGCTATATGGATTATGATGGCACAGGATTTGCGCTACTTTGTGAGGTGAGCTTTGAGGAATGTTGCTAAGTAAAGACCAATTGTTTCACTTTGTTACCTTCTACATTACATGTAATATATAAACGCAAAAACAACTAAAGTAGATGTGAAATGAAGTGTGTATCTTCTGAACTAATTATCTTTTGCATCACTACGATCAGTTACAAGCAAATAACAGCATTAAACGTTGAATTCATCGCACTGATCGATACGAAACATGGTGGGTTACTTCATATGACCCCTGCGTGTATTGGACACACTCATCGACGAAAGAACCGGTATTATTCGGACTATTTAACTTCTCACAACGCAGCGCAACAGTGTGAGTTGAATACCTCGCGCCGTGCCATTTCCCATACTTCAGTTCTTTCATTTACATACAAGGAGACCATTTAACAGTTTTCTTTTCAGTGTCCTGGCCTTTGAATGACGGCGAGGCTGGAGGTGACATTGTTTTGACTCAGACCTCACTGCTTCTGTTGTGTAAATCAAATTGTACCTATGCTTACTAGTTTTCATTTACATGAAAAAAAGCAGAGAGGTCTGTATCAAAGCAGGGTCACCTCCAGCCTCGCCGCTAATCAACAGCCAGGTAACTGAGCACACAACTGTAAAATGGCCTATTGTCCAAATGCTAACCCTATCCTCGTTTCTGTAGGTTGCCCTTGGGAAGGTCAAGGAAGTTGTCGATCGCGAGTACCAAGAGAGTGCTCCCGAGGGATTTAACAGCGTGTTGGCCGTCAGCAGAGAAGTCCCGGACCCGAGTGAAAATGTCACCACTCCATACGGGTCTGTAGTCCCTGCTGGAGTACGTATCAACAAGTCCGGCTTAGCTGAAAAGTTCAATAACCGCTTTTTGTATAACAATTACAGCGAGTACGTTGTGTACAAGGAATCTCAAGTCCTCTTACGTTACGTAGTGCAGTTGAAGAGGACTTGGAGATAAGATACTTGCCTCTTCACCAAGTGATTTGATTACTGATTTTAGAACCATGTAGTAAGGTTTTTATATGTTGCACAAGAAACCCATAAGGTATTTGTCTGATGGTACGTATCAAATTCGAGAGGTGATGTCATTAAAAAGCAGTTTTAAACTAATTTATTAGTAGTAAACACAGAAGCGTGATATGAAATTTCGTTAGTATTCATAAATCTGTGATGAGAAAGATGCATGCGTCAGTCATCACGTTTTGGACAGCAACTTAAGAAATAAGCTTGATTACCCCCCCTGGTCATGAAAAGAACTTGCACTCCTCCCTCGGGGAAAAACGAAGCCAAGACTAACACTGTTTGTTTGTGTGTTTATTTTTCGTCTTTTGAGGTTCTAAGTTATTCCTCTAGCAGCGTGATAAACTAGTTTTATATCGGTACGTAATGCGTCTTAACTGTCCAGCAATAGGGGCATATAATTCATGGTAGGCTACCCATATAGTTGCCCTGCGGTTAGCATTTTATTTACTGCTGTTTGCTTGCGGTTGGCATTTATTTACTGCTGTTTGAAAAGAGAAAACGAAATGAATTCTGGTAGTTGTAGTGAAATGACCCTATCGTGCAAATATGCTGTTGTCTGAGACCGCGAGAAGACATGTTGCTTAGTAACCTGATGTATGATCATGACGTCACAGGCTGACGTCATAGCTTCCAGCGTGATCTTTCAATGCTCTTGCCAATTTCTGATTGGTACGTTAGGTGCGGAAACTCGTCTGATATTTTAAGAGGATTTACTTTAATTTAAAGAACGACACTTGTACATGTTCCCCGAAACTATGCGGAATGTGAATGAGTTAGAATAGCCCTTTTCACGGTTACCTTTGCTCATTTGCATTACAGTCAAACCTAGCATGTATGTGAGGCAATTTCGGGCCATTTTGTAGTTTTAGCTCGAAATTGCCTCGCATCCACGTTGGATTACATTGTAATGCAAATGAGAAAAGTTAACCGTGAAAAGGGCTATTACGCTAGGTAGGAGGAACTTCTGATCAATTTGTGTGAATCAAGGGTAGTTTTTTTATAGTTTAGTTATTTACTCACAAAAGTTTTTAGCCTTTTAACATGTTAAAAGTCATAAAGTATTGCCCGGTCATTGAAGTCGTTTTTCTCCCGAATAGAATTATATAATCCACATATACATACACAAACAATAACTAAATGTTGTTTTAGTTTTTGTCCTTTACTAATAAATCGAGTTGTAAACCGCGAGTCACAGCACAGGCGGCCCAGACGTTGAATACGGTTAATACGTGACATTATGCTGTTGGCGATCGCGTTATAATTTTAGCCGTTTTAGGCAATGTATGAGAATGCTTCGAAAATTACTCTAAATGCTACGTGTAGAAAATAATTTGAATAAAATGGCTTACCTTGTGTTTGCATTGCGTTATTTTGATGTCTCTGGGTTCTTGGAGGTGGTTTAGAGCCATTTAGGCGAGGTTTACTTTCTGACGGTTTGCTTCCCCTTAAGGTCATTCCACTGAAACAGAACCGGCACTGAGATTTTTGTCAAACTCTGCCTATTGACTGGTTATATTGTAGGAACTTAAATTTGGAAATAAAGATGAGGGGTCCCCATGTTCGTTTAGGAGCAGCAGCACCTTGTTTATACCCATATAAATCCTTATAATGGCACCATGATTATAGTCATGATTGCTTGCTAAATTTACGTTTCCGACGGTTGTTTCTTGCTCAACACTGAGAATTGGCCGATTAAATTAAATTAATTTAAATACTTAATTGGCCACTCCCCATTGGAGTTTTTCAGGACCAATGCAAACTAACAATGATAAATAAGTATTCAAATAAACATAACTAGGTTAAGAATCCCAACTGGCGGGAGGCAGACCAGTTGGCTATTTACGAGCGCAGCCGAGAAGTTGAACTCGGGGCTACCGAGAACAACATCAGCTAGCGGTCAGAACAGAATTTGAACCCAGGACCTACGGATTTCAAATCCGGCGCTCTAACCACTCGGCCACGCTGCCTCCGATATTTATTTTACATAGAGAAAGTTATTACTCAATGAGATGGCAACGAGTAACTGGCCAATGCCCCGTGCCTCAGAAATACAAGAAATAATGGGCACTGTCATCCCCGGAACTGCAAATAGGGAGTTTTAAGTCGCGGTTCTGTAAAGTCCCTTACTTTGCTTACCACTGTCAAAACTATCACGAAACTGAGTCTGGGACACGGCGATAAATTTGCAATAAACGTTTCACGTTGTCCAGGCATCGCAGAATTCGGTCATTTCCCGTTGTTGTTTTACACCGGACAGCAAAGAAATGCACATTGTACCAACAATTATAACGCACGTGCACAGCCATTGTTCTGCTCATTAAACATTTTGTTTAGCAACGCTCCTATTGCAGTTGCCATCGTGGTTTTCAGAAACTCCCTAATATCTATGGGAAGCACTTTGGATAAGGAACATTTAATCGGCCATTTCTGAGTTCCTTCATACCACTGTTAGAGAAGACACTTTCTTTTGGCACCTCTAGTCCTTTCCTCCCTTGAATGTCTTTTTTCTTTGTAAGTATGCTTTGCCTTTTTATCTTCGGTGGATTTGGCTGCCCTGAATTAAAGAAACGATACTAAACAAACACTCTGGAAGGGGATACCCACATCAATAGGGTCTTGGGTATGCCACTTTAATTTGTTTCCCTTTGTCCAAAGATAAGCCTTGTCTACTTTATTTATATTCATTTTAGATTTGTCTCCGAAACAAGAAACTCCTTTAATGGCATAGAGGGCTTTTCGCTAATAGTAGGGGTGGTCTAGGAAAGAGCGGCAAGTAACAAGTCTACTGCAGACAAAGGTTACTTCAGACAGGCAACATACACAGAGGTCAGTCACAGCTTGAGACCTGCATATTGCGTGACGGCAGTATCTCAGTGTGTTCCCTCGCGTATTAATTAAATTCAATCGCCGAACTAAAATACCATGCATTTCAAGGTTATCGATAGGCACCAAGCGCATGTTCATACAAGGAACTTTGGCGCGTGAATCCGGTTTTGTATGTCGTCGTCGGCTGTGGTCTTAGATCAGGCAGTCTGTTATATATGAATTTCGACTATTTTCAGAGACGTATTCTAAAGAACGCTTAAATTTTTGAGTCAAAGCTTCGTAAGAGGATTAATGAGTTTTGAGCAGAATTATGAATGATTTCACTTGCCCTAGTTTTACGCTTTCAGTGTTTTGGGTATCCCCGCCCCACTGGGGATACTTACGGGGGTACCCAAACACACGTCATGTGAACAGTGGAGAAGGCCTTGGGAACGTGGTTAAGAAAACAGAAATAGCAATAATGGCGGCCATTTCGAAATGAACCGGTGAGACTGTTCCAAGGGATAGACCTACTGCCGCGTAAATCACACAGAAAGGTAGTAAATCTATCCCTACTAACTTGTAGTGAGGTTCAAAAATGTTTTCTGAGGAAAACTCGGTTTGTACGAGGATTTTTAACCCGTGCTTAGGTAACCGTACTGTTAGTCAAAATATTTAGTACAATAGTACAATACGGTGGCGTGTTCGGCTATTTGGAAGAAAGTCTCTCAAAACGGTATCCAACTGGAGCTTCCCAGAAGCAATACACCCACTGAAAATGACAACAGGTGAGGGTTTTAGCACATTTGACATTTATTCACTAAATATCGATACCGTCTGATAGATTTATGTAAACTGGGAAACTAGACTCGTGGTCCATGGACCGGGTCCTTGATGGGCTCCCTGTTTTTCTTACCACCAAAAATACCTTGTACCTGTCGTGGACGGCTAGATGGAAAACGCGGGGCCGAGGTCCCCAGGTACGGGGTCCCGGGGTGTGGAAAACGCGGGGTCTGGTGGAAAACGCGGGGTCTAAGTGGAAAACGCGGGGTCTGGTGGATAACGCATGGTCTCCGCGGAAAACACGGGGTCTAAGTGAAAAACACGGGTGAAACGTTTTTTCGAGAAAATATGAAGTCGAAATTTTGTTATTTTAAAATTGCAATGAAAATCAATTCTGCCTCTCGGCGTGAAACGCGTTTTTCGATCAAAAGAGCGAACGAAACTTTTCGTAACAAAGAAAACCATGCAAAAGCCAACGTGCCGTGCAGCGGTTTTCTTTTGCATGGGGCATCTATGCGTGTTTTTTTTTTTTTTTTGGCTGTTCGCAAAACGCGGAGTGCGGAGTGCGGATCTACGGAGTCTAGAAAAATATTTGAAAAAATAGAAATAAGAGAATTTAAAAGTGAATTAAAAGAATAAATACATAAATAAACTAGAAATAAAATTTAAGCAATAAAAATAATAATTATTAAAAAATTCACACCGCCTGAGGTAGACTGTTCATATCGCGTATATTTCAATCAGTCCAAATGGTATATTCAACTCACGATTTTCATAGTTAGCAGTTCACTTTTAGGGAAAAAAAGTAAAAAACAGTCCAGTTTTGACCATGTTTAGAAATTGTGAGAAATTACACCTTCGGTTTCCTTGGAAAGCCGTGTTGCCTCGAAACAAACTCAAGCTTTGCTTTCCAAAAATAAACTGCTCGTGTGAATTAACCCTTGAACCATTCAACAACTTGTCAACTGCGCGTCCTAAAGTTCTAACAATCTGATTGATGGAATTCAAACTAAAAGCCTTGAAAATTTTTTCAGCACTAAAAAACAGTAAGATAAAAAAAATGTGGATTGACAAATAAAGAAACAAATAAATGCACAGGTAAAGGTGTACTTTGAGAAAACAAATTCTAAAAATGGAATATTTTCCCAAACAAGCCATTTAACTGGCAGCGCCGCTTGTCTCGCCAATTTTATGTGCAACTGCGGCCATGTATTTTTTCTGTTGGAATTTAATAATATTATCTTCTCCGGTCGAACGGTTACTGATTTCAATTTGGAAATAAAGTAAGGTTAGTACACACTAGCCTGCGAATACAGCCGCTTCGCACGTAGTAGCGGGAGCGAATGAGAGGCGGCTGTATTTGCAGGCTAAGCACACATTACATGAAGGCTTTTAACGCAAAACAAAGAAAAAAATTCCTAACAGTTGCTATTCACGCCGTGAAAATGATTTGGGTCATTCATTGCAATTTTAAAATGACAAAATTTCGACTTCTCATTTAAGTGAGGAAAATTCATATTTTCTTGAAAAAACGTTTCCCCCATGTTTTCCACTTAGACCCCGTGTTTTCCACGTAGACACCGCGTTTTCCACCAGACCCCGCGTTTTCCACTTAGACCCCGCGTTATCCACCAGACCCCGCGTTTTCCAC
>NC_138145.1:28289939-28309939 GCF_964199315.1 Orbicella franksi
TTTAAAGATTCCCCGTTTTAAAGATTCCCGCTTTTAAAGATTCCCCGTTTTAAAGATTCCGGCTTTTAAAGATTCCCCGTTTTAAAGATTCCCGCTTTTAAAGATTCCCCGTTTTAAAGATTCCCGCTTTTAAAGATTCCCCATTTTAAAGATTCCCGCTTTTAAAGATTCCCTATTTTAAAGATTCCCCGTTCCCCGTTCCCCATTCCTATTCCCCGATTCTCCGTTCCCCATTCCTATTCCCCATTCCTATTCCCCATTCCTATTCCCCGATTCCCCGTTCCCTGTTTTAAAGATAGCCATCATTTAGTAAAACAGTTGTCAAAGTATCTTCTGCTGACAGACTCTCGATCTCATCTTGATCAAGAATTTTGTTTTCATCAGGGCCATCGCCAGAAGACAACAACTCTGTCTCATCGTTAACAATTTCAAAGTTTCCGTTAAACTGTAGAACTCCTGATGATTCTTCTAAAATATTTTCTTGGAGTAAACTGCGGTCCATGCCGAGCAGTTTAATTGTTTCCAGTGCCTTGGTCTCAGCTGTTTTCATTGAACGTGTGATAGTATCTTCAACGTCATCAGGCCAATACGGAAACATATAGTTTGATTCTAACTGATCTTCCGATCTCTTAGACCTTTTTGGAAGTGTTATCGCTGTCTGGTTTTGTTCAGACAAAGCATGTTTTTCAGATAGCTTTCGTAGCCTGCCACATATGTCAATCATTTCAATAAGTGCTACATTTGTTTTCGTTTCTTGAAAATGTCGTATTTCGCAAACAGTTTTTCGCATTGATCGCTGCCAAATAGCCAGGGCCCAAATGGAGCTTCAGGATAGTACTTAGCGAAAACTTTGACAACGAGTATAAGTGAATGACCAGAAATTACCATATCTCTATATGTTTGATCGCTGATATAGTTACTGTTGACGTCGTACTTTTCAATTTTTAACCATTTCCTCCACAGCCTAAGGAAAACCACCGGCATCCACGCTTCTTCAATCCTTTCGGCTATTGTCAAGTTGTTGCATGTGTAGGCATTACGCATTTTCTGTCCAATTTTCAAATATACCTTGGTTGCAACTGTTTCGTACGTTGTCGTCACAATTCAAAAGACACGATCTCACACGAGGATGAAGAAGCCTTAAGGCCGCATCAGCGTTCTGTTTATCCTTCACCCAAACGTCTGTTTGCCATAGTCCCGTCGCCAAACGATAATTTTGAAACACTTGAATTATGTGCTCCAACATTGCACATTTTTGCCCCATAACTAAAAGGCGTCTGGTATTCAGCAACTGATTTCGCCATTTTTTTTATCGTATGCAACTGATCTGGAAACATAAGTTCGTGTATGTAATTGTCGTTATGATTATGAGGACCTGATCGATCTCTCGACAAAACCTCATGTATGGGTATTTTGAGATACTTACGCCATTCAATCAAATCAAAGTTGCTCATTGGAATATTTTTGTGAAATTTTGGTTTCATAATATTTGTCCGAGTATTGGAATTGAGTTGAATGGACTGTTTTTTCCTCATAGTAGTCCCTTTCCAGAGCTCTTTTTTTTCCTTCCTCGTCCAATGGTCCTTTTCCCAAGTACCAATAAAAGGAGGCGGCTGTCCTATTTGAGGAGCTGAACCACTTTTGATTTTGGTAATGGTGGTGGACCAATTTGTGGAACACCACTACCTTTTTTGAAACGTTTGCTAACTAAATCAACAGCTACTGGAATACCAATAGAAGCAAGTAAGCTGCCTAAAAAACCACCTGCTTGAACTCTTGTTGGTCTTATTGTAAGATTTCCACCAGTCTGGAGAGCATTCAAAATGTCTTGTTTCTGTTTTGCAGTTAAAAGATGTTTATAAGCTATTAATTGATCAATTTTATTTTGTGGAATCATGAAACCACCTATGTGACCTCTTCCCGATATTTTCTTAACAGCTTTGGAAGCACCTTTTGAAGCCAATCCAGCTAATGCACTCAAACCAAGCGTTTTTGCTATTTGAGGTGCAAAAGTACGTCCTAAACTTAATATGCTTGTTAAAAGGCTTCCACCAACTTGCTTTCTTATAATATATTATTAGTCTTAGCCAGTTTGATATCCATTCCTTTTCTCATTTTCCTGTTTTTTTTTTCCAATCGTTTCACAATATTTGATGGAACGTATAAAATGTCATTTCCAGTTAGAGCATCTTTTGAAAGCCTGAGAACAACAGTTTCTCGTTTATGAAATGCACTAGCAAGATTCTTTTTCTGGTTTGGTGATAAATTCACTTTTATCTCGAATAATTGTGTCATATATTTTATATGTTATATAATTTTATTTTTGTATACAATAACTAATTCATTACCCACTTTGTCAATCACAACCATTTCGTCATAAAAGACAATTGCGTCAACATTGAATGCAGCTGCTGGTGCGGCATTTATTTTGTACCTGAAAATTAACTGTTTGGGATCTCTTGTAACTTTTTCTGTTTGGAGAGGTAAATCAAAATATATCAAACCATAAAGACTATTGAAGTTTGCGAGATTTAATTGTGTTCCACAATTAAAATCATTTTTACGTGTTGCATAAGACATAAGATCATTAAAATTCTTACTTTAGACTCTGTATCATATTCAGTCTCAAGGCAAAATATTTCATTACCGTATTCTAATCTACACGTAGTTAAATAATTGGCGTTATCAGCAGCATTCAGTTTATACGTATCAAATAAGTAAGGATTTGCTGTCGCAACATTTGTTTTAGCTCTTTGGAGATATACAAATATGTGTTTAACATTATCCACACTTGCTGATATCTGATAAAAACCGCTAGCTTGTGCTGGAGCTGACATATGATACATAGACCTAAGATAAGACCAATTGGTTTCTTTCAGAAATGAACTGACAAAATTATCACACAGACTGTCTTTTGGAATCAATTTTGGTACCCATAAGAGAAATCTATTAAGGACGACTCTACCATCATCTACGTCAGCTAATTTTTGAATGAGCTCATCATCATTCTGTAATGTTAAACTGAATTGTAATTGCATTCGTATAAGCATCTTATCTTCTAATTCTTCGAAGAACCTGTATCTGTTCAGCGGTATAATAACATTTACATCGGCATTTCCCGTTGTTAAAGTTCGCCTTGCTTCAAATCCTGCGTTTTGATTAGCATTAGCAATCAGATGGTTAGTATCCAAATACCAAAGACTGTTTTTAGCAACTGATCTGCTGAAGTCATCAGAATATTCTAACAGATTTTTGAGAAAAGTAACCTTGTGAAGATTATCTGTATCATAAACAATTTTACCAGCAGATTTAATCATCAGATGATTTATGAAAATATGTGAGCCATTGATTACTGTAACTCGATCTGCTCCATAAGCTGTTCCATCAGCGAGTTTTTGTAATTGAAATTGAATTTCAAAATACGCATTATACCAATCGTAAAACGCTGATCTGTCATTGATTGTGAGTTTGTAATCATTTTTATCTTGGTGTTGACCACCTGCCGGCGCTCTTATTGCGTCATCAAGTTGGTATCTTACCGACTCATTTCGTTGTAACATTTTACTTGATCTAAAAGCCATTATATTATTAGTTTAGATAAAAATTTAGTTTCTTTTTCTTATGCCTTGTCCTGATATTAAACGATTTAATATCATATCAGTACTTTCTGGAAGTGTTGCTTTTTGTTTCACACCCCTAAGTCGCTTCATTATCAGATCACCAGTTTTTTCCGCTGCTTTACGACCAATTTTATCACCAGCATGTTTTACTGCTTTTTTCATGATTGGTTTGGCAACAGATGATGCCATAGTCCTTATCGGGTTGAATATATTGTCAACAATTACACCTGATCCTTTGTGTTTATGCACAAATTTACCCATTTTAGGATGGTAAAACCTTTTGAATTCATATGGTGTCATATAAATAAATTGCATAATTCTTTTCAATAACAAACTGAAAGCTGTATCTGCACCGTTAAGGTTTATTTGTCTTCTTTTACCATCAGTTAGATATATTCTTATGCTTGAAATGGTGTTCTTATTTACGGGATTAAATGTAACTCTTCGTGGTTCCACAGTGAAACTATATGACGGTTTCAAGACAGGTGTACTGAAACTGTATATTATATCTGTATCTACACCATCAACAAGGCTGATATTAACCAAATCACAATGAATGCTTAGCATTTCTATATCTTGACTTAAATTAGGCATTCGTGATCCATAATTTTCAGCATCTTTGAGAATGATTTTGTCAAAGCCAGGGGCGGGGCACAAGACTCCTGAAACTTGCGTATCTGGATCATCCACCAAAAAGTGACGTCACATCCGGTTTAAATTGTGCCGCGCAGCTCCTTTCACAACGCGAAAAAATTGCGTTTCGATTGGGGAAGATTTTCCTCTATTTGCAAACCATCAGGTTCGTGTCCTTTCTTACTGAGGATAGAAAGATGTTGCAGGCACATTTCTTCGACTTTTCAAGCAAAACGTTCGGCCAAAGAGAACAGTTTAGTATCGTTTTGAAGGAAAATAACGGAGAGCCTTCTGTCATCGAATGGCCGATTTTAAACATTTGCAAAACTTGTGTTGTTCCAACTTTTGGTTCTTATTGTTCGTGATTCGGTGATAACACTAAGTGCAATAGCCTATAATGTTGAAAACAACCTGGATGAAGTATTGCTGGTCACAGTTTACACTGTGTTCAACGGGAACATGTTTAACAGAAGCCGTTTTTTTCTAAAAGTGAACACAGTTGAAGCTCTGTATCCACGTGAGTGTGGTGGAAAATCGTACACTCAAGGTTAGTATCCTATTTCCGTATCTCTTGTTGAATACTTTTCTTTCTCTGTAAGAAATAATCTATGTTGAGAGCTAGAGTTCATTGTAAATGCGTGCTTTGGGGATATCAGATTTCCCCGAAAAGATCAACAAAGGGGTGAAGCAGTCCAGATGAGACTTTCCTTCAGTCATCCAGTGGTTAATTGTATATTCCTCTGTATTGTCTGAACTGCAATGCCGACCTGGGGATCAACTTCTTTGGGCAGTTCAAAAAGAGGGAATTGGCCTGTTTAGGGTTAGCTCCCAATGGAATAGTATGATATATCCTTACCTCTTAACTTTACCCCTGCTTTTGGACAGGTACCCACTTCTACTGTGACCCGGAGGGGGGTGGAGGTACTCCCTTATATGCACAATATAGGTATGTGTGGCCCCAAAGGGTATGGTTTTTCAGCCATTTTGGTCATAAATAGGGTATCGATTTTGGCCACTTTGGTCTTAAATAGGGTATGGGTTTTGTACTCTAGTCTTGAATTGGGTAATGTTGTTTGGAAGAAGCTACCTTTTCATCATTATTGACACGACCATAAACAAAAGGCCTTCAAAAAATATGTTTAGGGCAACTGTGTCAGTGGCAATGGTTGCAAATAGGTTGTCAAATTTTTGGTCTGGTCATAAATAGGCTAGAGAAAATCACAGATTTTGGTGATCAATAGAGTAAGGGTTTTGGAGAGCAGGCCGCACACCCCCACCAAATTTTTCTGGGAGTACTCCCCCCACTCCCGGGTACTGTAAAGTGGTTCATAAATAAATGCTGGACTGAATTCAAATTTTATCTTGTAATAAGCTTTAACCTGTATACTATTATCTATTAATAATAAAATAGAGAACATCTTCTCTCTTTCTATTTAACAATAATTGGACTATGAGGTGAAGAATTCTTTGAGGTGATAGTTTGAGGCTGTATCAACCTTATTATCACCTGATGGGAATCTTGAGCTTGCAATCCAATAATATTGTTAAGTAGAATTATATGATTTACCATTGTTTCTCTATCAAACTTCATACTTGGGTGCAATCATACAATCTGAAATTCTCATACTTGTAGGACTTCATAATTAGTTAATTCAACTATTTTGAGATTTTGAAGTCATGTTCTACATCAAATTAACTCAATAAGAGATTCTGTGCGAACACAGGCCAGTGGTGGTTGTCTACACAGTTTTTTTTAGTTTTTCCAAAGATCTGTTTACAACTCCTCATCCTCTGTTAATCTGATGGGGATTAACAATGTAGCTCTATAGCAACAGGACCTTTGCTCATTATTTGATCAATGTTTAAATGGCATCTACCTTCCATCTCAAAGAAAAAAATGAAAAATGGCTGTCTCATATGCATGCATCAAATAATTCACAAAGGTCAGTTGTGATTGCTCTATTGTGGGTGGGCTGAAAATTCTAGCTTGGTTTGATCTTAAAGTGATTGTTTGCCATTAATTTCCCCATGCATTCGGCTGAATTTGACCCTGCATGATTATTCAATTATTGATTATTGAATAATCAAATGTGCATATATCCCTCTGTTTGAGTTTCCCTCAATCATTCAATTACAGTGTTTTGGCGAGTTAATTTTCTCTTCTTTGAAAATTGATATTTTTGCTTGAAATTTTAAATCTAGGCATCACGTGACACTCGTCATGCCAAGGGTTGCCCTGGTTTAAGCCAAGCCATAGTGTTTAAATAAAGAAAAGTTGTCCTGCCTGTTTGGAGAATGTCCCCTCTACTTTAGTGCTCTCCAAAAGTCACAAGATGTCTTAGAAGTGTTTTAATCACACAGTCACCATTTAATCACATCAAGTACAATTCTTGAACTGTCCGTAATTCTACTCGATCCTATCCTTGTATTAGCTATCTTAGTTTGGTCACACAGGAATTTCCGGTAATTGTTAATTCTTATCTACTGGCTCAGTTTACATCAGTGTGAAATCTCCACACCCTATTTGTCACGCAACATGCTAACAAGACATTTCCGACACCTGCCAGGGTACCAAGGCATGACACGAGCCAAGGCAAGAGAACTCACCCACCCCTGTTGTCTTGCAGGCGAGATGGTTTAACTTGATCCTAATTAATGTAAATGGCTGATTGAATTTTTCAAAGAAATAAGTGAAAAGTTAGCTTGGCCAGGGTAACTCAAGAGAAGGGTACCCAGGACCATATAAATGGGCCCTAAGGGCCATTCTATTTTATTTCCACACTCTCTCTTCCTCTGTTAACAAGAGCTTTAGAAAGGGCTACGAAACTGTTATTTCTGCACTTTTATCTTTTCTGTTAGGTGGTAAATTTTGACTTATTTTGTGAGTGTGACTTGGACGGGGGATGGGTTGGATAGAAAATGGAATATCTCTTGTCAGCTCTGGGCCCAAGTTGTGTGTTGTCTAACTGATTATGCAAACTATACTTCCAAAATCTTTTCTTTATGAGTAGGTGTTTGAGAGGATCATATTATATGATGAAATTTGCAGATGTCCTCCATAATATGAGCTTAACAGTTTTGTTACCATGGCAACATACTAGGTTTCAACCTTCTCTGATATGAGCTTTTCTGGCCACCTTTGACTTTCTATTTTGATATTTGCCAATGGTGTCTCATCTGCATGATGATCCAGCAAGCATATTAATATGTAAGGTCGAAGTTGTGGCCTCAGGTTAGAGGGGACTGGAAAAGAGTGAGTTGCCATGGGAAAATACTGGCTGTATATAATTTTAATAGCCATAGGTGTGCTTCCAGTAGAACTATAAGCCTACCATCTTGATGTAATATTGGATTGAGTGTATTACATCATCCGTAACCTCATTTGCATATTTTACACATTTTTTAAATTTAAATATCTTTAGAACTGATGCAGATATTTGCAAAAGGTTAACAGCATTTTTAATCTTTTGTGGAATTCTATGTGATACACTTACAAATTCTGACTCAAGGGGTAAAAGTTTAATGAGAGAAGCACGTTAAAGCATTGAGTTGTATTTATGCTGTTGGCAAAATTTTACTGTAAGGCATTGAAGAGAATTTTGGAGGGGAATTTGGTGTGGTTATTGAATTGACAGAGGTTAGTTTTGTTATTGCTGTTGTCATTATCTACTATATTTTTGAGGCAGAGTAGTTGTTGGCGAAAGCAAAACTGGTAATGTCCTCACTGACCTGTGTTTAGATGTTTTTAGGTTTTTGTCTCTGACAATGAAGTTCAATTTAAGTAGTTACACTGTCTTTACAATAGAACATATGGATATTAATAGTATAGTTATTTTACCAAAATTACAGTAATTTCATGGCTCAATTTCTACCTCTGCTTTAATTTGTTTACACCAGTTTATTTTTTTAAACCAATTTAATTTAATCAAATGGGAAGGGGGAATCTGAGAGCAATAATAAATTAGACCAACAAAATTAATATAAATAAATTTGCTATGATTGCTCTAATGGCCTAGTGGAGATGAGGTGGACCAAAAGGTCAGAGATCTGATGTTTGAATCTAGGACTGTCTGTACAAAATAAAAAAAAAAGATTGTATTGTACTATGGGAGTATTATGGTAAGTTATGTTGGAGGGTTGATATGGGATCCTGGCTGTACTGTTGTAGGGTAGGAATATGGACTGAGGGGGTGGGTGGTGTGGAACCACTCTGAAAGTGAAAACAAACTGGTTTGAAGAATTTACAGCAGAGGTAAAAATTATACATTACATCTTGTTTTTCATAGCTGGTAAATGAGCAAATACCCACAAGAGAAATACAAACAAGAGAAGCACTCTATTTCTCTTCTTAATCAGTGTTCTTCTGAATTCCTCTCATTAAACTAAATTATTTTTTCTGTTGAGATAACATTTTTTACACTGGACTTTTCCTCTAAAACCCTTGCTAACAAAATAATCTTTACTAACAAAAATCATACTTTTTACGATAACTGTAGAAATTGTTGTGCACTCATTAGCTAATTTTTGTCGTCAAAAAGCGGACCTGTAGGCACATAAATTTATAATTTAAGAAGTGTGTCAATGAGCGAGAGCATACAATTTGGCAATGAATTTGTTATTTTAAAAAAAACAAATTGACGTCAGTTTTTCCTGTGTTTTAGGATGAGTGTATGAGTGTATGCTATCACCCCGAGGATCCACAGTGAATGTGACAACGTTATGGCAAAATTCATGATCAATAATGTTCAAGACAGATGCATGAAAAACTGACATCAATTTGTTAAACTGAAAAAGATCTGGTTGTTGGTCTTTTTGTGACTGATGGAATTCTCTAAAAGTTCTCAGTTGTTTAATTTTAGCGACTGTCATTTATGTTTGTATTTTCTTAGGTGGTTACCTCCTGGCATATACACCCCACACTGGCATACAATTCCTTGATTTAGATGATGCTGAACCTGCTTTTCCTATCTTTAACATACATGTAAGAGTGTCAGTGGACCTGTCCCAGTGTGATTTTTTTTACTGATAATGCAAATTGTAATAAAGATACAAAGCCACTCAGGTGTGATTTCTTCCTTGACAGTGGTGCAACCTAAACAAAAGTTGCATTCTGTTAGAGGTTTACAAAAATTATAAAATATAGGAGTTCCTCTGAAAAATAGTTTGTTGTTTTTTTTGTTCATTTTTTTCGTTGAACATTTATATTTTCCTAATAAGCAGTTGCTTCGCAACACATTTTAAGATGATCAGGGTTCGTACCCTTTTTCAGAAACAAATTTCCAGGACTTTTCCAGGACTTTTCCAGGACTCAGATTGATTTTTCCCAGACTCTAAAATTCACATTATCCCTTTCACTCCCAAGATCTTAATGTTAATTCTCCTTACTGTCTACCATACATTTCATAGTTTTTTACTTGAGTTTAACAGATTTCCAGAACTTTCCAGGACCAGTAGCCCTTTTCCAGGACTTTCCAGTCCTGGAAAATGCCGGAATAAAATTCCAGAACTTTCCAGGTTTTCCAGGACCTGTACAAACCCTGGATAATAAATAGCCATAAAAATGACATTTTTATCTCTGAGATCATTTTTAAGATTAAAGAAACTTATTTTTATTTATATATTTTATTTTCTTTGGGGGAGGGACTTTTTGAGAATTTCTCTAAAAATATCACAAGGTACAAAGGAAGGGGGAAAAATAAAAGTTATGTTTTCATTATCAGATTGAGTCTCTATGAAGCTGCAAATTTGGTTATTATTTTATACTGTTGTGGATAACGTTAGGCCCATTTTAATTCAAAATACAAATGGGAACTTACATTGATAATCACATAATCCCTAGGCATTGATTTGTTTTTTAATTGCTTTTCTCCAGAAAACAATTTGAACATCTATGTTATACAAACATGGTGGGGGGGGGGGGGGGGTATTCTACATAGTTTTAAATGGGGAAGCTCCATCTCAAGGTCTAACCCCTTACATGTAATACTGAACCCTTTTTCTAAACCCTTAGGAAGAAGTTTTAAAATATCTTTTTGAACAATATATCAGAATCCCCTCATTCTGGCTCAGGAGAGCAAATGAGGGATTATCAACAACATTTTAGAACCAGAAGAAGGGAAATCCCTAAAAGAAAGATTTCTGTACCCTTTCATACACCTGCATTCAACTTGTCAGAAATCCCTTACCCTTTAATAGTTATATCTGAAGCCTGAAACTTTTGGGCAGAGCTTCCCCATATATGTCATTACATGGAGTCCTCCCACATACACAATTCAGGAACTCTTGACAAGTAGTGATGAAGCTGGCTTCAAGACTGGTCTGATCAGGCAGCTTCTTCATTTTTTTGGGTACAAACCTGTTGCTCTCAGTCAACTTCCAGTATGGAACCTTTTCTTTTCTGGTCTGGTCCAAGTTCACAGACACTACTAGCTAGTAATCGCTTTCACAACACTAACACTAACAATGTCACTTGCAGTCTGGTTGTTCAGTTCCACTGCACCATGTTTCATTGTCACTCGTCATTGTCAGACATGAGTTCATAATAGCTTGTAACATTCACTAGCCTGGCAGTGTCATTGTTGCTATTACCTGTTCCCAGACTTCCTTTTATTATGGCTGGGTGTTGGGGCATGATATTTCATTACTGTTTGCAAACAGTTTGTTAAGATCGCACATTGAAAAAGTGATGAATTAAAATAATTGAACTCTATGAGAGAGAATTGTCAGAATTGCTGGGTGCTCTCATTCCCTGGGACTGAAATGTCTTGATGTAAGCTTGTATAGAAAAAGCACATTCAAACTAAGGCAAAATGTTTGAGTAACCTTTCAAAATAAGCTGTAAATATGATAGTTAGGGATTAAAAGATAAGGACCTTGGTCTGCAAACAATGCAAATGAAAGGAATTGAAGAAATGAAAGGTGCATGCATGCTTGACCTCAGAGAATCTTGCGGGGGGGGGAGGTGGCGCGGGGGGGGTATCGAAACTTTATAGTGTCGCTGACACTCAACACTGTTGAAACAAAAATAAATTTGATTATAACTGGAAATAAAAAAAAGAAAACACAAGATGCCCAAATTACCGAATCGCCCATAACAATATCTTCTTGTTTATTTTTAAGGGGTTCACGGCCTGCCTATGTTAAAGGAAGCGTTTACCAAGGGAAAAGTTAAGATAACTTGTTCAAGGTTCTTAACCAATCGTAACAGAATTTATAACACCAGTTTGAGTCACAAGCAAGAACATGAATTTGCGTTAGTGTCGATCGGCAAGAAAGTTCCGCCGCGTTATGTGTGTGGGTCTATTCTTATAGTAGCTTACAGCGTGATACGATTAACACCACATTACTCTCAAGTGTTTGTCAAGGTAAATTTGAAAAAATGGGCTTCTGTTAAATACGTTCTCCCTCGTCTAGAAAACTGACATTACGCTTTTCTCTTAGTGTAATGCCTACCTAAGAGAATAGGATATTTGAACTGAGCGTAACTTACCTAGAACTCATTATTTCCACGCAAACGATGACTCCTGTGGAATTCAGCGAAGAAGAAACGACGACATTTCGTAAAAACACACGCCTTCAAAACAGCGTGGTTTTAAATAAATAATCGTTCTGCTCCTCAAACAAACGATATGACGATGAATACGACAAAATTTTGTTTATCGTGACCAAATAAAACGTTAAAAATATCCCGCCGATTAAGAAATATTGCCATTTTGCTTACTGAGAGAACGATTATGTCGCATTCAAATTTGATTTTGCCGCTCAGCGCGCTTTTTTACCGGATGTGACGTCACTTTTTGGTGGATGATCCAAACACAAAAAAAGTGCCAGGCGTCGCAGAGTGTTCTCCCCCGTCCCTGGTCAAAGCCAATAAGCTCATGAAAATTTGATTCAGTCAAGTCAAGTTGGTAACCTGTTTTCAATTTCATCAAAACTCTGAAAGTGGCGTGTTGAAATTCTAAAGTTATTGGATATTTATCATCATCATCTTTATCGTCATCATCTTTTTTTTTATAACGGTTTCATTTTTCAAAAACCTGTTAAAACTAATGTAATTGTATACACCACTGAGATATGTAAGTTCTTTCCAAGTTGAACCATTATCTGAGCTGTATTTTACTTTCTGATTATTATAACCAGGATTGACTTTAAACTAGGTGAATGACATGTTTATTATTCTGTTCAAACCACCCATGTGCTCTTGATTACTGTCCAAAATAATCGGTCTCGTAAAATTGGTCACAAAATTGGCTGGTGTATTGTTTCCACTACTGTTATTCAAATAACTTGATAATACAATTTCTCGTTCCATATACAGTTACTTAGATTATATTTTGAAATAATTTTTATACATTTTATCATATTGCGATTTGTTAATTGATGTTTTTAATAGTGTGTTTAAAATGGCAACACCCATATTTCTCATTTTGATTGATGTGTTGCCAGCTGCTATTTCACCGATGATGATCTCCAATTTTTTAACAAGTTTCTTGGGGTCATTGAAAAACATAACGTTACCACCCTTCTATTTTCGAATTCCAGATCCTTTCTTCGTTTTGACTTTACTATCGTAATGTTGTATATCTTGTTTCAGTACAACATTAGCACTGTCTATTCTTTTATAATTGATTTGAGCTTCAGATTGAGACATCTTCCCACTTTTGAATTGTTTGGTGACATTTGCCCTGAAACCTTTTAATTGATTCTTTTTAAATTTTGCATCTTTGATTATTTTTTTGAATAAACGCTTTATTTTTTGTGGCGTCATTTCAGGCTGATTTAATATCTTTTCCACATTATCATGATTTGCAACACCAATATCACCTAGTGTTTCATTGATTATATCTTCATCAGCCATCTCATAATCAGTTACCCCATCTTCATCATATTCTGGAGGCAGATATTGAGGATCAACATAAATCTCTTTTTTTACCTTCCAAAACATTCTTCAATGATTCTTCATATCTTGGTGGTTTTGGTACTATTTTATTTCTTGCTCTGGTAAAACAGGTTGATCAAATAAATCACTCAGATTCATATCTTCAACCTCTTCTTCAATATCAAGACCATAATTTGGTACACCTTCCTTCTTCTTTGTCTTTCGTCTCGTTGGTGGTATTTTCAAATTACTAGCCACAACATCATCTAATTTGGTTGTAATCGGTTTAAACACCTTTTTGAAAGATTCATGACTAGTCTTTTTATCAATATCACTTTGTGTTATTGTATTATAAACATAATTGATTTTATTACCTAATTCAGATTTCTTTTTAGCAAGTTCTTTCCACTTAAGTAAACTCATTATGCTATTATACTATATAAAAATGTAATACATCATGTACTTCATCATGTAGTGTTAAAATTATATACCTATACAGTATGAAAATACCAAATTATGATATTAAAGAGGATGTTGGTAATTATAAGCAATTGTACCAATTTATGCCTGATCGTTGCTTTCGGATGCTGATTTGTGGCCCATCAGGCTCAGGAAAGACGAATTCATTGCATCATATCATAATGAATTTACTGTATTTCGATAAATGGTATTTGTATGCTACGAATCTCGAACAATTAAAATATGAATATCTGATGAAAACTTTTAAACCAATAAGTAAAGAAGTTGGTTATGATATATTGGAAGTTAGTAATGATTAAATAAAACCTGTATCAGAAATGAATAATGGTAACCAAAAGCTTGTCATATTTGATGATTTCGTTTGTGAAAAGAACCAAGCGCCATTAATTGATTATTTTATAAGAGGAAGACATAAAAATTGTTCAGTAATATATTTAAGTCAGAGTTACTATAAAACTCCGAAGGATATCAGACTGAATTGCTCTCATTTTTGTATTTATGAATTCCCAAGTGCTAATGAAAAATCACTTTTATGCCGTGAAAACAATGTTGATAAAAAACTGTATCAAAAGGCTACTAATGATCCATATAGCTTTCTGTATATAGATAACCACGAAAATTTACCGCCAAGAATTTCAATAAGAGATTGTAATTTCTAATATAATATTATTATATATGTCTTATTCAAACGGAATTTTAGGTTGGTCAGGTGAAGTTTCTTCATCTGAAACAGTAATAGTAAAAGTTGAAAAGGAGACCTCGGAATAGGTTTTAAAGGAACTTCTGATGGTAATTATGATTTACAAAATAAGAAAGTATTCAATCTGGACACTCCTGATGATCATAAAGTTGACGATGATTACAATACAAAAGTCTAAGATCTTAAGAGCGCCGTTAATAAAGAGTATTTGAATGAAAATTTCTGAAAAAAGACAAAGATGGTAATTATTTTGATGCTAGACAAATGGTAATCAAAAACACAGAACCATATTATGATGGGTTATATGATGATAATACGTTAGTCAGTAAAGTTTATGTTGATACTGTTGCTTTGACAAAAACTTATGTTGATACAGAAAATAGTACGCAAAATATCGCTATTTTATATTAGATAAAGCTAACAAGTCTTATGTCGACAAAATCGGTTCAGATCTTCAGGCGGATATTAATGGAACAAAATCAGCTTTAGGAGAAGTACCCGTAAAATTGGATCAAGGTTTGGACGAAAAATTAAGCATTCACGGTGGAAATTCAATAACTGTTGATCTTGATATGGGTAACAAAAAAATTATCAACTTATCCACTGACTCCCACAACGTGCTGTCAGTTACTAATGTTATGTACGTAAACCAAACCAAAGCGGATATGATTACAACGCTGACTGATAGTTTCAAAAAAACAATCAATGAGTCACATATAACAAGTTCTGACAGCAAAAAAGACGTTTTCCTATACATCATGGAGGAGGTTGATGAGTCAGCAAGTGAAAATAACATCATCGTTGATGGTATCATGGATTTTCTTGGTTCACCTCATGATGTGAATAAAAAGGCTTACAGTTTGAGAATGGGAAAAGAAGCACAAAACTGGTATTCATCTAGACTAAGTTTCAACATGTATCTACTTCCACAAGATGAGTACACTTTGGTAATTGAATTCTTCCCACCAGCTATGGATAAAGTAACAGTGTTAGTTGTTTCAACTAAATTGAATATTGGTCAACAATCAACAAAATTGTTTTCACCATACAGTCGATCCATCGTTCACTTGGATAAGTATGATGTAACTCCTCCTGAAAATATCTACGTTGACTTGAGGTGTCAGGGTATTGCAAACAGTCCAGCTCAGGGTCGTGGTCATTTGATTGTTTATGAAATCGAGGGAAAACAGAATGTCAGTTCTGATGTTTATGATAATCCATACTCTTTTGATAACGGTAAAATGACATTCAAAGCTAATGTTGATTTTTTGAAATCGACCAACTTTGATACCACTGTCAATTTTTTGAAATCCACCAACTTCAATCAACACATGAATATGAACAATTACCAGATAAAAAATATTCAAGATGGTGTTGAAAATAATGATGCTGCAAATATCAAACAACTGTATGAAAATGAAAGTGTCATCACAAGTTATGTGAATGCAATTAAAACACAATTGAAGAATGATTTCACTGCAGCTGTAAAGTCGTTAGAAAACCAAATAAATTCAATCGAGAAACAACGGTCGTATGTAGTGTACGGCTCTGATATTTATTCAAAAAAGTATTTGAATTTTACGCTGATTTATCAGATCCTGAAGAGTTCGTAAGGAGTGGTCCTAATGTGACTGCTTTCAATGATTTGAACATTACCACTCAATCTGGTTCGCCAAGTAGCAAACCGTTCTCTGATTTTAGCTTAACTTACGGTTTCAATAATTTCTATGGTAGAATGAATGTTTCCTTAAAGTTGTTTGAAGAATGCACTATATTTCTAGCCATCAAACATGATACTACTACTGATTGTTTTCATTTTCGATTATCTGCTATACATGGAGATAATTTTTATTGGTTTGATATGCTAAAGAATAATAACAATAGTACAGTATTACAAATAAAGGCATCTGGTGTTGGTGATAATGATTATGTCGATCTGCCAAATAATCTATCGCCATTGCAGGGGTTTCTGAATCTGGATCTACAACCAGTAATTTCGGAGCATTCACAGAAAATTTTCTACATGTTTGGACGGTAGGATATATATTGAGATTAGGTTTCACAACTAATGTTTATGAAATAGGTGGAGATGTTTTTAAAGCTATGGTATCAAAAAAGTTAGGAACATATTTTGGATTGGATTAAATAATATCTAAACCATATATATGAAAGTACCAAAGGCTATTTCAATTTCAATCATATAAATCCAAATTTAACTGAAGCTGAGATATCAGAATTGAAAGCTTTGTACAAATACTATCATAAAAAATACTGGCTTTTCAAAATGACTTACAAATATTTTAAGAAAATAGAACTGGCATTTAATATTGGATCTGTTGTTCTTGTTGTAACAGAGACAGTAGCTGGTAGTGTGACTTTGAATCCTATCGTTCTTGGGACAATATCAGGTGCTGGTCTTATTTTTAAAACATTTTCAGAAAGGTAAAAAATTCAAACGAAAAATCGAGATGTGTAAATTTGCATACACGACATATGAAAAGATATTGACTGATATAAGGTCATTTCTGAGAGGATTAGAATTTGATGATGAACGATTTTTAGACTACATCAAAATTGTCGATGAAATTATAATAGATATGTGTCCATTATACGACGAATTTGAAGATAAATACAATAAAATGTTTAAAACTGAATAATATCTCGTATTTTTCCCAATATTGCTCTTAAATTTCTAATGTTTTTTTAGACTTTGTTACGGGAATATTTTCATGTGGTATATTTAACATTTCGAATACTTGTCTCAAAATAAATTAATGTTGATCATTCATTTGCCATTACCATTAATTTGTGGAAGTATCTTGTCTATTTCTTTGAAAATCTTATATATTTTGGTTAAATCAGAAACTGGTATCTGTAATTCCTATATACAGCATATGTCATTTAGTACATTTTCTAAATGATATTTTCTTTGGTAAACTTTGGTAAACTGATTTCTTTACAATCTTGTACTTGTTTTCATGAAAACCAATGTATTTACTGGCTATATCACAACTGTTAACTGTACCACAATTACGGCATATATTTGTGCCTTTGTTATTGATAATGTCTTGTTTGTCACAGCGTAGAGGGTATATTGTTGATGGTTGTTGTAATTCTTGATCACAGAATGGGCAATCTATATATTCCATTGTAATCATTTCATTGTGTATTTCTGTGTTGCAGTTTATTACTATTACATTACAATAAATGTAATCAGAATCTGTATCTGGTGACCATTCTTCACCCGAAGACTGAGAATCCCAGGTTGAACTCTGACTCGATTGGCTTGATTGAATTAAACTTTGGCTTGTACTTTGGCTTGATTGGCTTGACTGACTCGATTGGCTCGATTGGCTTATACTTTGGCTTGATTGACTTGTTTACCATGATTGACTTGAACTATGAACTCATATATTATAGGTTTAGAGGATATTTTTTACATATATTTATATTATGGAGAAAACAGTTGAGCCAATTATTGGTAAATATGAAGTATATTCTTTTAGATTAGAAAAATACCCTAATAAAAAAATTCTATATTGTTTTCAAAAAAGAGTTATTTTGGAAAAAATTTAAAAGTTTTTTATGTAGATAAAATATATGGAAGTTGTACGTTGGTTCTGTCCGTATTGTCTTGAATATTATTTGTTAGCATACATAGTCAAGCATAAACTCACAATGAAGCACAAGGAGAATAAGGAAGAGTTTGAGAAGAGATATGATAAATAATATAATTTATATACATGGAAAAAACATATTGTGTGAAGCATAAAAAATTAACTGGTAATAAAAATATTCAATTCGTCGTAACCAAAAATGGTAGAGCGATGATGAAAAGCATTTGTGATATCAGTCCTCATGTTAAAACTCGGTTTGCTAAAAACCAAACAGGAGGTAATTTACCAGGTATTGGGACGGCAATAGATGTTATTCAAAAACAACAGAAAAATTAATGCCGAGCAGCAAACCCGCTTTCAAAGATTTTTGCAGCGGTAAAACATTTGAGCGAGCTGGTGAAAATATCAAGAGACAGTTCACAAAATCAAACCGCCTTACAAGCAAACAACAAAGAAAAAGATACCTGGATGTGAATCCAATATTTATAAAGATGGTAAATTGTTCAATTTTGGATGTCCGGGCAGCTTAACCATGGAGGAATCTTTTAATCGATAAGAGATTTATTTCCTACGCGTGGACTACTTCCTGTCACGCAAGATTACCATGTTTTTATTGTATTTTACGGGAGTAATTTTCCTGAAGTATTTCTTCTATTTGTTTTATATCAAATTTAATTATACCTTGTTTCACAAATTTATCAAGACGTGTCTTATGATATTCCGTATTCTCATGAACTTCTTCTAATATGATTGGGATTGATAATTGGCAGCTTTTACAAAAATAATGGGAAGCTTTCATTATATATTACCTTTAGAAAATTAGTTTTAAATGTTATTAGCATATATAGTCAAACATGCATCAAACGAATAAAGCCGAGATTGAGAAAGAACATGAGTTCACAAATGAAGTACGCAAATGGAGTACGCAAATGAAGTGCGCAAATGAAGTACGCAAATGAAGTACGCAAATGAAGTACGCAAATGAAGTACGCAAATTCAACTAAATTTCAGTGAAAAATTTCACAACTTGTCAAGCCGCAAAGTGATTTTTTGATTGGTTGACTTTGATGACTCATTTCCGAGGGAAAGTCCCTTTAGTGTGTTGCTGTTTTTCTGAGAATGACATTTGGTCTTTCCGAGAAATGTGACGTCATTGTCTAGTATGTGTCTATGGATTATGCAAATATTTTCAATTTGTACATGGTTTGTGTGAGTCATTAGATGTTTTTAAAACCTTGTAGAACAGTACTTTACATTGAGTCAATTCGTAGTACGGGAATTATTTTTTAAATGGTAATGGTTAAATGGTGATCATCACTTTCTTATGACACATCAGAAATCGCTCCATCGCCATTTCGGCTTCGCTAAACCGCTTGCGGATGAGCTAAAGCTCATTCCTCGCTATGACTCTTCCCGCCTACGCGATTAGAGCTGATCTGCTTCTTCATCTCCTGCTCGATACAGCTGCGTTTTTGCTTTGCAAAAACTTGCTTTAATCTGCGCTGACAAGAAGCAGGCTCTAGGCTTCGCTTGGCATAATGTGTTGGTAAACAGTGATGAAATCAAAAACCGAAGTCACTGTGAGAGCCGTGAAAAACTGAGTTTTTGACATTATTAGTTGAGGCCACTCAAGACCAAAAAATGGTCTTGCCGGGGTTTGGGAAGGCTGTTTTTTTTGCATAATGTTCTCGTACCCCTATTCTTTTTACTACTATGTTTGACACAAATTTATGGAGCCACCTCCGCGGTCCACCAATATGGCGGCCTGAAAATAGTGTAAACATCTGAAACTTACTTTGGCTATCTAGACAACTTATTATCTGAACTGAACCAACAAACCTGATTAACACAAGCACTTTTCCTAATACTACTAACTCCTAAAATGGCTATTGTGTATACTTTTCGACAACGAAACGCGATCGTAGCTTTGTGTCACGCAACGCCACAAGTTGTAAACAGATATAAATTTAGATCCCCTTATGCCTGATGAAGATAAAAACTTTCGAGGCTCCTTAGTTTTGGAATTTGGAATTTGATGACTTCATGTGAAAACGATCTATAGCCAGAGAGGT
>NC_138145.1:28314939-28319939 GCF_964199315.1 Orbicella franksi
GTAAAGACTGTACAGCCCTAAATTGCTTTACATAGCCTTACCCTACATATCATAACACTACATTTCAATACATTCACTACATTTCAATGGTGGTGACGGTTCACTTGGCATAATGGCGGGCGGACGTGCCTTGAAACTATCCATGGTTCTTTTAGTTTCTCTGTCGCTCTTCTCGAGTATTTTTAATCTCAGAAGAGATCTTCGTGTCCCAAATGTACCTGGTCATCGCAATGTGATCATATCAGGAGCTCCAGGACAAGAACCAACACGAAACAACCCACTGCTAAGTAAGTTTACTCTAACGAGCGGAGGCCATGTTGATTTCATGCGACTTAAAGTAAAGAGATACTTTGGTCTCCGGGTCAGCCGCTATCCCAACACCGAATCTACATTCCAACTACGTAGATTAATTATCAGTGGAGACATTTGTCCAAACCCTGGACCCTTACCAAAACCGAGCTGCCAGAAATGCTTAAGAACGATAGCAATAAATCACCGATCGCTAACGTGTTCGAACTGTGGGTGCGTTTACCATATGAAGTGTGGAAATGTTAAACCAAGTGATTTTATGCGCATCAAAGAGAACACAATTAGCTGGATTTGTCGACAGTGTACTTGGCAAACCGCGGCTTTCAGTGCCAGCAGCCCCGAATCCCAACCTTCCGATGTATTCTCATCGATCAACAACTGCCTCTCAGATCATCCTGGTCTGAAAATAGGCCACATCAATGTTAACGGCCTAAAGGGAAAACTACCCGAGATTCGCATGTTACTGCTAAACGCTAGCCTGGACGTTCTAGCTGTAACTGAGACCAAGTTGGCGAACGACATTACTGATGATGAAATCGGAATTGAGGGTTACTTCACAATCCGGAAAGATCGCGATAGAAATGGCGGTGGTGTTTTAATGTACTACAAAGATTCTTTGTCAGCCTACGAAGAGGTTAGAATGCAAGTCCCTCATACCATCGAAGGTGTTTGGATAAATGTACGAAGCCAATCGCAATCATGGCTATTTGCTTGTGTGTACAGACCACCGCTTGATCTCTCCTTCTACGATACGTTTAATGTCATGTTAGAGGAGGTTTGGTCTACGCGAAAAAACATAGTAATCATGGGCGATTTAAATTCTGATTTGTCTCTAAAAAGGCAAGAAGGTGTCGAATCTCACCTCGGTAGGCGCCTAACGCGCATATTAAACACTTATGGCTTAAAATGTGTCATAAAAGAACCGACCAGAATATCTGACAAAGCACAAATATTAATCGACCTGATAATTGTTAGCCATGCGGAGAGCATCACAACAGCTGGAGTCGCCCACCTGGGAATATCTGATCACAGTTTTGTCTATGCAAATTTGCGAATGAGAAAGAAGAAAAATCCATTGGTAACGAAAACCGTAAACAACTACAAGAAATTCGACCAGCAAAAATTTAAAAACGACATCGAATGTGCCCCTTGGAGTGTATGCGAGATTTTTGATGACCTAGAGGATCAAGTATGGGCATGGCAACACATCTACCAGGAAATCGCGTCTAACCACATCTCAACCAGGAAAGTCAGAAAGAGAGAAAACAAATTGCCGTGGATAACTAACGAGATAAAGAAAGAACAAAACAACCGTTACCGGCTTCTAAAGCTCTTTAAAGTTAACAAAGATCCAACAACCTGGAGCTCGTATAAAGCCGCTAGGAACCGCGTAAAGAAATTGATCCATAATGCGAAAATTTCATACTGGAGGGAACAATTTGCTGACACCGACAATAGCAAGAAATTCTGGCAAGTGGTAAAGAATGCACAAGGCATCGGCACGAGAAAACCAATTCCACCAGTCTATGACAGGGATAATAACATCCTAACAAACGATTTCGACAAGGCCGAAGCTATGAATGATTACTTTGCAAGCATTGGAACTCAGCTTGCTGAAAAGTTTGACCACGATGCCATGACTGCTCAGCCATTCGAGACCATTTATCGTATAACACCCACCATAAACCAAATTGGCCTGTCCGAAAAACAAGTTAAGCTGAAACTCTCTCGGATAAAACAAAAAACAGGGGGTCCTGACAAAATAACGTCACGTGAAATGGCGGAGGCAGGCGACACCCTCTGTGAAGGTCTCTTCAGTATATTTAAGAACAGTATTCAACGCGGCCTCCACCCGAGTAACTGGAAAATTGGAGAAGTAATCCCAGTTTTCAAGAAGGGGTCCAAGTCAGATTGTGCGAACTATAGACCTCTGACAATGCTAAATTTAAACAGCAAAATCTTAGAGAGTATTGTTTGCGACTCTCTAGACAATCATCTCAAGATGCATAGCCTTGTCCACTCAAACCAATGGGGGTTCAAGAAAGGAATCTCCACTGAATCATTACTCGTCTATCTCACTGAAACATGGAAAAAGGCAATTGATACTGGCCACAAAGTCGGAGTACTTTTTATTGATTTCAAAAAAGCTTTTGACACTGTCGACCACAACATCCTTCAACTCAAATTATCAGCTGCAGGAATATCAGGTGGTTTCCACGAGTGGATCGTAAGTTACCTCTCAAATAGATGCCAATTTGCCACTGTAAATGAAGTAAGATCTGGGCTGCGACCAGTCAATATTGGGGTCCCTCAAGGTTCCCTCCTAGGTCCTAGACTTTTTGCAATTTATGCAAATGATTTACCCAACTCGTCCGCAACCGGATTTATTCATATGTTTGCCGACGACACCACCGTGTATTACATTGGGAAGGAGGTTGAAGAAATAGTGGATGCGTTAAACCGAATATTAATTGATTTTAAAAGTTGGTGCGACCAAAATCGCTTGACTGTTCACACTGGCAAGACGGAAGCAATGTTAATCTGCAAACACGCATTTGTCGGCCCTATGAGACCACTGATATTTGGCAACTCATACATATATTTCACCTCCAAATCTACCTGCTTGGGTGTTGTAATCGACCACAATTTGAACTGGAAACCTCAAATTAAAATGCTCCACTCTAAATTTGGAGGAAAACTAAAATTCCTAAAGTCTATGAAAGGACTGCCTACCTGTGTTCTTGAAGAAATCTATTACAAAGGCATTGTTCCAAGCATAACCTACTGCATTGCCGTATGGGGATCCTGTTCATTGTCTTCATTTAATGACCTAGAGCATTTACACATAAAAGCTGCAAAACTAATCCATAAACTCCCTAGTGGAACTCCTGATTGTGACGCCCTTAAAAGGGCTAAATGGAAGCCATTGAGTTACATCTACAAGCGGAGGCTCGCATCGATAATGTATCAGGTGCATAATGATATTCTACCGGAGCAGCTTACGGCCCTACTTGGAACTCGCACAAATGAGACTAGTTACAAATTAAGGCGCTCGAATGACTTCTCGCTAGCATGTTATCATAGTGAACTCGGAAGAAATAGCATAAGGTATAGAGGCCCTATAGTGTGGAATTCCATCCCAAAATTCATAAGAAACGTTACTTCTCTTCAGCTTTTTAAAGAAAAACTTAAACTAGCCTCAAAAACATTAGACCAAATACAGTTCGAGAAAGAGGCGTGCCTTATTAAATCTAAGAATAGTGCATTTTTATATTTTTAAAACACTCTTTTTATACTTAATTTTAATAGAAATGTAAATTTTAAGTCATTTTAAATTATCTTTTACTAGCTTTTGAGTCCTAAGGATGTATTTTTAATAATTTTAGATTTTAGTTTCTAGGTATATATTTTATGGCAGGTCCACACCAGCCCTCTGGGTTGCCAGACGCAGACCTGCCTCATCAAAAATATATGTATGTATGTATGTATGAGAAATAAGTTTGTGTGAAGTATCAACATTAAATATCCACCAATTTAGTTCTGCTCTAGAACTGGGGGAGAGGATCATAAAAGATCCAAAGTTGCCTTTGTTCTCTCGCAAAGCATTTGATTTGTCCCTTTCAAGACTGCGATAGTGGAGGGGCCCATGTTCCACTCCTGGAAAACTTGACACTATCAGCCCAATTACTTCTGCCACATTTTGAACTTTCCAGGTTTCTTTGTCAACAAGGTTGAGGCAGGCATTTTTCAGATTTTGCTTTCGGCTGTCAGTAAGTTGCACAGTCATTTAAACTGAATGAAGCACAAATCCCAGGAAGGTCACGACCTGAGATGGTATAAGTACTGATTTTTCATTATGAATAGGGAACCCAAGATCCCCAAACAACATAACTGTTTCTTGTACATTATCATGGCATTCACCATAGGTTGCTCCTTGAAGATAGCAGTCATCTATGTAAGAGGAGGACAAATAGCCCTTTTGCCTCAGTATATTAAACACTGGTTTTAAAAGTTTAGTAAAGATTCGTGGGGCTGATGCCAGCCCATTTGGCAGACAGGTATATTGATACAATTTGTCCCGCCACCTGAATTTCAAAAATTTTTGATGTTCTGTGGCAATTGGTACTGTATGATATGCATCCTTTATATCTATGGATGCCATAAAACACCCTTGGGTCATCAGATCCGTCACTGTCTTAAGTGACTCCATTTTGAAGTGCCGGTAAACAATGAACTTGTTTAGCTCCTTTAGATTTAGGATCATCCTATAGTCTACTCCATTCTTTTTGAGTCTAAGGTAAATGGACGAAACAAATTCTCGTTGTGAGTGAGTAGACTCCACAATAACACCTTTATTAAGGAGTTTTACAATTTCAGAATCTATAATAGCAGTTTCTGCATCATTGAATTGTATGACCTTATAGTCAGCTTCCTGCCCCAGTGGTACACCTACGAACTCTAAATGACAATGCTCAACCCAGTCTAAAACCTCTGGGTCGTCAGTTGTCTTTCCATGCTGGGACAAATTGTTGCACCTACCAGCTTGAAGATACTTTAGTGTATTGCTTACCTCATTAGAGGGGGTTTCTGACCCTACTTGTTTGGCCTCCTCCCCTCGTCCTTCTTGTTGTATGGGGGACCGGGCCTTTTCCAGTTTAAATTTTTAATGGCCTGAGTGCCTTGACCACGTG
>NC_138145.1:28322439-28402439 GCF_964199315.1 Orbicella franksi
GAACGACGACAATCATTGCACCTTTTCAACTTTTATCTACCTTTCCTCGGAAAATATAAGGAGTTGCTAACACATGAGGGCGGAGGAAGCAGACATGGACCTAAAATTTACTTTTCCTTTCCCGTTATCAGCCGTTCGTTTTTCATAGAAAACACAATGGAAGAAATTCAAAAGATGGGACCAAGAAACCTTCCAAAAACCGTCCATATCGAAGCGCGTGCAGATGTTGAGAGGCCGATTTCTCACTTTGTGTTTATAGGACTACTAAGCTTCCCATTTCTTCTGACGACACCAGGATTATTGGCCATAAAAATAGTTTGCCTTTGATTTCTCCGCCTCGCCAAACATATGGTTAAGTGTTGAAAGAAGTTGATAATTATGCCCCATTTATGACCAAAACGGCTGAAAAACCGACCCTTTGGGACCGCCCATACCTACATAGCCTATATAAGGGAGTACTTCCCGGGCACCAACGCTTGAGTCCCATACCAGTAAGAGTGCATGTCCCATCACTTATCATATGTTTCGCGAGGCGGAGAAATCAAAGACAAACTAGTTTTATGGCCAATAATTCTGGTGTCGTCAGAAGAAATGGGAAGCTTAGTAGTCCTATAAACACAAAGTGAGAAATCGGCCTCTCAACATCTGCACGCGCTTCGGATCACGGATCGGATCACGGATCGGATCACAGGAAAAAAAATAAAATAAAAAAATAAAAAAAGTTATAAGATAATAATAAATAAAAAAATATGTTAAACGAAAATCAGAAATGTTGCGTTATAAGCCAAAATAAAGTCTGCGAGACATAATGGAGCCCAGGCCCCTCTGAAAGTTGTTTTGCTGAGTGACTTTCATAGAGGAGTTTCGTGAAGTGCGCGCCGCCATGGAAGAAGGCAATCGAGAGGTAGGCATCATTTCTCCAGTCAGTTATTATTTGTTTTTTATATATATCATCTAATTTGCTACTTTTCCTTTATTCATTTTAGCACACGCAAGAGAAGAGGCGAAAAATGAGGTGAGGAGTAAGATTTTTATATATGATCGACTACTGAAGTGCACGTGGGCGATTTATGTAGTCCATGTCGTGGACAGTAATACTACTTTCTTCTTCGAACTTTTTAATTTCTTCTTTACCTGAATTTGATTCGTTATACGCTAAGCAATTTGCATTCCACAAGCATATTGAACTAACGAGCAAAATGGTTACACAAGTTTTTGCGGATCAGTCTAGATCTGAAATCATCATGTATCTTATTCTAAAAGTCTAAAAATAATCCGTAAAATTTGATAAACACGCGCCTCAGCTCTTTTAATAGGTATATACTCTGAACACAGTGGAAAAAAATGCTCGTTCATCAATGAAAACAAATTGTTCAATTATACCGGCAACCGGCAAGTACTTTTCTCGGTAGAGGGCATTTAGCAAAATCGCCGACCAGAACGGCGCCAAAGGACATGTTGTTGCCTTTATGTCTGGGGAGTCAATGTCGACCGCGTGGGAAAAGTTTTCATCTTTGCCAGCGAAAAACTACAGAAATGCGAAAGCGTAACCGGAAAAGAAAACTTTTAGGGGCGAACCATTACAAATCCATATACTGACCGTTTAAGCGATAGTTCCCCTTACATTCTCCAGCTTTAGTTATAAATGAATACTGTATTGATTCTGATTTCATTTCATTTCTTGGCAGCATTGAGGAAGAATTCAGAAGGCCGGCCAAATTCCTGAAAGAGGCTGACGAGGTTAATTATAGCTCCGAATCTTTAAGAAAGGGGATATCACGGAGAACGATACGTCTGTGTTTCTCCTTTTCATTTGAATTCTAAATGGTGCTCATTTTCCTAAAGAGGGTTTTTCAGTGTTTTAAAAAGGGCGAAAAACCTATTTAAAAGCTATAACACACGTTGATATTAAAGCAGGCCCGTAAGTTGGCGATTATAAAAAATAGCAAAGTTTTGATGTCGATATAGTCTCTATGCAAATTAACCTAAACCTAAATGTCACTGACGTGGATAACAAGAAACGCAAAAAAACAACAACAACAACAACAAAAAACACCTACTTTAAACTCAAATGTCTCACGCCCACCACGGGGGTAGGGGGGGAGGGTTGTTATCTTGCAAATTCTCTGGGTTTTTTTTCCGAGACCGGGGTGCTCGTGTATGTGTTAGTGTGCGTGTGGGGAGTGGTCCTCTCCTCAGACAATGACCGTTTATGAATTCTGAGTGGTTTTCTCGCGTATTGGTAAACTCGAATCTGGTGGATGGATCTGGTGATCGGTGAAGTTGTCTCTGTCTCCTATTCTGGGTTAACACGTTTTTGTACTAAATTATCATCCCATAGCTCCTGCGTCAAGGAAAAGATATTTGGACATATGATATAAAAAGTCCTGGGACGGGGCTACACCGAAATTTAAATGTCATACCCTTAACAGGAGTAACGGGCAAGCCCACCCATGCCCTCCCGGTCCTGAATAGGGTTAAGATTACCTTTGATTAGCTATAAGGCAGCGTCACCTTAAGTCTTTCCTACCACCAGGACCTAAACTCGTTAGCACTAGGATATGATAGCAAGGCAAATGTAGGCACTCAATTATAGAAAGAACGTTTTTTGTATCTGTAGGCTGGGGAATTTGAGGTTGTAGATTTGACAGAACGTCCAGTCAAGACTTGCAAGGATGAAATGTATGGAAAAATATCGAGTTCGAGTAATAGCGACTCTGAAAGCAAAGATCGTCTGAGGGCTGGAGGCCATCCCCTTTACTTCAACAAGGACAAAGACGTGCCGATATTCCACAGTGATAAATGCACCTACACCACGGACGAAATTGTGAAGATATTCTGGAGTGCAACAGAAGACCAGTTTAAGTGTAGGAAACCTCCGAAGAAAGTTCAACAGAATGCTGTCTTCTTAATTGATCTGCGTTACACGAGCCTTGAAGATCTTCGAGCTGATGGCTTGCCTCAATATGACATATATGGAGGTAAACGCACCCTGACAGTTGAGGTAGACGACGCTGATGCTGATGATATGAAGGTGCTGGTTACAAGACGAGCGAAGGACAATCTGAAGAGCAACAACGAGTATCATTTCGAAAGGTTATATCACAGTTGGAGTGTTGGAAGCGGGGGAAATAAATTCCATAGGAGGATTATGCACATGAGAGATCGAAGAAATGACATTCTTAACAACGTGGCTTTTGTGCAGTACGTCTATGACGGTGACGAGGAGAACATCATTGACAAGCCTCACCAAAACACCAAAAAGGGTCGTGCACCTGGTTACACGCGTACAAAGGCTTCAGTTATCCGGAAAATTGACACTAATTTGTCCTCTATGGGTCCTAAAGAGGCAGTATTCCAGGCAACGAGAGACGCCGGTGGTGTCATGCAAGTGGACTCTTTGAGTGACCTTCCACGTGGTCCACGTCAGGGTTATTACCGAAATCAGGTAAAGAAGGCTCCTCTACCAGCCTATCTTCAGGGCAAGGAAAAAGATGATGAGCTACTAGAGGTTCTGTTAAAGATGAAAAGCGAAAAGGAACCTTTCATTCGGAAGGTTTCTCTAGAAAAGGAAAACCTTACCATCGTTCTTGCATCAGAAAACCAGTTAGCAGAGTTGGCAAAGTACAGCACATCAGAACTGGACTTCTCCATTGTTCAGCTAGATCCCACATTCAATCTGGGGCCATACGAATGTACACCGATTTCCTACAGAAATCTGTTGCTAAAAAGCAAAAGAAGTGGTACATCTCTAGTAAGGCTTGGTCCTGTTTTGATTCATTATCGAAAAGACGAGAAAACCTTTCGAGACTTCCTCCAGACAGTCGTTGATGCAAAACCGAAGCTCAAGGAAATTCTGTTTTGTGGTACGGATGGGGAGACAGCGTTGATCAACGCAATCCAAAGCGTTCTTCCGAAGGCGGGCGAAAGAAGTGTGAGGTGTTTTAAACATCTCCAGGATAACATGAAATCTGCTCTTGGCTCGTTTGGCGTAACAGGAAGACAGAGAGACTACATTGATGACGTATTTGGCAGCGTTGACAAGGACGGCATTTACCTGGCTGGTCTCCTTGATGCAGAGTGTCCCGAAGAGTTTGATGCCACACTTCAGTCTCTCAGACAGAGATGGGTGGAAAGAGGAGACAAATCAGAAAAGGTTTACTCCTGGGTCTCAGAACGGGGAGAGATGCTTAAGAAAAGAGCAATCGCTAGTGTTCGTCGAGCTGCAACGCTCCAGGCGATGAGCCCACAAGTGGACATTCCTGTCCACTTCTTCACAAACGAAGCAGAATCGAACAACAACAGATTGAAGGCCAAGAAAGGCAGGCAGTCATCCGGCTTTACTGGTACCATCGAGGCTGTTGAAAGTATCGCGAAAGAAGAAGAGGAGGAGTTTGCGCAAGCCTTCGGAGGCGTTTCACAAAGCTATGAACTTCGTCCTGAGTTTGCCAAGTTCACCGTTCCTGACTTTATGGATTGGAAGAAGATTGAAAGGACATCTTACCTTGAGAAGTTACGAAAAGCCACTATGGAAGAGCTCTATGCCGCTGAGAATCCCACAAGTCTCGGCCTTGTACCAGAGAGCGTCATAAGAAGACAAAATGCTGCAAGCTTCACTTTAGATTCTGGAAAGTCAGACTTGGCGCATTCTTATTTCAACGACAGCGACTTCGAGGAAAGCGATCTTTCTGAACAGAACGATCCTGAGGAATCACTGGTCAGCGGTCTGAGCAATCTTGAGAATGATGAGCGACTACAACACCTGTCCAGTCGTACCCGTGAGGCAATGATTGAAAAGGCCAAATTGCTGTCACGCATAAACAGTGTATGGCGAGGACCTCGAGCTGCCGATGGATCAAGGTCTTTTTCCGTCGCAAGTCAGTCTGGGAAAAGGCCAAATTATGTCTTGATGGATGATAGAGGGAAAGTCGAATGCGAGTGTCCTCACTGGAAGTCAACTAAGATATGCTCTCATGCCCTGGCCGTTGCCGAAAAGGAAGACGAGATTGCTTCCTACCTTACCTGGTTTGGTAAGCTAAAGTTTGCCAAGAAGCGGAATTTGACCAGCGCTGCCAACTTAAATGTGAAGAAATCAACCCTCGGGAACAAAGGGAAGCGCCCAAAAAGGCAACGATCAGGTAAACCACCATCCGCTACTCTCTCGGAAAACACGAAGAGCTCCCCAACCGCAAGTATAAACTTAAATGGCTAAAGGACACTAAGGCCTTTAAGTGCTACGGCTGCAACTCTGCCATTCGGGTCCCAGGCGAAATCCCTGATCCGCCAAATGATTTAATTGCGTCCACTAATGAGTATAAGTCGTTTATGAAGGACGGGAAACTACAAGTTCATTTCGGGCCCACGCATTACCATCTACGTGCTGCATGCATTGTCGCCAAGAATCCCGAATTTGACGCAAGTAATGACTTTCTAATTACAGAGCATGACAAGAGGTCATTTAAAGAGCAACATAAGCGCCTCATTTACGAGGAATTTAAATTGTAAATACCTCTTACTAACGAAGTTCGAGGTCCGTTCTGTAAGTTACGGACCGAGTTTTTTTCCCCATCGATTTATGGCCCAAGCGCGAAGCGCGCGGGCCATAAATCGAAGGGGAAAAAACGAAGATCTGTAACTTACAGTACGGACCGAGAAGACTAGGTTAGTAAGATATTTATTATTTATTTTTTTTCTCAAGCATCTGAGCTCCTAAAAGTTAGTCAATCTTTTGCCTTTTTTACACATCCATCGACGATTAGTTAACGCAAGTTTATCTCTGTTCACTTTAAAATGGCAAGGAAAGTCACTAAGAAAATTCAATTGAGTGACTTGAAGTTGTGAGAGTTAGCTTAATTGTTTGTAGCTTGGTGCTGTAATGGCGCGTAGTCCTGTGTTAATTTCTCTCGCCGTAAAATTTGAGTCAATTTCAGTCGAGTTTACCTCTCTGATCGTTGCTGTATTTAAAAGAATTTCTGTGGAATACACTTGACGAAATTCCTCGTTTTCTGCTATTCAATTTACGGTAGAAAAGCGACGAAGTGATTTTAACAGCAACGACTAACAGAAATTGTTTTTGTAGTAAAACTTCAAACTTCGCACGAAATTTCACACCGCAAAAACAGTTTTGGAGAAATTAACTGGTGAAATAATTGCAACTAACACAAAGTAGTTCGAAAAAAATCTGTTTTTTAATACATCTTTATTTCTCTACTATCTGAGTTACTCGCTCGTTGCCGAGATTTCTTACAAATCGTTTGTAGAGTGCGCGGAAGCCGATTCAATGACAAGTGTTGCGTAAACAAACCCATTTGTAATCTGTAAAACCAATTTACTGCAGGAAAAAAATAAACATGTTATTTGCCGGCTTAGGGTCGGTCTGTATAGTGAAAAACTGTGACCTCGGGTTTGAAAATGCTGCCCGAGGCCGCAGGCTTCAAATTTCTGACGCACGTCAAAAGCAAAACGAGCCCATTTGAAATCGCTTTTAAGTCGTTAGTACGCACAATTTAGAGTAAAAGAAAGTTTTAAACTTTTACTTGCTATAAAAGTTAAGTACACTTGGTGATAAATCACGTAACAGTTTGGCAACAAAAACAACTTTAAATTTTAGCGGGCCGTACAGGAGAATACGGCCCGCTAAATTGACCAATCATAACGCGCGTACTAACTGGGAGATATAATAATGAACGTTAGCTAGCTCGAAGCTTCCGTGAACCTCCCATTCTCGTTTTTGAAATTGCTGTTAGTGTCAGTAGCTAGTTCTCGGCTACGTTTTCGAGTCATATGTGAGCGTTACAGTCGGCGTTACAGTTAATGAGGAAACTTACGCACGCAAGTTCAAGGACATGACTTGCTTTAAAGGAGCTACGTCATGGTTTGCGCATCTTGAAAAAAATTAGCCTAGTTTTCCAAGTTCGTCATTTGCAGTTCTTGTTAATCTTTGCCATCCTTAACGATCCTCATTCCGTTTTGATTTGTTCTTGCCTCTTAAGTGTTTTCGACCCTAGAACACGATCATTTCAAGGTTTTATTCTATTTAATGGCAACTCTTTACGACCCCAAAAATAACTCTAAAAATCGTGACGTAACTCCTAAAATGTTGTTTATTCTCGGGTTGCGTTATCGTTCAGACTATCGATGTTATCCCTAGAATTTTTTGTAAAACAGCTATATATCTTTGAAATACGAATGGTTTGTTTCGTCTTATTCCAGTGCGAAATATCGTATTTCAAACTCACATCTTGTAAAAGTATAGACTTGTCTCAAAAACGGCGATTGTTTGAAATCATCACGTGTTTAATTTTTTAGTGTTTTTAGTTTTTGTGTTTCTATTCATACGTTCGTCCTATTATTACCATACTGACTCGTTTTATGACAGTTTACCTTTGATATTATAAAGGAATAAAGGAAAGTCACCTGAATTAAACAAAACGTTCTGCTCACAGTAGTCACTCTAGTGCAATTTGCTCAGAAAAATTTTGAAATTGAATCTTGAATTTTGAATTTTGAATTTTTTTCCTTGATCCGATCCGTGATCCGGTCCGTGATCCGATCCGTGATCCGATCCGTGATCCGATCCGTGATCCGATCCGTGATCCGATCCGTGATCCGGTCCGATCCGATCCAGATTTTGTCGACGCCGGGTGCTAGGGTTATGCAAATGAGCTTTGACACGAGCAATAGCTATGTAAACACACTGACTGATTTTAATCTGTTCTCGCGTGCAATCCAAGGAGATACCCACCGGTTTGAACTTATACAACGGTTGATTAAGGTATGAAATTTACTGTGATGTGCTTTTTAGGCTTCATTTAGACCCAGCTTTTGAGATTTTTCCCGTCAAATTTGGCTAAATTTAAGTAGGTGATCAAAGGCCTCAGAGTAGGGTGTCTTCCAGCCTCGCTGGTAAGCTTAGAATTTTTCGAAAAGTTTCCATATTTCGTCAGTCAAAGTAATGAATGTACCTTAAAATTCGTATGAAAACGAAATTCCGTGAGCTGCATTTTAGGCGACGTAGCACGCTTCACAAAATCGGTGAATTTTGCCTTTCTGATCACGGTCAGCAACCTCAGTTCGGCCAAAATTCAATTTTGTCTCATAGCAAAGCAAAAATACGGAATTGGAAAATAATAAATTGCTTTTATATATATATGTGTCAAACCCTTTTCACTGACAAAAAATGAAGGAAAATTATTTTTGGTCCCGAAGTCGAGTAGACCGCTTTTAGCGGGACTGCCACTTAACTATTTTAATTAAGTGGGCGATTGATCTATCGCTCGCGCGATCGATCAACCAAACAGTCCGATATATAATTATATAACGTGTTAAAACGCTTAGCAAAAGAAACAACCTTCATAAGATATAGTCCTGTTTAAAATTATTTATGTAAGCTTTTCCCATACAGTCGGCTATAAAACATGGACAAAATGTTCCATGATTTCCTTCCAAACCTTAACCTATTTAGGAAAATTGACGTATAACGCCACACTTATTTGTGTTCACAATATCTGTCATACGCAATAATTCATCTAGGTACCACTAAATATCACAAAATTGAGCCTTGAATTCCTGTAAGATGTTTGTATATTTTTAAAATGAACAAGAGCTTTTGATAACCATTAACGTTAATTTCGGTCTTAACGAAAGGCACGTATCAGGTAAAGTGATCTGCATTTATTACATCTCGATAGATGACACAGGGATGTCTCTTTATGGCATTTGGTCCCATTCCTCTCCTCGCCCCCAGTTCCCTTTTCCTCCAGCTGCTATCAGCTTATTACGCTTCTTTCGTGTTGTTGGGTATGTTTATATTTTTCCTCTTTCCTGTTCGCTGCGTTTATTTCATTGCTTGAAGTTCCCTTATATTTTATCTCATGGAATATTCAGGTGAGCATGATATGTGTTCACACCACAAGCAAATCCTGAGGTACAGAAAATTTTCTGTGGTTTCAACTGAATTGTAGAAACGTAAATGGAAGTTTAGGAAAGCAAAAAATGCTATGAAAACAAGAAGTCGTAAGCGACGGTCTCGACAATTTTTCCGTGTTCTCCCCCGACTTGCACGAGTTATAGAAACACAGCTTTTAGTTCGCGTTCCTCTTTTAGCATATCTTGGGTATCTTTCTTACTCGATTATGGAATTTACAGTCACTTTGGAGCACATCATTTATCTGTGTCCCAAGTCTCTGAAAAGCGAAACATATGGCAATGGGAAAATTGAATTGAAAAGTTTTTTTAATATCAAAGGCACGAAAACTTTGTAATTTCAAGGTTTTAAAGGGATACTGTCTTTTAAAGGGATACTGTCGCCTGGCTGATTATGGAAAGTTCTATTTCCTGCAAATGCCACCAATAAATTGGATGAAAAGTCAGAGATTGTACAGAGCAAAATAGGACAAGTATTTTAGGGAAGAAGCTGGATTACAAGGATGGAGAAGAATTACGGTTGACTTTGTGACAGGATATCAAGAAACCGAAATTTACATTCCACTGAAATTTTGAATCTTGAAGTCCTTGTTTTAAGTCTTTATTCCAGAAACTATAACTCAGACCTTTTAATTAAATGCCGATGATTAGAAGATTTGAAATAAGGAACCTTGTCAAATAATAATTAAGGTGAAATCCTTTGCCCAACTCTTGCATTTGACGACTGATTGGAATACTTTACTAGATGTTGGAATTAGGAACAGTTCCGACATTTTTACTTCTAAAAGACGCCTTAGAGTATTTCTTAATTTTATTTTGTAATTTATACATTCTTAACTTTAACTTTGTAAATGTAGAACAGCTAACGTTTTCAGACTCTTAACTCTAAGCTTTTTTGGTATGCAGGCCTCTGAAAACCCCTGTTAAAATATCTCTATTATTACGTGACGTTATTATACCCTTGGTGCGCTTTTTTTAATCTTACCTAACAAGTCACACCGTTGCCCCCTCCCCCTCCCCCCCCCCCCCCCCAAGAATCTTTGATGGGCATTCTTCCAGGTAATTTGATAATCATTTCTCCGCAGAAATGGCAATTAACAAGTAAAAGGCAACAGATTGTGCGACAAAAAAAGACTTCTACATCATGAAAATGCTCTTCTTAGTGCTCTTGCTCCTGTGGAATGATAAGGAAGGTGCACACGCAACACAAGGTAAGCAAACGTATTGTGTCGATATGCCTTCTTTTCTAATTTTCTAATCGTAGTTGATGGTAACAGATGTAGCGGGAGACGAGGAGTTGTTGTATGAAAAAAAATTAAATTTCAATGAAAGAAATGCAGTAATAGACAGCTCCGAACGACTAGTAGATTTATAGCAAAACAGTTAGATTATTCGTTCTCGAATTCTATGGATGACAGTTGACAGCTGCGCCTCCGTAAACTATCTCGCGAGAGAAATTTCCAACTCATAATCTAATTCTTTATTATATATTAAAGCTTGTTATATATTAATTAAAAAAACTCAGCCTGTGCTATGGTAAGGAATATTGTTTGGAATACAATTCATCCAAACTGTTACGATATTGTGTTTACCTTACGGTTGCCATGGTAACGGGCCTTTGGTGACTAAGTTTCTCGCCTTTTTGTATGCTCTCGTGAGTTGTTAAAGAAAACAAAGAATTCTTTTTTTAAAATTTAAAAGATTTTCAAACGCCTCTTGAAAACAGTCTCCTTTCAGGCATGATTACTGATCAGTTAAATTTTATAATGTAGACAAATTAAACATAATAGTAGTTCTTGTTTTTATGTTTACAACGGGTTAGCTGCTCTGTGAATTCGAGATAAAATAAAATCATTTATGCGTGTATGTAAAAGCTGTCATAATGACATGATTGCCGTTGTTAACTGTGATAGGCCAGACCTCTTAAAAGAGCGTTTTCACATGACGTCACGGTAGCCATATTTGGTGTTCACAAACAATGCGAATAGACCTTTTTACCAATACGGCGGCCATTTTGAATTCTATTGTTTCAAATAGCTTTTATGGGATACCCAGGGGGCAAATACATACAAACTAATTTGCCTCCTGAGCATTCTATAATGGCTATTTGAAACAATAGAATTCAAAATGGTCGCCGTATCGATAAAAAGGTCTATTTCTTTCTTTTGGAAAGTGCAAACATCTCCTATTATTTGGGAAAGTCAATATGGCCGCCAAGACAACGCTTTTTAAATTAGGGACTCAAAATTAGGGCTGGGCCAAAAAAGTTTTTGGTCGTTTGGGCCTGAAGTATTGTCGTTAATAAGGGCAAAAGGAGGGGGGTGGGGTCGGTCCCCTAGGCAACTCTCTTGGAACTGCCACTTACAGACACTTAAAGTGTTAGTAGACATTTCAACCTAATGAAACTTGTTACTGTTAATTTTTCTGCTTAATTATTACACTCCCAAATGTGATGGGAACATCGTTGAAAGACGTTTGTGGCCAATAAAATGAAATAAGTGCATCATCATGACGTTGCATTACGCTAGAGTATCTGTAGCTATATGCATTCATATTACATTATCCTGTACTAATTTGGTGGCCAAAACATAAGCGCTTTGCCAGGTGCCGGCCTCTGAAGGGTTTAGGGTGAAGCATCCATGCAGTATTCATTCATGTTACATTATCCTGTACTAATTTGGTGGCCAAAGCATAAGCGCTTTGCTAGGTGTCGGCCTCTAAAGGGTTTAGGGTGAAACATCTAGGCAGTATTCAGTATTCGTGTTTTATGGTGTGGTGTTATCCTACGCATACCTGTCCTGCAATGTGTTTTCTCAAAGACAACTTATACACATATGTAATATATATAATATATTTATACCTTTCCTTAAACAGGATGTGGTTCGGTGGTTAATAACACACTAAAAAGTCCTAGATATCCTAGCAGATACCTACCCAATATGGACTGCAGTTATACGGTCGCCATTCCACGCAATGGGACGATGATCATTTCTTTCATCGATTTTGAATTGGAGGATGACTCATTATGCGAGTAAGCACATAGCTGTTACTTTAAGCATTTATACCTACTGCTGTCTACAACACGATCTGTGAATTCCTTTAATTTGTCAAGAATTCATTGGAGTGAATGAAACTTGATGAGACTGTTCTTGTTTTATAACAAAGGACAACACATCAGAAAATAGTTACAAGGCTTATTTATAATATTCAGTGAACTCGGATCGAATCTTGAACTCTTATAATGTCTCTGACGGGGGGGCGGGGGAGGTGGAGTGGAGAGGATGCACACGTAACTCTGGTTAATTTAGTATAGTTTAGTTTAATGAGTTCGTCACCAAAATACAAGAACAAATAAATTCAAATAGACAAACAACTAACTTTCAAATGGGCAAATAAATTCAAAATAGTACGGGATGTGATGTGACGGGGGACAGAAACAGAACTAGAGTCCCAGTTGCTATCTAAACCCATACTATACTCAACATACACTAATATGGACAATCAAAATAAGTACAAGGAACTAAAAATGTGATAAATATGTAAATTATTGTATAAGTATCAAACCTTGTTAGTTTCTAGCGTAGAGGACTGTTAAGTTCCTCGCTTTAATAAATGTGCTGTTTTCAACTAAAAGACAGTCAAATGTTATGAAAAGTTGTTTAATAACATCTGTTAATAAATTGAAACTCTTCACATAATTTCTTGACAAATTAAAGGGAGGGTTTCACGGCTCGGCACATGCGCAAGCTACAGCGTTAATCATTCAATTTCATTGTTTATAAAACAATTGGAAGCGTGCAAATGACTCTTGCAGGAAATTTGCCTTTAAAAATTTCACGGTCAGTCACGAAAACATGACGATATAGGTGTGATTTCTCACTGAAATTCCTTTCGTATGTTCAAACTCCATGCATAAAGTACATTTTCGTTTTCCTATCGACAAGATGTATTGCGGAAATCACAGACTATAATTTGGCGAAAGCTTAATGATAGCCTTTGAGTAGCTACACGGTTACACGAAGGAGCTAGGAGAATGACCTGGTGTCCACATTTTATGGAAGATGTAAACGGATTTAGACAGAAAAAGGGGATTTTGGACTTGAACATCAAATTTGTTATTCGGGCCGAACCGTTTACTCTGGAACAGACCAAGGAGTTATGTACTCGCATCTGATTGGTTTATAAACTATGGAATTGGGTGGGGTTACGTCACAACTTGCACATGCGTCGAACCGTGCAACTGTCCCTTTAATCATTGAATCGTATGCTGAACACTGTGTAAATGGTAATGACGATAAACTAAACACAGTTGTGAAGTGAAATTGTAAGCATGATAGTGGCGCGTTATATGTAATGGATATAGATACTGCTCAATTCCAAAACTGCAGCAAATGGCCCTTACATGCCTTTACATCATAGTAAGCAGAGCATCTGAATTCATGGTTTGAGCTGCTGCGTTTAGTTTCAGGGATCAAGGAGCCATTTTGAAAGCTCTGTGCATATAAAGCATCTGCGTTCCAGTGGGATAGAAAAGAATAAAAGCTGTTCTCCGCTTTGCCAGCCTGACATCTTGTCCATCGTTGGCGTGTTACTTTGCTCCGAGATATAGATCTAATTAGACAAAATGCGGAAATGAAAGAAACCGTGGTATATCGTCACATCCGTCATTGGTATATGTGTGTTATCAGTCCGTACAAAAAAAGTGCCAATATTATCCGAATACGGTCCCGACCAAGCTTGGCTAAAGGAATTGAAATCTCTGATTGCTTTATCTTAGTTAATGGCCCTTTGAACTAACTGAGTCGTGTAATAACGGCCAATTGTTTCCGTTTCTTATGCACAGCCATGACTATCTAGAGATTGTTAATGACGGAAGAATGGTTGGTAAGTACTGTGGCCATAGGACTGGGCAGAATATTCTTTTAACTGGAGACCAGATATTGATCAAATTCCACTCAGACGATAGCGAAGAAGAAAGGGGATTCCTGATACATTTCACTTCTGGTCCACACGTTAAGTATATACGTACTTTTCCTGATTTCTAATGTTTGTAATATAATAAAGATGGAGCACTAGCATCTGTGCCACATTAGACAACTGTTAACTGACCTATGTATCGAATGTAGCATGGCTTAGTAGTTACACTTCGCCAAACTACGATTACGTCTCAGTCAGAGAGTCGCCTTAAATCACAGCGAAATCTCTAAGGTAAACTCTGAAAGTATGTTCAGCTGTATTATTTAAGGTATCGGTGCTATCGGTGTCATATTTAAAAACATAAATAAACAATAGTTTCCATTTGGCGCAGAAATATGCTCAGATATTTGTCGGCAGGCATTATCTGTTCCGAGAAGCGACCATTTTTCCTAGAGCGTAGCTCGAGGAAAACTGTGACCTTCGAGGAACAGATAATGTCCAAGGACAAATATGCGAGCATATTTTCGCACCAAATGGAGGTTATTGTGTTTATTATCCTTCAAAACTTTTTCGTAACACGCGCAGTTTTGAAAATTGGAGAATATTCTCGGATATGTACGGCGCCGCAAATGATCCCGGCCCGCAAATGATCCCCAAATTGTACCGCAAATGATCCCGGGACCGGAAATGATCCCCAGATTGTACCATAAATGATCCCGGACCGGAAATGGTTGCCTCGCCATAAAATTTGGAAATGTGAGGACTCGGAATTTGGACAGTTGATTTTAAATTTATGCAATCGTTTTTGTTATGTAAAACTTTTTTTTTTATGTAAAACTCAGAAAACCGTGAAAATTTGTATTTGATTCCAAAAGGTTAATTTGGTACTGAACCAATCACTATAAAGTTCAGGACACGCGAGTAAACCTCAAAACCACAACCAATAGGCCACGTTCGATATATCAATATTCTAACATCGATCCAAGGCTCTTGGGTCAAAATTGCAAATTGTTTAAGTTTCCTTTGGTTTTCAATTCCCAAAGGAAACTTGGATACAAAGAAAACACCAGCAAACATAGAAGTTTGTCCTGAAAGCCTCGGAGCCATGTTAGAACATTGATATATCGAACGTGGCCTATTGCCGCAGGTGTTTGCGGTTTAGTTTTCTCACGCTTAATGGGCTTTTTCCTTGCTACACAATAATAATCCTTAAATACTTCTGGTTTTCAGGGTTTTCTGAGTTTCACAGTAATAATACAATTTGTTGATACAACAGTTATCATATGAAACGCACGAAAATGTGCAGTATGAACGATTTGAATGCAAATTTCACAACTTTAAAAATGATATCCCAACGTTACGAAATCCTGTGTTTGAAGTTTGTAGTTTAGCTGGATCCTTCCCTGAATGACATTATTGGGTCCGGGCATGAGATGTATGATAACACGGGATGTTCGCTATATCCTCAAATTTGGAGACAACTGAGAATTCCCAATTGGATTGACTACATTTTTACTACGGTAACTAGCAAGAAGGAATCTTAGAGACCTTCGTGGGAGCCCGTGTCCATCTAGGACGCAAGTATAAGAAGTGTACAGGGAAAAGTTCAAACGGTTAATTAGATGGCAGAGGCATCTTCGAAGATTCATGTTTCTTTTTGCAGTACGTTTCCTAAACGAAACATTTATGCAGTCGACACATGACAATTTAGTATTTTGCGCAGTATGAGAAATGTTTTTTTTATTGCTGCTTGTATGCCTGAGGTTCTGGTCTTTTCTTCACCTAGGATATTTAAGAAAATATGTATCCATTCATAGACTTTTCATGGAGTCCACGCCATTCCTAACTTTTTGCGGTGAAATCAGTTCCGGTCCCGGGATCATTTGCGGTACAATTTGGGGATCATTTGCGGTACGGGGATCATTTGCGGGTCGGGATCAATTGCGGGGCCGTACATATAATCCCGAGTTTTGGCTGGGAAATATTCGGTCACGTGACGTGTTTAGACCAATCCCGCGCGAGCAAAAATATTTGACGGATTATAACAAGTAACAACAAGTAAAATTACACCCTTACAGTCTCTTTTAAAAATATTATTTTGTGGTTTTTCGTTTTTGGTTTGTAAGCCTGAAGAGTGGGACTGGGACATCATGACATCATGTCGTCATATGACGCCTAAACGCTGTCACGTTTAAAAATGTCCACTATCTCTTTTTGTTTATTATTGACAGTTTCCCGTTTCACAAATACTCATTACAACAATCATTACCTAAGACAATTTACAGAGTTACAAATTATTATTCCATAAGACAGAAACTGCCATACATCAAAATTCACACACAACAAACACTACACTGCAGGCAGCTCTTTGCAATAAATGAATAGCGAAATACTTCAGGAAATCTACAAAGGTTTTTTCTAGAATTGCATCCCATCTTTTCCTGATAGTTGCGATTTTCTCATTTTGTTTTGTTATAGATTCTTCGGTTTCTAACTTAATTTTAACTTTCTTTAGAAACATAGCAAAATCAGGGTATCACCATCTGGAATTTCAAAACCATTACGAAATGTCATTGTAAGGATAATTTTGGAATAAAGTCTTTATAACATCCAAAATCTCAAAAGAATATGTACCTATTGAGCACCTTTAGAGATGTCTCACGTCCAAGCAGTGTAGCGCGTCCGGTGTAAACTGTAGGTACCTAAACCTCTATATCAAATTAAAGCTTATAGAGCTGGCTAGCTATCAAACTATACAAAGAATTTTGAAATACAATAAATTGTCGAATTTTTCACAACCTCTAAACGTGAGCATCCGAATCCCCATTTGGGTCCCTTTTGAAAGCTACAAGTCAAAGGGAATTTGTTCGTTTGCCCTCAAACTTGGACGGTAGCTAGTTTGACAAATAAACAACAAAAACGTTTCTAAAAAAAAAACGTTTAATATGTTTATCACCGCTATTTGTGTTTTATTCCTCGTTAAACTGCGATGGCCCAAGAACAAAAGCCTTTATAAAAACGTTTCTGCCAATTTTTTATTTCCAAAAGGTTTTTCTCCGAGAGCGATTTTCTACGATTACTCCACATTTTTAAACCTTTTTTCTAAATGTCCCGTAACCTTTCATAGAAATTGAATATGGCAAATCGCAGACATAAGTTTTTTAGTACTTTGGGTCCGGAAACTGATGGACAAATTAAATAAGTGAAAAACAAAATTCGCATTGACCGTTTGAAAAGGTGTTTTGGACGCTCGCACTTAATTGGAGGCAAAAAATTCGTCAATTCATTTTATTTAAAAATTGTTGGTACACGCTTATTTAAAATTTAAGAGAAGACGGGGTGCCCTAATCGAGGGGGGCGCTTATTGAATTTTTCCCAGATATGACTGTTTTTTTTTTTTTTTGTAATATATGTGTCAGTCTCTTAAAGGTCTAAGAAGGATTTTCTCTCTCTTGAAGAACTACGTATTACTAGTATAACCCCTTGAGCCGGTCTAGGCCTGCTGCACAAGCTTGGTTGGGCTTTGGAGCAATGAATCAGCAGATCTTCACTACCATCCGTTGCAACAGCAATGTGCAGTGCTTGAATAAGTCAATAAGCACTTGCTTTTGATTGAACACGACTAAAGCTATACATCCTTTGTTGTCTCAGTACTCGTCCATAAAACAGGGGGAGGGGATGGGGGTTCTTATTCGAGGGGAGGCGCTTATTATAAATTTTGGCTGATAGGAGGGGGGCACATTCGAACGGGACGCTTATTTGACGGGAGGCGTTAATTTGAGGATTTCCGGTAGTTGAGGCAGCTCTATAAGCGTTAATTTGATATGGGGGTTTAGGTATCTACAGTGTAAACCGGACGCGCTACATCGCTTAGACGTTAGACACCTCTATTTCTAAACCAAAAGGCGATGACCAAGATTATATTTCACAGACTCCGTTCGAAATATATGAGACAATAAATCGTAGGAATTTCCCGGTTAGTGCTTCAAACCACTTTTTAGCGCCAACAGAAGGGCGAACCCCCCTAAAGCAACGATAAAAGAGGCTTGGGTATACCCACAAGGCCCTGGGACCTAGATCTCGTGGTCCCATAATGCTTCGGTGACTTTTTTCCTTGTGCTTCAAACCATTCGGTAAGTATTTCGCTTTTGCCCTGCTTTTTTGCAAATTCTCACCGTTTTTTAGGCTATACGTCTGTGTTTTTACACAAAGGTTTCTTTTAGGTGATATTTGTCGCTTTTCAGGATATTTAAAATCACTGAACATGTCCCATAGAAGACACAAGTCGCGTGAAAGGTCTCGCTCTCGGTCGCCATCTTCCCGCCAAAACTCTGTTTCGTCGCCTGACCTACATCATGAAGGGTCCCCGCCGAAACGGCACAAGGAGGAAAACGATTCCCTTCGGAAGATTCTTCAGTCGATTGAACGTCTTTCCAACCGAATAGACACGTTTGAGTCCCGAGCAAATCAGCCAGAAACTATTGCAGACACTTTTGATGATGCTTTGTCGATTTTAGCTGGTTAAACGTCAGGCTTGGAGATTAGCGAATCTTTGGCGACCGAAGCGTCTTTTAAGACTGCTACCACGCCCGTTAGGGCACCCATAGAGCCTATTAAGGCGCCCGTAGAGCCTATTCAGGCACCCGTAGCGCCTGCTAAGGTACCAACAGAGTCTATTAAGACATCTGACGAAGCTGAAAACTCAACGAAATCTAGTGACGATCATGAGCTGTTCGACCCAGTTGCCAAGTCAACTTCCCGGAAACCATTAGCTTCTTTCTCCAAGTTTCTGGATACTAATTTTCGGAGATACTAATTATCTTTTATCTTACCAGAAATCTCTTGTTATTTTGGATGACTGGGCAACTCCTGAAGTGGATGCACTCTCTGCTCCAAAACTCGATCAACAATTTAAAGTGAAAACGTTTGTACAAGAAAGGGATAAGGAAATGTTTAATGTTCAGTGTGCGTTCTTAATTGCCATGCACAGGCCCACTTTGTGGCCTTCATGATTGTATCGAAAATGATTCAGCTCCACCTTATGAGGAAATTAAGGTAGCTTTTGAACAAGCTCTTTGCCTTTTAGGCTCAGCCAATGCTCAGCTGTCTATTCTGAGACGACAGAGAGTCCTTGCAGCCATAAACCGTTCGACGACAAACCTCGCGGAACTACCTCTGCCTAATGCAAAATTATGGCTATTTAGAGATGATTTCCCCTCCTTGGCCTCAAAGCAGTCCGAGTTGTCAGGGGATCTCACAAAACATTTGGCACAGACTACAGGGAAATCCTTTTCTAGACGTAGTAACAGTTCCCAGTCTCAAAGCAGACATCGAGGAGACACCTTTGACAAGTATCAATCTACTGGGTATTCAAACCGTTCTAAATCTCAGTCAAATTACCATGGGCCTCATTCAAAAAACGGGCTTTTTCGTCCCCCTCCCCAGAAGGGACGTCAGCCAGACTCTCAGAGTGCATAGTGTCTTGGAGAACCCTAACATCGGACCCCAGATTCTCTCATTTGTTTCAGGTTACAAGATAAGTTTCCTCAAAACTCCTTTTCAAAAGTCTCCACCAATTATCCAAACATCGGGTCAGGAGGCACTCCTAATATCCTAGGAAGTGAACGAGTTATTGCAATAAGGGGCCATACATAATACCCCTTTTACCAGAGATGGTTTTTACAGCCGCCTGTTTCCTGCGTCCGGTGATAGACCTACGTTCTTTGAACAAGTTCATTGTAAACGAGCATTTCCAGACGGAAAACCTCAGTTGCCTAAAGACGTTACTTTTACCAGAGATTTTTTGACAAAAGCAGACTGTCAACATCAAGAATTTGCGAACGGGACTCTGGGCGTGGTGCTCAACGAGTTTGCCTTTGAATTCTAAAGGTCTCTGAAGAGTCTCTTGGCCGAGACGAAACGCCGCGTCAGACTAGCCACGAAAATTTCACAAGTATTTGACAATTATTTGCTTTTGTATAAATTTAACTCGTGAACGTACGGTTGGGAATCCTTCTGCGATAGAGGGCCAGACTGTCAACATCAAGAATTTGCGAACGGGACTTTGGGCGTGATGCTCAACGAGTTTACCTTTGAATTCTAAAGGTCTCTGAAGAGTCTCTTGGCCGAGACGAAACGCCGCGTCAGACTAGCCACGAACATTTCACAAGTATTTAACAATGGAGGAAGCTGTGAAAAATACTCAGCTGGTAGTGACTCTCCTTCAGTCTCTGTAAGAGCCAATTTCCAACTCCCTCGGTTTCAATATGCAAGATTCACTCTAGTTCACTGACTTTAATTCGACTAACACTCCAATAAGACCCTCCTGTTTGCTTGTACATAATTCCATCAATCGTCCGCGGCTTTATCCGTCTTATCCGTCTTATCCGTCGTTACTTCGAGTGAATCGCATACACAACTGCAACGTTTGCTGACGTTTGCCATTACATGCACACTCGAAAAGATCACGTGACTTAAACGCGGGAACTAAACGGCGGGAAAAATACATATTCCCATACATATTTAAATAACAAGCGTCAATATCAATGTCAATGTCCTTGTTCACGGTGTCTCTCAATCACGGCTGAGAATTCTCGATTCTTCCAATAAGCAAAGTTTCCGTATGGGTCGCACCAGCTCCGGTTTTGACTTCCACAGTTCGCACAAACCCATCTCTTTCGCGAACTACTTTGACGACTCGGCCCATGCGCCACTGCCCTCTTGGCAACGGCTCATCTACAAGAAGCACAAGATCTCCAACTTCTGCGTTTCGGCGGGGTCTGTCCCATTTCTGTCTCTCCTGTAAGGCTGGAACATACTCTTTCAACCATCTCTTCCAGAAATGGTCAGCCAAAATATGCATCTGTCGCCACTTCTTTCTAACAAAGACATCTTCTTTCACAAAGGATCCCGGCGTTAAGGTGTGGACAGGTCTCTGCAGCAACACGGGGTTGGGGGTTAAAGGTTCACAATCGTTTGGATCATCAGAGGCAGGAGCAAGCGGCCTGGAATTTAAAATCAACTCAACCTCGTTAAGGACCGTTGTTAACACCTCTTCGTCAACGAGGCCTTTCCCAAGAATAGCCTTCAGGGCTGTACGGGTGCTGCGTATCAGTCTTTCCCAGACCCCACTGGTGTGTGAAGCCCTTGGCGGTTGGAACATCCACTGACATCCCTTCTGGTGCAGTTCGTCTTGGATTTGTTTCTGGTTCCAGCCTTTAATGGCAGTTGTGATCTCCTTTTCAGCGCCAACGAAGTTAGACCCGTTGTCAGAGTAAATACACTTGGGTAGACCTCTTCGATTGATAAATCTTCTGAAAACGTTAATGAAGCAATCTGTTTCCAGGGAAGTAGCCACCTCCAGATGAACTGCTCTAGAGTTCAAACAAGTAAATATGGCACCCCATCTCTTGACCACTGATCTTCCCTCTTGACATTTAGTGGGCCAAAGTAGTCGACTCCAGTATACGTGAAACATGGCTCATAGGCTGTGATACGAAATGCAGGTAAGGTGGCCATCATCTGCTCCATCCTAACTGCCCTCTGTTTCTTGCACGTAAGGCATGATCGTACAACCTTGCGCGCGGCAGACCTTCCTTTGGGTATCCAAAACTGTTCCCTTAACTGTGCCAATATGTGATCCTGAACAGCATGAGCTAGCTTCTGGTGAAATGCTTGGCGCAGCAATTGAGTCACATGATGTTTTGGGGGAACATAGGGAACTTGGCTTCCAGTGCAATGTGTGCTTCAGAAATGCGGTCTCCAACTCTCAAAATACCATTTACTAACACTGGCCGCAGCCTAACAATTCCACTCGAGCTCTTGACGTTCCCTCGTTTTTTCAAGTCTCCAATTTCTTCTTGATAAACTTCATTTTGCACGAGCTTCACTATGGCTTTGGTTGCTCTCTCCAAATCCTCTGTTGTTAGGTACTTGACACTGTCGTCCACGTTGTTGTCTCTACGATGCTGCAGGTATGCTTTGAATTTCAACAACCAGGTTACCTTCTTCTGCAGCACTGTCCAAGAAGAGTGCCTCACAAGTAGTTCATGCAACTTGCCCAAAGCCGTCAAGGTGAATATGGCCTTCTCGTTCTTGACTTCCAAGTCATCCTCTGGCAGTTCACCAAAATCTGCTTGGGGCCATTCTTCCTCAGGTTCTGACAAAAATGCGGTACCGCTAAACCATCTCTCACTGCTTAGAAACTGGTGTGCTGAAAGCCCACGAGATGCATCATCTGCTGGGTTAAGGGATCCTGGACAGTCTCTCCACTGACTCGGCTTAGACACATCCCTGGTCTCGGAAACTCGATTTGCAACGTATGTCTTGAATCTACGAGATTCATTGTTGATGTACTGCAAAGTGATCTTGGAATCTGTCCAAAAGGATGTCGAGGAAATATTCAAATCAATCTCCTTTAGGATCATTGCATGAGCACGTACTGCAATTGTGGCAGCCTGCAGCTCTAGCCTTGGCACGGAGACATACTGTAGAGGAGCGGTGCGGCTCTTGGCCGTGATGAAGGAACAACTCACGGTTCCGTCCTCAGCTTGTTTTCTCAAATATGAGACAGTTCCGTACCCATATTCTGACGCATCACTGAAATGGTGGAGTTGAAATGACGCGCTGGTTGAACAGCCACCAGGAAAGTAACAACGAGGGATGCTTACTTGACTAAGGAATACCAACTCTTCCTTTCACTTCTTCTAGCCTTTCAACAAGTCCTCTGGTAACTTGTCGTCCCAATGGAGCTTCAACTGCCAAGTCTTCGTCATCACTCTTTTAGTGGGAAGCAGGACTGGTCCAAACATGCCGAGTGGATCAAAGGTGGAGCTTATCGTTGACAAACATCCTCGCCTTGTGTCCTCATTCAACTGTTTCTGTGGCAGCAATACCTTTACCCCAAATGAATCCGTTTCAGTGTTCCACTGCAGCCCAAGCGCTCTTTCAATGGGGAGCTTATCAAGATCAAGATTCTTGACAGTTCTTTCCTCCGCGGGAATGGCAGCCAATACCTCTTTGATGTTGGACACGAATTTCGTCAGGCGAAAGTTGCCTTTCTTCAACAACTGTATCAACTGCAGTGAGGCTTTAATTGCTCGTTCGGTGGTGGGCACGGAAAACAAGCAATCGTCCACATAGAAATTCTTAGATACGATATCACACACTTCCTTGCTAAACTCAGTTTTGTTATCGATAGTTGTCCGCTGTAGAGCCCAAGCAGCAATACATGGAGAATCTGCCTTTCCAAACAAATGGACAGTCATCCTGTGGTCACTTGGCGGCTCATCCATTCCTTCACTCCACCACAAGAATCGTAAGGCTTAAGCATCCTCCTCTGCACAAGCTAGTCTGTGAAACATACTCTCAATGTCAGAAGCCACAGCTACCTCATCCTTCCTAAACTGAAACAGCACTTCAATGAGTGAGTTGTTCAGCTGTGGGTCCTGGAGCAGTTGTTTATTAAGCGAGGTTCCACCATACTCTGCAGCTGCATCATACACTACTCGCACTTTAGCCTTGTTGGGGTTGATCACACCATGGTGCGGAAGATACCATGTGCGGTTACTGGTGGTGGATGCTTCTTCTTTAGACAACTTGACAGCATACCCTTTGACAACATAGTCATTCATCACTGCTCTGTATTGCTCACCAAACTCTGGATCTCGATCAAACCGTTTCTTTAACTGCTTCAATCTCTTCTCTGCTAAGAGTCGGTTGTTCGGCAGATGGCAGTCGTCATCTCGCCACAGGAGGCCAACTTTATATCTCCCATTCTTCAGCCTGGTTGTCCCTTCCAATATTTTCAGCGCCCTGTTGTCTTCAACACTGTTCGCACTGTCACCATCATTTCCAAATCCGTACGACTCAGAAGCCCAAAACTTCTCTACTTGCTGGTGGAGTTGCATGGTTGACTCATCCTCAGCCCAGTCAAATTCAAAAACAGAAAGTGCAACTGGCTTGCTGTCATCTTCCTTTCTGTTTGTTGGCCCAGCTACACACCATCCAAATGGTGTCTTCGATGCATACGGCTCGGACTGAGGATTGTCTCCCCAACAGTAATGCAGCACTATGTGAGCCTGTGGCACGTCCTGACCAATGAGGACTGAGATTTCGTTCAAGTCCACTGGGACATTCGGAAACTCCAAGTCCTTAAGGTGGGACCATTCTGACAGATCCAGCTTATCTGGGCAGTATCAGTCTGACACATTTAAACTCTCTACTGTCAAAGCATGATGGACTGGGAAGCAGGGTCCATCTTGATCAGCTGGGCGGACCAGGAAGCTAACTTTGGCTAATTCACAGTCATGATTCTTCTGAGTCACAGTATTGATGCTTACCTTCTCGGTAGTACCTTGAAGTTTCAGTTTTTCTGCAAGTTGTGACGTAATCATGGAACAAACAGCAGCTGTGTCTAGCAGACCATAAGTAGAAACAATGGCTCCATTGTCAGCAGCGACACACAGGGGTACTACTTTCAGCAGCACAAAACTTCGCTTTGAATTCTCCATAGTTGCGTTGTCTACACTCAGGTCAGTCCTTGCAGGAATACTCTGATCAACATTCCTTTCAGTTTCGCTGACTTCATGCGGAATCACCCCAGGTGCATGTAACAGTGAATGGTGACTTAAGGGGTGAGCACAGTCCTTTTCCATACAACTGTTCTTTTCAGGACACCTCTTTCGCACATGAGAAGTAGCTAGACAACGGTAACACAGTGCATTAGTTCTTGCAAACCGTCGCCGCCAACTTAAACTCTTTGTCGGAAAGACTGAACACCTCGAAATTCTATGCTTTCCCTTGCAAACCTTACAAACTTCACCTCGGCTCCGGCCACTTCCAGCCACTGGATCATCTTCCGCTGGTAAGACCTCTCTCGTCCCTTGATTAATACTAGCATCTGCTACAGCACCCTCCGTTGTCATGGTGGTAATTGTTGTCTCACTCGCTGGTTTCAACATGAAGGGTCGTTTCTTGGATCTGTTACCACTGCCAACTCTTGCCGTCAGGGTGCTTGATCCTCCATACACCGGATCATTCTCGGTTTGTGACTCTCCAGTAATGAATGCAGAAAGCTCTTTCAGTGTTGGCTCCTTGCTACCTGTCCTTTCACGGTACCACTTAGCTGACTTTCTCCATTTAGCCTGCAAGGGGTCCGGTAGACGGTCAAAAATTTGTCGCATATTGGTAGTACAATCAAGCTCATTTAACTGCAATTCGATCATTGCTCAGCAACAGTTCTGAAGTTTGTGGAATGAGTTAAAAGAGCCACACTGTCACCATTTCTTAATTTGGGACCACTAATAACAGAAGATTTAAGTGCCTCAACAATCATAGCATTTTGTCCAAACCTCTGCTTCAGCATCTGTAGAGCCAGATGACAACCATTTGGTAGGCCTTGGTAGTTCTCAATATTTTCCCTCGCTTTCCCAGTTGTGTAAGTCATTAAATAGTTCATTTTCTCACTGTCAGTTAGTGAGGCTCTATTCTCTACTTGATCTCTGAAATTAGCTCTAAACCTTAGGTACCGAGATGGATCACCATCAAATGGAGTGGGTGCAGGTGGTGGCTGCATCATTCTGAGCTCCATCTTTGCCCAGAAGTCTGCTCGAGGTTCGTAGTTGGTCTTCGCAATGTTGTAAGAGTCTCCTTCAGCTGCAACTTGGTTCACAGTATCTCCACTGCTATTAACAATGTCTTGCTGCAAGGGAGTGGTTGGCAAAGTAAATTCTGCTGCCTTTGTATTTAAGGCACCTTTCTGTTCAGTAATTCACCATGTGCTCTGGGACTGCTGTGCCCTTCCTTGACAAACGTTTCCTGTGGGTGTAGTCCATGCGACGCCCAGGGTCATCGGAGCCCAAATACTGCTCCTCATCTTCTTTAATCGCATCTTCAAAGACTTTGCTAATAGCAGCGGAAGCAGCAAAATCTGCTCTGAGCCTTGCCCTTTCTACTTCTTTCCTCGCAGCTTCAACATTATCAAGTTCAGCAATCCTCACTTCTAACTCTGCTTGCCTTGCCTTAACTTGGAGAGCCCTTGCTCTTGGGGAAGTGCTTGACGCTTGTGAAACTTTAGAGCTCTTTTTTGCGCTCGATTTAGTAGACTTCCGTTCCTCATGACTGCGTCGACCAGCATCAATCATCCATTTCTGGACAGTTTCACGAATAAGTTCTACTTCAGTATAGAGGTTGTCATACACTTGAGTGTCAGGTATTTGTTCTTCTTGAGTAAGAAGTTCTTGTATCTCCTCATGAAGATCACCAAACTCTTTAAAACTCTCATTAAATTTCACAGATCCCTTACCGACCAGCTACAAATTTTTGTCAAGTCCCATAAGTGTTCCAATGTTGGCAAACCGTGACTGTATTTCTCTTTTGAGCTTGTTTCTTTCCCTTTTTCGTTCACTGAGCCGATAAGCTTTGCCTTTTTCGGTTAGCTTGGGTTGTCTTCTTTCAATAACATTCCGGTCCAATTCCAAGTTTACTTCTCCATTCCCACTTTTCCCTGAAACACTCACATCATCTTCCACAACAGAATCGATCCCTCCATTTTCTCTTGTAGAATAGCCCGACTCTTTTCCATGGGCTCCTAACATTGTAGAATAAGCCTGAGGCCAATGCATCGCCTTCTCATCTGGAGTTTCCGTGTGTTCATGTGCGGTGGTTCGGCCATCGTCGCTCGTAAGATCCCACATCGACATCGTAAACAATCAATTTCCAAGTTGCAGTTTCGACAAAGAAATCCTTCGCCACACACATGTAGGGTGAGGGTTCTGACACAGCAGTGATCAAGGGGAAGAGAACGGGCAAAATAAGCTTACCACGCTTAACTTCCCTCACAAGTATCGGGAAGTTAAGCGTGGTAAGCTTATTTTGCCCGTTCTCTTCCCTTGATCACCGCTGTGACCAGAACCCTCACCTTACATGTGTGTGTCATGCAAACAGTATAACAATAAAATCGCGCGAGCGGTCCAGCGGTTGTCGAAAGTGCGAACAAATATAGGAGCGCATTTTTCGACAACCAATTTCTGCTACCAGAACCCTCATCTTACATGCGTGTGCCAGCAAACAGTAACAAAATTGGGTGACATCGCGGGTCGCGCGTAATATCACGAGCATTTTTTTGTCACTCAGGTGCGAAATACTCGTGGGCGAGAAACGCAAACAAGTGGAAACAGACGAGCATGTTTTTATAATATGCAAACAAAACTGTTTGCTTTTAAAAGTCAGTTCGAAGGGGAGGGGTTCAGTTCGGCTTCAAATCTGCTGCGGATGTCTTTCTCCCGCGGTGTAACGCAATCATCTATTTTTTAAAACACTAAGAGATAGTTTTGTGTTTTTTCGCTCAAAATTTAGTTCAAATTTGTGCTTTAATCCGCAAGTTTTTTTCTATATTCTTCCCGAACCTAGTCCCGAACCTGGTTTCTTATTTTTTCAATATCTGGCTTGATTGGATTTGTTTGTATTTGCGCAAAGTTTGAGCGTAAAGTCTCTTTAAGTTGGCGATATTTCTGCATTTCACGTGTGATCAGTTGAAACTCCGTGTCAGAAACCCGATTATCATTCAGAGCTTGTGAGACAGAGCAGTTTATCGAGTCACGTTTTGCAATAGCCAGAGAATGGATTCTCGAGTGTTTATTAACCTTGCGTTCAAGCTTCTTGTTGACAACGGACAGGCCAGTGGAAACCGCGCCAGATAAAGCTGCTATCCCGGCAACAGGCGCGCCGATAACAATTCCAACACCAGTGAGTGATGTTGCAACAGTCCCAGAAGACAGAGCTGCCGTGACAGCGCCAAGGCCAACCACGGAATAGTGAAGCGCTTTCCGGGCTTTTTTATATTTTTTCAACGCAAGCCTGTAATGCTCAACCTCAGCAGATATTTCTTTTTCAATTTTACTTATCTCAGTTAGCCGGAAATTCTCGGCATTTGTCGTTTCGGGAAGGCTTGGATAGATTCTTCTTTCATTCTCGGCAGGCGGCGCGCTTGGTGTTAACACATTTGCAGAAGACATTGCGTATATAAAGAAATTTAATTTAACTCTAATTCAAAAAGAAGCGGGAAGCCTTTGAAATCAAAGAGTTCGCCATTTTCATCTTTCACGCTAATGGTGATGCTATTTATAAACTCGCCTGTAGAGCAGTCTCGCAAAACCTGTTGCGGAGAACCCTGGTAGCTCACCTTTTCATAAGGCTTCCCTTTCACATCAAACAGGGCTAAGACGTCTGACCTTTTGCCATTGAACAGATTACGTTCTGTGTCGATCAAATCACAATGAATGAAATATGTCGTTGGAGCTGTAAGCCTTTTTACGAATGTTAGAAGCTTCAAATTTCGCCTAATACCAAGCAAATTGGCTAAATCGCGATCAAGTTCAATCGGTTTTAACCCAAAATTTTTTATTACAAGCTGGCCAGCAGGTTGATTTATTTCTGTTTCCAACTTATAGCTATATTTTGCGAACAGACCGTTCATTTCTTTTGCCAAGCTTTCTAAATTATAATGGCCTGGGGTTATTTTACTAACTGACAAAGCTATATCTTTGTTTTTATCTCCCAAGGAGCCTGAACCGTCTTTTTTCAGTGTCCCAGCTGTTGAATAAACTGCAAGATATTAGTTTCATGAACTGTACTTTCGGTATCGGTTCTTCAAAAGATATTGTACCTCCGTTCTGTTGCGTGACAATAGTGAGAACAACCATTTTTATATTTAACAAACAAAATTGTGTTCAAATATGATGGAGAATTTGTGGAACTCTCCTGAGGTTTTGAAAAAAGCGGATGCCGCTAAGAAAAAGGCGTGGACAAATTTTATAAACCACTTTCCAAAAGCGGACAAAAGCCGGTTCGTTTCGCAAGAAAACATCGACGAGAAAAACAACGCAACAGCAGAGGTGTTTTTCAAAGAAAGCGAAGGCTCGTTACAAAGCGTCTCCGGCTCAGACAGAAAATACTGGAGTGCGGAAATGAAAGAAGCGCTCGGTTTGGGAGACAGCGGGGGTTTTCCTTATCAATTGTCGCCACTTGGTTCAAAGTTTCCCTGCCCATCCCTGCGGTACCTTTCGACGGAAAAGCGCCAAGCTTGAAGAAAATATTCAACGACGCAATCCAAATCTACGTCACGCCTGACCAATATTTCACGACAAAATTCAGAGAAATATTCCGAAAAACCAACCTGAGGCATACTTCTGGAGCCGAATGAAAACACTGGTTAGGAGGGCCTGACATGAAATATTGGCCGCAACAGCTCAACTTCGCGGTTTTCTGCGCGACACAGGGATGTGGAGTTTCTCGCGAAATCTTTGACAGCGGGCTAAAACTGCCCCCGCAGATAAGAGCTTTTTACAAATTCCACGTGTATTTCACCGTCAGGCGCATTTTGTACCAGCTTGGAGGTATTCAGAGCATAAGCGCTTTGCCGGGAGACCCGACTTTCAGCCAAATGAATAATCATTATGACGTTGCTTCGTACAAAAGGCTATGCAACGAGTTCGGTATAGATCCGTCGAGTGATTTCCGCTTCACGCACGGGAAAAACCACGGTTTGGGAAGCATTTACATCTATGTGTCCGGCGCGTCGAAAACTGCCTATAAATACCCGGGATGGAACAAATTCAGTGATGAAGGCGGGAAAGCTATAAAGGGGGACTTGATTTATTACATCGAGCCGGGTGCCGCTTCTGATGCTCAAGCGGACTGGTTCGCGCCAAACACAGCATCAGGTTTGACGCAGGCGGGCTTGGCGCGAATAAATCAGTCAATCGAGGCTTTCGTTTACCGCACCCTGGGCGCGCAAGTCAACGGCCGCAGCAGCATTCTCGGCTCTGGCGGTCGAGCGAGAGAAGCCCAGAGCGAGTTCCTAGTGCTGGTGGAAGACGCGATCAGACAGCCCGACCTGGCCGCGAGCGTGCAAAGGTACCAGCTCGCGGTGGATCAAGCGAAGGTCAGGCTCAATCTCGCTGTGGCCCCCATGGCCTGGCTCATGCCCGCGCAAATGATAATCAACACCGTAAGTACGGTTGGTTACAACAACAAGCTGAAACAGGCGGTCTCGGGGATGAAACTTGGGGTCAACAACGAGGTAAACCCGGGGACAAAAAAAGCTGCGCTCAAACTCATGGCAGGCGGCCCGTCAAAAATTAACCCGCCCAACAACCATCCTTCCAACCCGATACACAAAGCCGCAACAGCCGAATCGAAAAAATCAGCTTCGCCCGAAACTCAGCAAGCATAGCCAACGGCGCAAAAAATAGAGCCCAAGGCTCCTGATAAAACACCGCAACACGAAATAAACAAAACAGCAGTAATTATCGGTGTAGTTGGATTATCGGCTTTACTGTTCATGGCTTGGCGGTAAGTTAACGCCGCTTCTTAAGATATTTTTCGAACAAAAGGCCACTGCGGCAAGAATAAGCAGCCAGGTATGCTCGGCCAGAAATCCGACGACTTGGCCCGCAGCTTTGAAAAGGAAGCTCACAATCGAGCCAATCAGCTCGGGCAGCAGAGAACCAAGTTTCGCAGCAATATCTTTGAGGCCATTTCCCAAAGCTTTGCCGGTGGCTTTCAAACCTCTGGTGAGGGCCCCGATGACAGCTCCGATTGTGGTCCCGGCGGCGATAAGAATAGCGGTCAATATCACGCCATATTTTTTGAAGATCTCTTTTACCCTTTCCAAGAGAGGCCGCCCCCTTTCCCTTTCCGCGACCTGAGTTTGCAAACGCGCGAGCTCCTCGTTTCTTTCTGCCACCCTCTCTCTTGCATCTTCTTTGTCGGAGGGCGAAGCATTCTCATCTTGGATGATTGCCTGGTCTTCCTCGTTTTAGCGCTGCAGCTCGCTTTCCTGCTCTTTCAGGTCGTCCAACGGTTTTGTTTGGTTGAGCCTTTCTTCCATGGCGTTTGTTTCGCTTTCTTTTGCTGCGAGGGTGGCCCTGAGTCTGTCAACCTTGGCTTGTTCTTTTTCTCTGTTTCTTGCTTGTTTTGTAAGCGAGTCCAATTCTTTTTTCTTGTTTTCAAGATCGGTTTGATAGTTCTTTTTCAGTTGTTTTAGCCTGCGCAGCTCTGCTTCGCTTTCAAGATTCGAACCTTTTTGATCCTGAATGGCATCAATCTGAGCATTAGTTTGCTCGATTTTACACCTCAGAACTTCCGCTTCTTTCTTTTCTTCTTCCCTTTGCGAAGAGAGTGTTTCCGTCTGTTGTAGTTGGATCTCTGCATCTGCCAGTCTTTGGCGTTGTTCTCTGATGGTGTCGCGGTCTTCAGCTATGATATCTGCAGCACTAGGCCCAAGTTCATCTTTGAAGCTGTCTAAAAATTTTTTCGTGAAGCCTGTCCAGTCATCTTTCATAATCTTGTACTCACCCCCTTTCTTACCTATTGCAACAATTTTACCCTTGTTTTTTCCGGTGGTGCCTTTCATAACTGCAAATTTTTCAGTGGAAAATTTGGGGAATACCGCTTTTAACCGGTCTAAAACACTTTTCTGTTCCGAATATGGCTCAAGCAAAGGGATATCTTCTGCAAAAAATGATGTCTCGGCATAAGAAGTGTCGGGCAGGCCGGACTGCTCGTGCTGCATAGTATGCATTTCCGTTTGTTCACCCACGTGGTAGGGAGCGCCAGGTTGGTAGGGAGTTGATGCCGCGCCTGGGTCAAAAGTTTGGTTTCTGTTAACCTCTTGACATAGCGATATATTTCAAAGAAAATAATCGCCGGTGTATTATAATACAATGTCAGTGCCAGAGAACCTTCGCCCAACGCACAACGAAAAGACATTAAATGCCATGAAGGCCAAGCGTGAGGTCAATCGGATCACCTTTACCCCCTCTGAAGCCAACCCCGGCAACACGCTGTACATTTCCGTGCCCAAGCTGAACGAGAACGAGATTCTGGTGCCGGGCTCGCTAGCGCTTGTCTTTGACATCGACCTTTCTGGAGGGCACGCCAACAACTTCCTCGTCCAGAACGTTACGCGGGCGCTCGTTGACAGGCTTGTAGTGAAGTTTGCGGGAACTGTCCTGCAAGACACGGTTGGGTATGACATCTACAAAAGTTTCGAAGACCTTTTTCTTTCGCAGGAAGAACGCGACAACAGGATTCTCGAAGGAATTCAGAGCGAGGATCTATGTAAGATCCGCTCGGACGCGGGAGACAAGAAAACCTCGGGCGTCGACGCTGAAAACAAGCTGGACGGCCTGTACGGAAAAAAGTACCGGATCAGGCTTGACCACCAGATCTTAACCAACCATGACGTCTTCTACCCCCAGGCCCTTTACAACGACCTCACGTTCGAAGTAAAACTTGCCGAAGCAAAACACGTGGTCATGGGTTCCGACACAACCCAGCTGAAATACAAGCTGAAAAACATCCAGCTCGAGTACAAAATGATCCACAGCAAGACTCTGGCAGACGGGGCGCGCAGCGTTTACTCCAGCGGCAAAGAGTTCGCTTACGGCCACGTGATGCATGACAAAGAGGTGTCTTTCAAAAAATGCTCTGACGCGAGGATCAACATCAAAGTCAACGCCCAGAGAAGGTCGCTAAAAGCCCTCCTCCTCCTGTTTGTAGAGCCGTATACTGCGGGCGCCAGAGATTCAGAAAAATTCGTCTTCCCCGATCTGACGAAAGTCAGCGTCACGGTCAACGGCGCGCCAACATGCTTTACAACAACGGCATCGAAGGCAAGGACATGTGAGAAGAGGCCCGCAACTTGTTTAGGAAAGAAAAAAATAAAACGGAGCACATGAATATGACAAAGTTTTACACCGATGATAAGTTCGGGCTTGTGATTGATATGCGCTCCATGGCGGACCAAGAAATGCACGGCATCGGCACGCGGATCGTGAACAGTACGGACGGGGTCCAGCTGGAAATTGAGCGGAAAGCCGAAGGCTCAGGCGACGTGAAATGCCATGTGTTCGTCATCTCCGACTCCCAGTTCAACCTTATGGACAGACAGCTGGAATCTGTACAGTTTTAATATACATGGACCCAAGCAAGATACCCTTCAACGCTCTCATTGTTGGGCCGACCAATTCAGGCAAATCGAGGTTCGTGGTGGACCAGATTTACGGCCCTTTCCGCTTCAAGTTCGACTACATCGTGCTCATCTGCCCGACGTTCACGCAAAACAAGACCTACCACCGGCTTGGCGAAAACGACCCAAGAATGGATGTGATAGTCTGCGAGCAGCACGCCGTGGAAAAGTGGTTGAAGCTCATGAGATGGCTTTCCGAGGGCACCAACACGCTCACAATCCTCGACGACTGCGCGGCCTCCAAAGATGTGAAAGGGCGTACAGGCGAGCTGGTGAATCTCGCCTTTTCTGCCCGACATATGGGCATCAGCGTTTGGGCGCTGACCCAGAAGATGACCGGCATAACAGCTTCCTTCCGGGAGAACGTGGCGGCGATCGTCCTCTTTTACATCCCCTCGGCCAAGACGACGAAATCCATCTTCGAGGACTACGCTGGCGAGCTATCCCTGGATGAGTACAAAGGTCTGGTTTCAAAGCTGAAAGAGCGAAAGTTCTCTTACCTCGTGTTCGCGCTTCGCCACCCCTACGGGGTAAAGTTATTTTGAATAAAAAAATGAAAGCTGTATATATTGTTGCGCAACGGCTGAAGAAGAGGCCGCGTTAGCAGAAGTTATGAACCTTCTTCAAACCGAGCCCGATCCCGAGCCGTCGGGTGGCATGGTTCCAACCGCCCCCGGACCTGACATTCCCGCTCTTTGCGAGCAGCTGGCCGTGCTGGTGTCCACAGGCAAAGCCAAAGAGGCCATCGGAGTGCAGCTAACCCACGAGCAGGTGAAGCGCCTGAGCGACAAAGAGGTCGAGAAATACACCAAACGCTATGAGACGTACGTGGGCTCAAAGACAACAGAAAGCCTGATCGACAGCTTCATTTTTCTTGTATTCAAAGCGGTCGGAATGTCCGTTAATATCAAAGACATCGACGCTTACCGAAAAGAGCTCAGAAACGACTACATCTTGAACAAAGAGCTCTCCAATCTGGCCGGCAACCTTGCTTTGAAGTGCGGCCGGTTTCTTGCTGCGGCCAACGCGGTGTTCATCACCACTAAACATATTGATTTTAGTCCACAGTTGTCAGAGCAGATCCACCCTTCTCGTGATGAATACGGCTATCCGCTTGAGGGCGTTGATGAAGTACCGGGATCAGCAACTGCAAAATAACTGGTAACCGATCGTTAACAACTGCTGAGGGGTTGCTGTCAAAAAATTTTTATTAATTAAACGTTTGTCATTTGCTTAGAATACGCATTTGTTTCAGAATGTCTACCGAACAATCCGAGAGCGCACCTCAGGTCGAGACCCAGGCAGCACCTGCCGGCGATATCACACAGCAAGCGACAACTGCGACTGCAACAACTACGCAGCACGTAAAAAATCCAAAGCGTGTGGCTGCTGGAAAAATGGTTGCTGAAAGAACGCGGCTGACACGGGAACAACAGAAGAAAGCGGCCGAGGCTTATCTCGTGGAAAATAAGGCGAAAGCCGCCACAGAGGCCCCTGAGCGAGCCCCGACTACAGAAGGCGAAAGCCCAAAGTGCAGCGGAGAAAAGAATAGCAGCCTCAGCACTACACAATGGCTTGCTGTTGGCAGCAAGGCTATGGCCAAGCCCGCATTCGACAAAATCAAAGTTAAAACGCCGGAGCCCGCGCTTGAGCCCGCGCGTGTTGTGCCAGAACCCGCTCGCGCGACACAGCCAAAAGGTTTGAAAAAAATGATTTAAACTTTTCCGAGTGGAATATATCAACATGTTCACAGTTGATGCTCCCAAGTTTCTCGTCTGTTTCTTCACCTTTTTTGCTATCTCGAATGTGTTGTACGACTTAAACAAAACGGTCATTTGCGCGACCGCCGATCTTTTGAGTGCAGCATTTGACGGCGAGGTTGCAGAAGAAGAAGAAGAGGCGTTGTGTGCCAAGTGCGCAGAAAAGGACGCGGGGAGGACAGATTAATTTTGTTTTAAACTTTTGTTGTTCCCTTATATCAACCGCCATCATGTCCGACAACAAGCTTGTTAAGACAATCATGGAGGCCGCTACTCTCACAGGCTTGGCCGCTGGCATCGGCTGGGCCGCAAAAAAGGTTGTGAAAGAGAATTTCACTTCCGATCCCAGCAGCAGCCCGATGAATTACGTGAAGTTCACCGCCGTCATGGCGGGCAGCATTGCGCTCAAAAAGTACCTCGAGGACCAAAAAATCCTCCCCGTCAGCGTTTGAAATTTTTTATTTGAATAAAAAAGTCTATTATTATATCGCGCTATGGCAAGTCTTGTAAGCATCGGGGATAATATTCGCGAGACTATTTCGAGAAACGCGAGAGAGAAGGAAAAGAGCTACGATGAAGAAGTAAAGAGGTTTCTTGAGTCTTTAGATGAATCTGTTCTCGAACGTGAAGTAATAATCAACTGGGTTGTGGCAAACTTGCCAAAAACTTTGGAGTATTTGGGATACGATCAAGAAGTATACGCTCAAGAAGTATACGATCCAGAAGTCGAGATGTATCTCAACGCTAAAGAAAAATACAAGACCGAACCCAAAAAACTTTTCGACTGGATTTTGACCACAGCGGCAATGCATGCGGAAGACAAGAAGAAATTAATGATTTGAAAAAAAGACTCTGCTACATAACACCATGGCGAGCATCGCGATTATGGTTGACGGGGCTGTGGTGAACGCCGCGGCTTTTATCAGTGGCAATTATCTGGCGAGGGCGCTTGGCGGGGGCGACAAAGCTGCGCTTGAAGAAAAAAAGCGCCACGACAAAGCTCTCGAGGCTTACAATGCTGCTTACGCCAAATACACGCGCGACCGCACCAAACTTCTCGACTGGATTGCGACCAACGCGCAAATAAAGGCGGAGGCCAAGCAGAACTTCACCAACACCGACTATGCCTTCAAACTCTACAACCAGGCGCATCCTGACGAACAGATGACACCCCCCAAAGAGCCCAAGTTCTCAGATTTCTATCAGCCAAGCGAGCAGCAGAAAAAGGGTGAACTCATGTTCGTAGGCGCCGGGGCACTCGCTCTGGGCCACGCAGCCTTCCAGTTCCTTTCCGGTTCCGGTTCTTTACGCCTTACTTATATGGACGCCAAACTCGCAAAGATATACTACGGCCCCGGGGGCTACTGGAAAGGTGTCGCCGCGATCAAAAAATTGGCCGAGGCCGCCAAGGTACCTTTTTTTTTTATTATTTTTTTTTTATTATTGTTAATTATCTATTTTTTACAGCACGCATACTTACATTATTAATTACAAAAAACTACGTATAAAACTACAACAATACAGCTACTTACGCTAATTACAACTTGCTCTAATTACAATGCTTGACGAAACAACAGTACTATTTAAACCGCTTACGTTACACTACTTTTTAATCGCGGACAATTACTACAAACTTTTACTACAGTTACTAGAACTAGTGAAAACTGAAAAAAAAAAAAAAAAAAAGACAAAAAAGCGACAATTTGCAGTATATTTAGCTATATTTACAGTTTAGCCAAGGTACCTGAAGAAGCCGCAAAAAATTGGCTGATCAGGCAAGCGCTTTGGCAGATATTCCTCTCCGCGCCGAGGCGAATTCCTCGACCGAAATTCGACGTTCCCACACCCAACAAGGTCCACCAGGCGGACCTTCTTTTTCTGCCGCACGACAAGCTCCCTCGTGGCCGCAAAGTTTACAAATACGCGCTGACCGTTGTTGACGTGGCGAGCCGCTACAAAGAGGCCGAACCCCTGACTTCGAAGAATTCTGATGAGGTCGCCCAGGCCTTTCAGAAGATTTACAAGCGCTCGCCTCTCAAATGGCCTGAAATGCTGCAGGTTGATCCCGGGCGCGAATTAATGGGCGCTGTCGCAAAAGAGATGGAAAAGCACAAAACATTTATCCGGCGCGGGCGCGTTGACATTCACCGCGACCAGGCCATTGTTTACCGTTTCAACCGCACCCTGGCTGAGCGTTTGTTCGGACACCAGTACGCCTTGGAAATGCGCCTCCTTGAGGGCCAGCGGTCCACTGCCTGGGTGAAAAGACTTCCTGAAGTTGTTTCGGCTTTGAACAACGAGGTCACAAACCTTATCGGCAAGAAACCCGCCGTTGCCATCAAAGAAAAATATGTTTATGCAAGGCCGTCGACACCTAACTCGAGGCCTGTTGGAAAAAGCGAAAAAATACTCCCCTCTCTTGTCCAAGTTCGTTATCTCTACCAGCCTGGCGAGCTTGAAGGGGGCGTGAAAAGAGCCACAGACCCAATCTGGTCTTTGAAAGTTTACATCATTGAAAGGTCTTTCACCAAACCGGATCAACCCGTTCTCTACTATCTGCGCGACGGCCCCAAGCGCGGCTTCGTTCGTGAAGAGCTGCTCGTTGTCCCTCCAAACACACAGTTACCCCCTGAGCAACTTTGAAACTTCAGCTTCCAACTCTCTAAGTTCATCTTCCGTTAATGTAGGCAATATATCAAAGCTGGTGTACCCGTAAGCTTTTGTATGGATACCATCTTCATCTATCTATCGTTTTGAATCAAACGGCGAAAGCGAAATTTTGTTCAGATGCATGCCGTAGATCTCATGTCCCTCGCTTCGAAGAATGTTCATTCCATGCTATTGCTGCTTCGCACCGAAAAGCGTTTCCTTGTAATTTTCATGCGTTATTTGTTTCTTGACAACGCTCTTTTTTACGCCCTTCGCTTTTTTGATATTTTTTTCGTCCGCCTTCAAGATAGAGTACATTTTTGGTCTCATACACACGTACTCTGCTATGGGGGTTCCGGCGCACTCGTCTTTCATCTTGCCCAAGACCTTTTTGTTAACGTTTGAGTAGAGTGGATGATCCTTCGGGTAGTCGCTTGTGTCGTAAAGGTCAATGTTGTTTTTCATGTCTTCGTAGACGTCTTCTGTTTCGATCTCGACAAGAAGGCTGTCTGTGTCCGTGTATAGCAGCTCGCACTTTGAGCCGTACTGCTTTTTCAAGTGGTTGTAAAAGAAGTCGTACATCAGGATCTTGCTGTTGTCAAGGATCGTCATCCCCGTGTAGACCGGCTTGTTGAGAAGCAGCTTGCTTTTTCGCATATCGATTCCTGCCATGTCGTTTGAAAATAAAACATGCCTTGAGTACAAAGGGCTGGCGATTAATTTCCTTATTTTGTCCGTCTCATTGCTGCGCACTATTTTTATGTCAACACGGTTACGCAGGTTTTCCATGGTTTTGCCGAAAACTGAGTTATTCATTAGCTTGTAAAAATTCTTTTCAAAGTCGCTCTTCGCTTTCTTCCTAAATTCTGTGTTCATCCGGATGTACGGCTCCATCCAGCATTCTTGTTCGAACTCAAGGACCCTGTGCACGCGCTTCAGTTTCATGCCCTGCTTCAGATAAAACTGCAAGTTCCTGTAATGTACTACGTAGTTCTTTTTGTCCTTAAGCGTCAGCAGCAGCTTCTTGCTGTCTGGGGGTTTCAAATCAAGGTCTTCCATCAGCCTTTTTTGGTAGTCCGACATCCACTCTTTTTTCATGACCTTTTTCTCCGGCGCCATGGGGTAGCTGTTGTGCTCCTCGTGAAGTTCTGGCGGGTATTCGAGATCGACCTCGAGAATCCACCCGTACTTCTCGTTCTCTCTCATATTCAGGATCTCCTCCTTTGTTGGCATAACACGTTTCCATTTGAAACCACTTTTCGGAGGGGTTTGCACATTGCGCATCCGTAAAGGTTGTTTGCGTCGAGATAGGTGATGTATTTTTTTTGGCTTGCTGGGGTCATAGTCCGGTACTTGCGGGTTGTTTGCTTTGGCGCACCTCTTGCTTACCATGGAGATTCCACCCCGCATCCCCCTTTCCACGAAGAGGTGCATTTCGTAGTCTGTGAAGAGCTCAAGCTCGACCCCTGTTTTTTTCAAGAGCACGTCCCAAGAGAGGCCTGGCGACGTGTAATAATGCGTCGGATCCAACCCGTACTGCTCTTGGCATAGGTTTCGGAAGTTCTCAAAAACATCCGCCAGCAGCGCGACGTCCGTTTTCACGTAAAGATCGTGATAATCGCCCAGTGTTTTGCATCCAAAAACCTCCCAGACAGCCTGCGCGTGCTCGTACTCTTCGTCTGTTATGTTCTCGTCGTTCAGCTTGCTGTAAAACTTCTCTTTGTCCGGAAGCCTTGTCTCGCCGAATCTTCCCCATGAGTCCATGTACTCGTAAGGGTAGATCCCTTTTTTGTAAAGTAGGTCGCTGCCTTTCGAAATCGTTGATGTTATTTTCAACGACTCCTTCGGTGTTGCGCTTACAAGTGAATCGGGACTTCCTTGCAAAAAGTTTAAGCTGTCGATAAAACGCAGACCTCCGACCGAAAATGTGATGTATTTCTCCATGTTGTTGGCGACGCATTTCACCTCTTTCTGCAGCTGCGTCTCTGTAGTTTTGCTTCATCAAAGATTCTGCGCAGAACAAACATGTTTCCTGATTTTTTGCAATCCATTGGTCAATTTTGTCTTTTTCTTTTCTTTCTCTTTTTGGCCCAACAAATTTTATTTTTTTTAGTGCCACGTAATAACAATCTTTGTGACTTTGGCCGCAATAACGGCCTGTGTCATGGTCGCAGACGGGTATTGAGTCTAAGAATTCGTCTTTTATCAAACTTTTGTTACAAATGTGGCAATCTTTTGCTTTTTTTAAAATTTTCCCAGTCCTTCCATGTCATCACAATCGGTTTTGGTGTGGTTAAACTCTCTCTTATTTTCTCCTCTTCCTGCAGAATGTCGCTTAAAAACGTCCCCACCGCGTTCTCGCCCCTGTAAACTTTTGACCCTGAAACTTCACCGTCGCATCTCACAACCATGTAAGAATACCCGCATGCCTCGTACCTTTCGGTCTTCTCTGAGTAGCTTCTTTGCATGCTATCTGGCCCGCGCTCACACCCTTTAATCTTTCTGACTAAAGCCTCAAAGTCCGCATAAATCACGTAGGGCATGCTTTTTGTAGTTTTGGAAGGAAAGGGTGTTTTTCCCCTCCTCTAGCATCACGATCCTTGCCGGCCTGCCGTTCACACCGTTGCAATGTTTTTTGTGACTCACGAGCAAGTCTGCTCTTGAGAAACCGGTTAAGCACAGCATACAATAGTGCTTTGCGTTTCTGTTCTTGCGCTGATCGAATAGCAACGCGCTTTCTCTTTTTACGTAACAATAGTGCTGAATTTTCCCTGACTCAATTAACATTAGGTTTGTCCGCGACACCTTCGCTTCTTTTTTGCTTATCTGATGAACAATCACACAATTGTTTTCCCAGCCAAATACGTTTATTGCGAGTTTTGGGTTTTGTGCCTCGAGCTTTTTTATCTGTTTTACCGGTGTTGGGAAATCGATGCCTACGTAGTTAATACCGTCGTTAACCGGATATTTGCTTGGTCCTTGCGGGTTCTTTCCATCTCTTGGAGGGAATAAAGCGGCTCTGATTGCCCACTTCAGGCATTCGTTGTCTCTGTTTTGCACGTTGATTATTGCTTTCTTTTTTGCCAGTTTGGCTGGAAGTGGCAAATAGGTCCCTCCACGAAGTGGCTGGTAGCGTGCAACATTCACGTACGCGATCTGTATCTTTTCAACTTCCCATCCTGATCCTTTCTCAGACCAGTGTTCTATTTCTCCTTTTGCGGTTTCAATGAATTCATCAAATTTTTGTTTTATCTGTTCCTCATCATTCCTTTTGAAAACGTGCGCTTTGTCGTCTTTAAAATAGTGCTCCATGTATTGCGTTTCGCCGTTTCTTTCTATTGAAAACTTTACTTGTAACCCAAAACTTACTTTAACGCTATTTAACCTTTGGGTTTCTTGTTCAACCAAATCGGTGATCTTTTCTTTATTTTCTCTTGCAAACATTAAAAGATCTTTACTGTTTGGATTCCTTTCGGATATATCTATTCTCCACACACGAAGCCATTCTTGGAAATTGTTTTTGGATATCTGAAACCCGTCATATAATACGGTTAAATCAGGTTCTAACGGTTCGGGTAGGTTTATTTTTTCCTCCCTCGGTATTGGGCCGTAGAACATTTGCAGAACATCTGACGAATATCTTGCGGCAGCCATGTCGGCGTATATACTGTGCATATACTTCTTCAATAGGAAAAAATTTCTGGCACATTTTTGTATATACTAGTGAAGGTGGCACATCCGCGCATATTGATTACAGACATTACATCTTCGCTGGACCCGCGATGTCACCCAATTTTGTTACTGTTTACTGGCCCACGCATGTAAGATGAGGGTTCTGGTAGCAGAAATTGGTTGTCGAAAAATGCGCTCCTATATTTGTTCGCACTTTCGACAACCGCTGGACCGCTCGCGCGATTTTATTGTTATACTGTTTGCATGACACACACACATGTAAGGTGAGGGTTCTGGTCACAGCAGTGATCAAGGGAAGAGAACGGGCAAAATAAGCTTACCACGCTTAACTTCCCGATACTTGTGAGGGAAGTAAAGCGTGGTAAGCTTATTTTGCCCGTTCTCTTCCCCTTGATCACTGCTGTGTCAGAACCCTCACCTTACATGTGTGTTCGCCACCAATAATAGGAGAACTCGAAACCACAATTGAGCGCCAAATAATGCTGGTACCAAAAACCAACCACAGAAACGCAACGATGGTCGAAGAACGACGATTTGAAGCCAAACAAATTCCAAACAGCTTGTGCAATTCAGCGAATCGAGGTAACTGTAAGGGCCAATTTCCAATTCCCTCAGTTTCAATAGGCAAGATTCACTCTAGTTCACTGACTTTAATTCGACTAACACTCCAATAAGACGCTCCTGTTTGCTTGTACATAATTCCATCAATCGTCCGCGTCTTTATCCGTCTTATCGGTCTTATCCGTCGTTACTTCGAGTGAATCGCATACACAACTACTACGTTTGCCGACGTTCGCCATTACATGCACACTCGAAAAGATCACGTGACTTAAACGCGGGAACTAAACCGCGGGAAAAATACATGAACAATACAGGGAACGCAGCAACAGTCTCTAGGTTTTACAATAAACCTCAAGAACTCATTACTGATTCCAACACAAGTGATAACCTTCCTGGGTTTCCAAGTCGACTCAATACGCATGGTGATATCACTCCCGGCAGAAAAGGCCAACAAAATTCTAGACTGTTGTCGCAGTCTGCTCGTTTCTCACAGTATCAAACTGCGAAACCTAGCAAGTTTAATAGGCCTGTTAGAGTCCTCGAGACCAGCCATTTGGAGAGCTCCACTACACTTTCGTCACTTGCAGTCAGATCTGATAAGGGGCCTACAAATGAACCAAGAGTCTTACGATGCTTTAATTGCCCTGTCATCGAGTGCCAGAGTAGAACTTGCTTGGTGGTTGAAACACACCCTCAATGCAAACGGTAGTCCCGTGCACCTTCCTCCGCCGGATATGATCATCACAACTGACGCATCCAAGAAAGGTTAGGGTGCAGTTCATCAATCCCTTTAGACCAATGGCAGATGGTCACAAAGAGAGTCTCTCCAACACATCAATTATCTAGAGCTAAAGGCGTCCTTTTTTGGCTTTACTGAAAAACCTTTCTCAAAGGTAAGTCTCACGTAACCGTATCTCTCCAGCTAGACAACACGACCACCATCGCTTACATCAACAACAAAGGGGGTACACGTTCCCCCAACTATGACTCTGGCCTTAGAGATGTGGGATTGGTGTCAGGAAAGAGACATCCTTTTGATAGCTTCTCACATCCCAGGAAGAGACATCGTCTCAAGGACATGAGCGAGTGGAAATTGGTCCCAACAATTATTCAGCCTTTTCTGCTGAATTGTCAGACGGATCTGTTTGCGAGTCGCCTAACCAACCAACTCGCGGATTACATCAGTTGGAGACCCGACCCGGGAGCCATCCACACAGACGCCCTTACTATAACCTGGGCTCCTCTACGGGGCTATGCCTTCCCCACCCACCCACTCCCCTTCAATCTGATATCCAAAACCCTGACGAAGGTAACAATCGACCAAACGGATCTAATTCTCGTTGCTCCAGTTTGGCAAACCCAGCCCTGGTGGCCGGTTCTGCTGAGACTTCTAATATCTCAGCCAGTGCTGCTACCGAACGATCCAACCCTCTTAACGGACCCGACCGACCTGAACCGAGTTCATCCAATGTATCCTCGCCTTCACTTGGCCGTGTTTCACATCTCTACCAACGTTTCCAAGCTGAGGGTATTGCGACAAACCTTGCCGATCTACTCATCGCAGCTACTCGTATCTCCACCTCGTCGTATCTCTGGACGGCAAATTGATCCTCTTTCGCCATCTATAAGTGACATTCTAATTTTCTCAACAGAACTCTTTAACGAAGGCTTAGCATACCGATCACTTAACGTCCTTCGTTCTGCTATTTCGTCAACTCATCCAAAGATAGACGAGTTTTGCAGTGGGTCAGCATCCTTACGTTACTAGGTTCCTTAAAGGAGCTCTCAATAAACGTCCTCCAAAGCTCAGGTATTCCCATACCTGGAATGTTGATGTTATGATTAAATACATGATTTCTTTGGAAAAAAACAGCACCCTTTCACTTAAAGCTATCTCAATATGAAGTTAGTCACCCTGCTTGCATTAACCTGTCCTGAACGGATTTCCACCTTGGCTTCCCTGGATCTCGGACATTGCAGCGTCCTTCCAGAAGGAGTGTCTTTCAAAATCATCGTCCCTAGAAAAACGGGCAGTGCAGATAAACCAGCGGAAGCATTTTTTGCCCGCTTTGACCAAGACAAGAAGCTCTGTCCCTTAGATTGTTTTAGACAATATCTAAAATTATCCAGGAACGTTCGACCCGTTATCCCGTCTTATCTTCCTGATAAGTTGTTTATTTCATTTAAGGTTACAGTATACCTTCGGTTCGGCAATTTTCTTCAAATTTGGATTTTTGGGTCAAAGTAGTGGTCGAGGAATAATCTCATATTTCCGAAAAAAAAATTTGAAAAAGGCTAAATATGGGCGGAGAAATGGTGGTGTTACGTTTACGCCGGAAGTAAAAGTTTACCTCTTGATTGACAGCCCTATGGCGCGTATGCAATCAAACGAGACGATGTTCGCGGGAATTACCTGTATGGATGTCACGAATTGACTACTTAGTTGATCAGCCTTGTTGTTCTGACTACCCAGCATTTTTGGTATTAGGTGTAACTCTACTAAGTTATAAGTAAACATAGACCACGTTAAAAGCACGGGCCAGTTCGAAAAAGCGAAAGAACGAATGAAAATACATCAATGAGTGAAGAAGCGAAAGTTCGCCACGCGGATGAAGCTATAGCTATCGTATAAGGCGGGCAAAATATTCGTGGTAAGAGAAAAGAAAGGTTCTGTAAAAATTTCGGAACTTGACAGCAATAACAGGGATGTTGACAGAGACTCTTCTGATGAGTCCGATATCGACGAATCGTCGGACTCATTGAGACCATTTGAAATATCATCCATGCACAGTTGACCACACACAGTTGCTTCCTGCGCTTTCTTTTGTTTGTTTTCTTCGCTCAGCCACTCTAGCGTTCGTATCCTTTTTAGTCTTCCCCATTTTGCCAGACCAACTTCAAGAAAAACCGAGCTACACAAAAACTCTCCGCCTTCGGCGTCTTGAACGCATTGCGAAACACAAGTAAGTTTCACCAGGAGGTTAACGGTAGTAAACTTTCCCTACACTGATTGGCTCCGTTTTCTGAGAACTCAGTTGAAGGCGTTTGTGGGCGGAGTTTGTTTGCGAAGTAGAAGATTTTTCTTAGCGCTGTTTTCTCGAATAAATTTTTTCACTTGAAGCAGACACTTTAAAGAGTTATAACTCAAAGAAAATTTGTTCAATAGCCCTCAAATTTGGACAGCAGCTAGTTTAACATATAAACAACGAAAGCTTGTCTAGGAATTGTTAATATAGAAATGCTTTTTCTTCGAAAGCGATTTTTGTACGATCACCCCACATATTTTTATCCTATTTCGAAAATGTTCTGTAACTTTTTACTGCAATTAAATATGCCAAAACGCAGACAAGTTTTTTAACCGCTTTGGGCCCTGAAACCGAGGAAAAAATAAAATTGGCGAAAAACAAAATTCGCTTTGACGTGTAGCTTTCGAAAGGTGATTTGGGCGCTCGCATTTAGTGGTCGTGAAAAAGTCGACATTTTATTTCAAAATTCTTGGTATAGTTTGATAACTAGCTCTATAAGCTTTAATTTGATATAGGGGTTTAAGTATCTACAGCTTAAACTGCACGCGCTACATCGCTTGCACGCGAGACACCCCTGAGGGTATACTGTAACTTTAAACGCCCCACAAACTGGTCTCTTCTACAACGTTAAGGCGTTAGTTACGAACCTTTATAAGTGCAGCAGGAATAGACAGTCAAATTTTTAACGCTCACTCTGTGCGTGGTGCATCTACGACAGCGGCTGCCAATGCATTTGTCCTGCTGTCGACTATCATGTCAATGGCGACTGGTCTTCAATTTTCAGAACATTTTACTATAAATCCTTGTTTACTTCACACTTTGCTACTGGGGTCCTATCCTCAAAGTTGATCTACTTGTAAACTCAGCTATTCTCCTGTTGAGTTTTGATTTATATAAAATATTTATATATATAATTTTAATGTTTTGTTATGTGGAGCCATGTCTGTTTTATTGCTCTTAGCAGCAGCGTTAAAAAACTACCATTTATTGTCTCATGTATTTCGAACGGGGTCTGTGAAATATAATTAGAATTATACTAGGGCCGCGAAGCGGCCTGAAGTTATAATTCAAATTATATGAACAGATGAAGTGAGAAATATATGAGCTTCCCACCCTTCTTCCCACCCTTCTTCCCTCCCTTCTATGGGGTCTCTCTTTTGTCTGTCTATTCCGTGGCGTCAAATAGCCACCGAAGCATCATGGGACCACGAGATCTACAATCATGGACAAAAGTCTTGGGACAAATTTTCACTTTTGGCGCTTTCGCGTACACGCCAGGCGCGAATACAACTTCACCTGCCTAACCTCGCCCCCCAGCCCCCATACAATGTTGAAAACTACTACGTGCAATTTCAACTGATTTTCAACATTGTGTTGGGTGGGGAGGGGGGCCAGCAACCCATTTATAAAGGATATAGCAGCGTTTTCTTCATACTTCAGTTCTAAAACACAGATAATCCGTTACATTACATAAGTGTCCCAAGGACTTTTGTCCACGATTGTGGTCATTTTGACTGTTCGTTGTCTTTTTTTGTCTAAGCCCGCATTAGTTTTAAACAAAACGACTTTAAGAAACCAAGAGCCAGTAAAAGAAAACCATTAAGTATACTTTGAATCTGTGAGCTCGCGGCTTACTACCTTACTATGTCATGTCTTACAGTGCGACTGCACTTCTTTGAGCTGACAACTGGAAATTAGGGAAAATTGAATAATGGCAACAACAATTGTTGACAAAAGATTCCCGACAAATTAGTGATGTATGGACTCTTTAAGCAAGGTGCACGCTGCAGAAAAAAAACAATGTTTTGCAAAGTTTTACTCTTTTAACACTTGGACCGACACTGGCTTTCCATAGGTGATCTTAAAGTAGCAACATTGTAAAATTGACCAGGACCTCCATGGTCTTTTTCAAAACAATGTATTTCGTGTGGTAAATTTCTTAAGTTTGGCTTCGACAAAGCATCAACTGCATCAGCAACTGGCTTGACAAATAACCTGACAGCGTACATCTTTTATGTAATTTCTTATCCTATTAGGTTATGTTTCTATTGGATGCTATAAGGACACAGCAAGTCGTGCAATCCCAATGTTGGAAGGAAAGGATTCTATCTTGGACGGATCTTACTGGCATCGAGTGAGCCCCATTGCCAAGTGCGCCTCGGCTGCAATGAAACGGGGCTACCACATGTTTGCAGTTCAGGATGGTGGCCAGTGTTTCTCTAGTGCTACTGCTCCGCTGACCTTCAACAAATACGGAAAATCTACAGCTTGTTGGTATGGCGGCGAAGGAGGACCTTGGGCCAATGAAGTTTATGTGATCAAAGGTACAGCATTTAAATCACAGCTGCTTCTTTAATCACCTTTATTGGCGCCACAACCTTAAACCAACAACCATGGTAGCTAGTCATTTTGACTGTTCGTTGCCTTTTTTTGTCTAAGTCCCCATCAGTTTTAAACAAAACGACTATAAAAAACCAAGAACCAGTAAAAGAAAACCATTAAGTATACTTTGAATCTGTGAGCTCGCGGCTTACTACCTTACTATGTCATGTCTTACAGTGCGACTGCACTTCTTTGAGCTGACAACTGGAAATTAGGGAAAATTGAATAATGGCAACAACAATTGTTGACAAAAGATTCCCGACAAATTAGTGATGTATGGACTCTTTAAGCAAGGTGCACGCTGCAGAAAAAAAACAATGTTTTGCAAAGTTTTACTCTTTTAACACTTGGACCGACACTGGCTTTCCATAGGTGATCTTAAAGTAGCAACATTGTAAAATTGACCAGGACCTCCATGGTCTTTTTCAAAACAATGTATTTCAGGTGGTAAATTTCTTAAGTTTGGCTTCGACAAAGCATCAACTGCATCAGCAACTGACTTGACAAATAACCTGACAGCGTACATCTTTTATGTAATTTCTTATCCTATTAGGTTATGTTTCTATTGGATGCTATAAGGACACAGCAAGTCATGCAATCCCAATGTTGGAAGGAAAGGATTCTATCTTGGACGGATTTTACTGGCATCGAGTGAGCCCCATTGCCAAGTGCGCCTCGGCTGCAATGAAACGGGGCTACCACATGTTTGCAGTTCAGGATGGTGGCCAGTGTTTCTCTAGTGCTACTGCTCCGCTGACCTTCAACAAATACGGAAAATCTACAGCTTGTTGGTATGGCGGCGAAGGAGGACCTTGGGCCAATGAAGTTTATGTGATCAAAGGTACAGCATTTAAATCACAGCTGCTTCTTTAATCACCTTTATTGGCGCCACAACCTTAAACCAACAACCATGGTAGCTACAATCATGGACAAAATTCAAATTATATGAACAGATGAAGTGAGAAATATATGAGCTTCCCACCCTTCTTCCCACCCTTCTTCCCTCCCTTCTATGGGGTCTCTCTTTTGTCTGTCTATTCCGTGGCGTCAAATAGCCACCGAAGCATCATGGGACCACGAGATCTACAATCATGGACAAAAGTCTTGGGACAAATTTTCACTTTTGGCGCTTTTGCGTACACACCAGGCGCGAATACAACTTCACCTGCCTAACCTCGCCCCCCAGCCCCCATACAATGTTGAAAACTACTACGTGCAATTTCAACTGATTTTCAACATTGTGTTGGGTGGGGAGGGGGGACAGCAACCCATTTATAAAGGATATAGCAGCGTTTTCTACATACTTCAGTTCTAAAACACGGGTAATCCGTTACATTACATAAGTGTCCCAAGGACGTTTGTCCACGATTGTAGGTCCCAGGGCCTTGTAGGTATACCCAAGCCTCTTTTATTGTTTCTTTAGGGGGGTTCGCCCTTCTGTTGGCGTTAAAAAGTGGTTTGAAGCACTAACCGGGAAATTCCTACCATTGATTGTCTCGTATATTTCTCACTTCATCTGTTCATATAATTTGAATTATAACTTCAGGCCGCTTCGCGGCCCTAGTATAATTGTCACTAAATGATTGATCTGTATAGTTTTAGTTTCAAATGAACTTCAAGAAGTACCCCACAAAAAAATTGCTCACGCGCAAGATAAAACAGTGTACAAAGTTGTAAATTCTTACTGGTGTTAGCGAATAATGTACTTTAGATTGAGATTAACACTTTATATGTGATTCTTTAGTCTTTGTATTCAGCGGTCTTGGTTAAGTCAAACCTGGACTATTAATTATTAATCTTAAATAAAATTAATACAGTGCTAACTGAATTCAAACATTACTTCACTAGTGTCCCCCAAGATTGTTTTAGCTGCAGTGGAAGTAGGTCCAGGTAGCAGGGTGCCATGTTCAGCCACTGGAACCCCTCCCATATACATAGCATTGTTACGAAACTTTACAGTGCTGTTGAACACTACAAGCATTGCAAGCAGTAAATTCTACCAGGAAGGTAACTACACCTGTGTGGCCACCAACAAGTATGGAACTGATGTAAAGCACTTCGTAATAAAAGCCGGTAAGAATCAGGAGTTTTTTAAACTATCCCTATGCATACTGAATTGTGACTAGCATTCGACACACACTTATGGTAAGTCATAACAGACGAAGGGAGGGGGTATGTATCCCTTCCCCCGAGGAGGAGACAATCTGTCCCCACGCATTTGTTTCATGTTCATAATCTTTCTGATATGTTCTTATGAAAATGCGACCAAATGTTGTGAATTCATCTGAAGTTTCCATGGAAGCAAATTGCAACGTGACATGTAACGGCATGTGATGGCATAGCAAAGTGATGGTTTTTTTTTATGTCAAGAACGAAAACAGCCAGAAATCAAAATTGAATCCATATATTTTTCATCCTATTTTTCATCCTATCTTTTCATCCTACTTTTGGCGCTTTTGCGTACCCGCCAGGCGCGAATACAACTTCACCTGCTTAACCTCGCCCCCCAGCCCCCATACAATGTTGAAAACTACTACGTGCAATTTCAACTGATTTTCAACATTGTGTTGGGTGGGGAGGGGGGACAGCAACCCATTTATAAAGGATATAGCAGCGTTTTCTACATACTTCAGTTCTAAAACACGGGTAATCCGTTACATTACATAAGTGTCCCAAGGACTTCTGCCCACGATTGTAGGTCCCAGGGCCTTGTAGGTATGCCCAAGCCTCTTTTATTGTTTCTTTAGGGGGGTTCGCCCTTCTGTTGGCGTTAAAAAGTGGTTTGAAGCACTAACCAGGAAATTCCTACCATTGATTGTCTCGTATATTTCTCACTTCATCTGTTCATATAATTTGAATTATAACTTCAGGCCGCTTCGCGGCCCTAGTATAATTGTCACTAAATGATTGATCTGTATAGTTTTAGTATCAAATGAACTTCAAGAAGTACCCCACAAAAAAATTGCTCTCGCGCAAGATAAAACAGTGTACAAAGTTGTAAATTCTTACTGGTGTTAGCGAATAATGTACTTTAGATTGAGATTAACACTTTATATGTGATTCTTCAGTCTTTATATTCGGCGGTCTTGGTTAAGTCAAACCTGGACTATTAATTATTAATCTTAAATAAAATTAATACAGTGCTAACTGAATTCAAACATTACTTCACTAGTGTCCCCCAAGATTGTTTTAACTGCAGTGGAAGTAGGTTCAGGTAGCAGGGTGCTATGTTCAGCCACTGGAACCCCTCCGATATACATAGCATTGTTACGAAACTTTACAGTGCTGTTGAACACCACAAACATTGCAAGCAGTAAATTATACAAGGAAGGTAACTACACCTGTGTGGCTACCAACAAGTATGGAACTGATGTAAAGCACTTCGTAATAAAAGCCGGTGAGAATCAGGAGTTTTTTAAACTATCCCTATGCATACTGAATTGTGACTAGCATTCGACACACACTTATGGTAAGTCATAACAGACGAAGGGAGGGGGTATGTATCCCTTCCCCCGAGGAGGAGACAATCTGTCCCCACGCATTTGTTTCATGTTCATAATCTTTCTGATATGTTCTTATGAAAATGCGACCAAATGTTGTGAATTCATCTGAAGTTTCCATGGAAGCAAATTGCAACGTGACATGTAACGGCATGTGATGGCATAGCAAAGTGATGGGTTTTTTTTTATGTCAAGAACGAAAACAGTCAGAAATCAAAATTGAATCCATATATTTTTCATCCTATTTCGAAAATGTCCTGTAGCTTGAATATGGCAAATCGCAGACACAATTCTTTTAGCGCTTTGGGTCCAGAAACTGAGGGACAAATTAAATAAGCGACAAAACAAAATTCGCCTTGACTCGTAGTTTTCAAAAGATGATTCGGACGCTCGCATTGAGAGGTCGTAAAAGATTCGGCATTTCATATTTTACTTCAAAATTCTTGGTATCTCGTTTTTCGTTAAATTTATTTTACCATTGTTATTATCCGGACCAGTTACAAAATAGTAAAATGAAGATAACAATAACCTACTTTTAAGAAAGCTGTGTAGATTCAATCAAAAACTGTGGTGATATGGTTTAATTCTTAAATACTTTAACAAGAACAACAAAAACAACTTTATTCATACACATAAAAATCTAAACTTAACAATGAGAAAGAATACAAATGGTAAACTGAGAAAAGATTTTACGCAAACTGCAGTTAGCAATATATATTAGCTGGTCGAAACGGGAGGTAAAGAACGTTGCTAGTTACAAATACGATTGTATAGTGCGATTGTAAGCTGTTCCATAGCTCGATCCTGCTGGAAAAAAAAAAAAAAGAAAGAAAAACTTTTCTTTTGTAATCATTGCGGGTTTATAGAAGTGCTAGTTTGCTTTAACTACTCCTAAATCTAATTCATAGACGTCACGTCGCGAAACACATAACCACAGTAGACCTGCGTATTCAGGATTCATCCCGTCTTAAGTCTTATGTATCATTGTAGCTTTCTTTTCCAATCTTTAATGACTGACTTTTCTCCACCCTAATGCCCGGAACCAATCATCGACATTACAGATATTATATATGGGCTAAACGATGGTTGTCAGTTTACATTAAATCTGGCAAAAACTGAGTTCTTGTTAATCGCGTCAAGGCAGACTTTCGGATGGTCGTTCTATTTAAAATAATTAAAGTGCACCTAACTCCCAAAATTATTTCAATAAGCAATGCCTCAACTGTGCTCTGTTCTGTTATAAAGCCGACAGGCAGCAAGAGCAGAAAAGAAGTGAACGGGGAGATACGAACCGAATGACGAGTACTTCTCAGCATTTTTCATTTGTTTTGTTTTTTCGATCGTCTGAAGACAGACCATTTGAGCTGGTTTTTGCTAATTTTGCGTTAGAATTGTACTGTTTAATCGAGAAATTTCTCTTCCGTTACTTATTTGTTTAATAATTATTTACTTTTCTTTGAGCTCAATAGTATAGATCTCTTGCTTAGGTTAAGTAGCTCGCCATTGATAGCTTTGCTAATTGCGAGCTACCAAAGATCTATCATCTGAATTTTTGAAATAAAGTTGTCGAAAGTAAAGCTGGACGCACAAAAATTAAATACATCCTCTCAGTTTCGTTGTCGTTGCTTTCATAGTTACAGAGGGATGGGGTGTGGACAAAATCATGCCCAAGTAAAACAAATAGAAAAATTAAAATCCTTATCATAAGATAAGAGAAGATGTGATGAGTGAAAATGAGATGAAGGATGCTGTGTGTTTTGGTACCTTGAAGAGGCTTTTCAGGCTCTGGAAGGGTTTTGAAACCGAAACAAAAAAGTTAGAGAAATAAATTAAAATTAAATAAATAAGTAAATAAATATATTAATTGACTACTTCCTCAATGGGGCTTTTCAGGGCCAGTGAAAACACACAGTTGCGGGAAATACAACTATTCCGTCGGTGTCAACTGTGTTTTTTTATTCCTTTGCTTTGATACATGCAGGGTGTGGTCCAGTGATTGAAAACACACTCAGAAGTCCCGGATATCCTAACGATTACCCAAATAATACAGATTGCATTTCTTCGGTTCCTATTCCACAAGGCATGGTGATCAATATTACCATTAACGAACTTTACCTGGAGGATAGTATATCTTGCGAGTAAGTACTGATTTTTAGCGTGTTATTAAGTTGTGAGGTCCAGCTACTTGGATTACTTTCTCAACAGAATGCAAAACCTGAATGTGTGAAAGTCGCATCGTAACAAGAACGAAAAATTCTGAAATTAAATTATAGCTGTAAGTTAAAGGGCCCCAGTCAGCCACACCTTGTTTTTTTTTTTTGTTGTTGTTTCTTTTTTTTTTTTGCTATTATATTTTATTCGGAGCATGGTAAAACGAAGGAAATCACTGTGAAACTACTAAAGATAACTTAACATACTGTTGCATGTTGACATGTTGCGACAACATTTTTCCTAGTTTGAAAGTTTTGCTAGTGCGGAAAAGCGAGCAGAGTTGGCGCAGTAGTGAGAGCGCTCACCTCCCACCAATGTGGCCCGGGTTCGATTCCTGCCCGGTGCCTTTTTGGGGTTGAGTTTGTCGTTGGTTCTCGCCTTGCTCCGAGGGTTTTCTCCGTGTTCTCCGGATTTCCTCCCTCCACAAAAACTAACACTCTTAATTCCAATTCCACCAGGATAGAGGACCCGCATGGAACCAGCTAAGGCTGATGTGGCTTTCTCTCTTAATATTGTAATTTATTTTTAACTTATTTATTTACGTTGCGGGAACAACGCAAAATGATGCATGAAATTTAGTTGTGTCGAATTCGTCGGTCATAAAGCAGGAACAAAATGACCCCACTTATAAATGTCACATCGTAAGCACTGCTCTTGCACACTGTCCCCCCTAAAACAAAGAAATGAACCAATATCCTCTTCGTGTGCACCTGCTTGTTTACTGTCCCTGCAACATGGGTCCTATGCGTAGACACGAATGGGCTTGTCCCCACTTCACTTTTAGAGCTTGCCGTACTCTGATTCTATTTAACAGTTAGATTAATTATGAGCTCAAGATTTCTGTGAGGTGATAGTTGATGAGGCTGAATTGTTTTAGCACAATTCTAACTGAAATTAACGCAAATAACGGTTTCCAGTAATTTTTCAACGCATTATTGAACTTTATGCTTTAATAAAATCGCACGCATTGAACTGTCGTTGGTAAATTTGCAGTTATTTACGCGTCCGTTTTTTCACTAATTTCAAGTTATTAAAGTCAAAAAACCGTTAATGTCCTTCTTTTAGTCTTCTCAGGAATTTAATTATCCATTTACATCTAAAATTTCTTCCAAAACTTCAGAAAAACGATAAAAACGTCGCATTTCGTGGACGACCGACAGCCACTGCACTCTAATGGCTGATACTATACGAGTAGCTCAGCCAATCGGATTGCAGCATTTGCATTAGTATACTAGTAGAATTCTACTAATGAATGAAAGTCACTCAACCAAACCACTTGCGATATTTGCATAAGAACACTAGTATAAATTTATTAATTGTGGATAGTTCGACGCAACTTCAATGAGAATGAAGTGAGAAACTACAATAGCAGTCGGTTACACTTACCCACTCTTTAACTCAACTTAACACATTGTAAGAAGTCACACAACTGTTATACACCCGACTGAGGCACATGATTATCAGCTAGGCATGCACAATTCAACCGGATTTCTAATCAGTACTTTCCAGGGTCGTTCGGTTCTCGAGTGCTGGTCAAGGGGAATGAAGAATCTGGTTTCCAGGTTGAAGTTGTTATCGAAAGTCACTTTTTAATTTATGTTTCATTTCTTTGCAGCCGAGATTATTTACAGATTGCCAATGAGAAGAATCGGGTGTTTGGCAAATACTGTGGTCACATGACTGGAAAGACAGTTTTTGTATCTGGACAATACGCCTTCATAAAATTCCACTCAGACAGCAAAAGTCAAAACAGAAGATTTCTGATGAGTTTTTCAGCTGTTGTGCCACCCTGTAAGAAATGACAATTGAATGAAGTTTATGCCTTTATAATTGTCACGATAATTTTAAATCGTGTTAAGACCATACTAACTATGTTAAGACACAGAAGGTAGATATTTCTTAAACAATTATAAAACCAAAATAGAAAAAAAAAGAAACTATAAGGTGTGTTTCTGCAAGAGTAATTGCTGGGGGGAGGGGTGATAGAAATTGATATAGAGAATCAATCAACACAATGAATATCGATCGCTCGATATGTATAGACATAGATAATGACTTTAGAAAACGATAAAAATTTGAATTCTGGAGTTTTGCATCGACATAGCCTCCTTTGAATCAAGTTAAATTTTTGAATGCCCAAAGGAGTTTTTATCTCGAACACGTAAGAAACAATTATCAAACACTTTGCTTCCCTACACAAACTCAAAAGGTCTCTCATTAAATTGTACCAGGTTAAAAAGTACTAGGGTCAAGCTGCTGTCGTCATAGGGCGTTAGTGAAATTTCTTGCCATGGGGTTGCCTGCGCAGCTGGTGAGATTCGTGAGCGAGTGGTTTTTGGTGGGAGATCCGCCATTTTATTCTCACGCGAGCGAAGCCCACGAGCAGAGCGCTTATATGCATGGCCTATTTCCGCCCTGCCACGAGGGAATTCGCTGGCGGCGAAGCCCTGAGTTTCTCCCATAGTTATTGGGAGTCAAACCTTTGGCCTGTGGGTTGTTGGTCCATAGAAACTTTCTGCATATTGCTTAATATGAATGTTGACGAGTTGCATATTTTCAATGAAAGAAAGGTGATGTTACGTTCCACAGTGTGAATACTATGTCCCTCTTGTCTACTTTCTGAAAAACTGAATTTATTAACTAAACAAATTAGAGATTTTCTTGTTAACACTTTCTGTTTCAATCTCAGGTTAAAAAAAAACTCCCAGCGTGTTTCAATGATTTCTGCACAGAAAATACTTGAATTCATAACCATTATACAAGGAAGTCTGATAATCTACATAAAACGGGACAAATTAAGGTGTTTTCATAACAAGAAATAAAATAATTAATATATGGAACACTATTCCACATGAAATAAAACAGTATTTTTCAATAAACATAGTTAAAAATCCCTTTTTTAAAACAGTTTTAACTATCAGAATAATTTTCGCTTATTGCAATTTAATTAGTACTACACAGCTGTCATTACTTGCTTATTCCTCATACCAAATTTCTTAGATATTTTGTCATTAAGGTCATTTAATTATGGGGGGACTACATAATTATTTGTAACACGTAAAGGCTTCTTTAGTGTGCCTCCATGTAAATGGAAAATAAACATATTGCTTGATTGATCAATTGATTGATTGACACACAGAAAAGTCGAGCAATGTTTGTTCCGCAGTATGATTATTTATTCTCAAGGTATTGTTCCAAAAGTTGCATAGGAATATCTATGCTGGGACGACCCCTGCATAAGGTAAACTTAACAACCGTCTTTGCAATGCGTTGTCATCACAATCAAGAACAAGGTGTGTTACTAGATATCCAAACCCATTTCCGCTTTCATGAAAACGATCATACAAGCGATTCAAGACGAATTCTATGCTGTGGCCTAGGTAGCCCTCTAAAGAATCCATTTTTCAGTTGGCAGAGAACAAATTATGGATAAATAATTCATGTATAAGTGCATGGAATCAAGTAACAGCTCATGTAATGTAAGTCGAATTATAGCCTCTATGAGTGGACGAGTCGATGAAACGCCACATCGAAACGATGAAACGCCACATCGAAACGATGAAATACCATAACGAAACGACGAAACGGCAAAACGGCAAACGAAGACAAACAGATGTGGTCAGTGATGAGTCGAACTCGTAAAACGACGAGTCGAAGAGGCCGATGAATCGAACTGACAAGATCACGAGACGAATTCACGGAGCGATGAGTCGACTTCTTAAAACGGCGAGTCGAACTGGACGAGTCGAACTCGGAAAACAACGACTCGACTAGAAGTATCGGTGTGCAGAAACGATGAAACGCCATAACGAAACGACGAGTCGAACATTTTGTCCACGATCTACTTTCATACAAATGGTCAACTCCTCCTGTCCTAAAGAATATTTCTACTGCTATCGTATTTTCTTGTTCTTTGTGACGATGTAAATAATGTTTTTTTTTTCTAATTCGTAGCTGTCGCCTTCTACCCTTTGAATGCTCGCTATAAAGCCGCAGAAAAAGAGAACAGGCAGCCAAAGGGAATCCTGAGAGATGTTGCGATTACAGACGGACCCTACAACGAACCAGGCGGAGCGTACATGTTTTATGGGACTTTTAGCAGCTACATCGAGTTTCCGAATAGAGGGGGCCTGGACACTCGGTTCTCAATCACACTAATGTGCTGGGTTGAACCAGGAGGTCAAGATGGATCACTAATCACATACGGAGGTTCTGAATTGGGAGTCGGGATTGCTGGCGGCAAATTTTATAATCAAATCGTCAAGCAAAGAAATTCTCAAGTACTTACTGATGTAACAACTGCTGAGGTTCTTCCAGCAGGAAAGTGGGTTCATGTTGCAGCAAGTTACGATCACAACACCGGAAATAACTCGCTGTATATCAATGGACATTTCAGTGTCTCGAAAAACATTGGCAAAGGTTATGAGATTGAAACCACCCCGAATGTTTGGATGGGGACTAATACTTTCAAAGGGAAAATCGCGGAGATGAGGGTTTACGATGTCGCACTGAACGAGGCACAGATACAAACATCGATAAGACAAGGTAGCTGCACTTTTCCCGAAATCGTTGTCTCCTCACCCTCTCCGATGATTCCCTTAATTATTGAAGCTCCCATAATTGGACAACCTCGCAAGAGGTAGCAGACACCCGTTTCAGCATCTCGTTTCGCAAAACAACGTCTCATTAGATGACAAAAGAAATGATAAATAGAACCGGAGAATGTACTGAATGTTTGCATGTGCGTCTGCACGCTAAAAGTCACACGCACTAATCATTTTGTAAGGCCATTAAAAGCAACGTCTTGGCCACTTGTTAGAACTCTGTCACGAAAGGACTTCTGGGGAAACAAACTACGTCAGTTTTCTTTCCACCTACCGGTAATAGCTACATTTGCGCTAAACATGAAAGAAATTAGTGTTGTTAAATAGTAATCTATTGCCAAGATCATTTCTTCACTTTAAACTCCATGCACAGTTCATGTTTTATAATTATCTCACACATATCACACGTTTTTGGGTTGTTTTGACCACGCAACTAGACCTTGCTCCACAAATATATATATTTGTGTCAATGTGTCAACTAAAACCATGTTTTGACGTAATCTGTGACTCTATTACAGCAAGATGTGATTTATTTAAAATTAATGTAAGCAGGTATGGTTCAGTCAATGAATATTAAGGGTAAAAGGTTTTTATTTCTAACCGATTAGTTCCACCAATGGTAACATTCCCAGCTGCTCTGTTAGCAATACGAGGAGGCATGCTGTCATGTTCAGCCACAGGAACTCCTTCCATATACACAGCACTGATACGGAACTCTACGGTACTGGTAAATACAACAAACACTGCAACCATCCGTCTGGACAAGGATGGAAACTACACCTGCCAGGCCATCAACCAGTATGGAACTGACGTGAAAGAACTCCAAGTCAATTTCACAAGTAAGAGATTTCTTTCTGGCCTAATCTCTCTTTTCTTGTCAAATAAAGTACAATGCTGGAGAGTCAGTCCCAGGTAAACTTCGAGAAAACGCCCTGTAATGGCCCTCTGGGTCCATTGCGCTAAGCCCCGGTACTACCAAAACCGACTGGTTAGAAAGTATAACTTAAAGTGAAGTTCCATGCGGTCCAAATTGTTATCACACAGTTGCGGTTTCTGACTATTCGTTGGCCATAGCATCTCTTGATTTAACTGTCATCTTATACAGTGATTGCACTTCAGGACATATCTTGAATGCCTTCAATCCTGGCCAAAACGTTTGAGACACTGTTATTTTTCCATAAAAACCGGAATCCAATTTACTCCCCTTCCCCTTCTGGACAAAGCTGGGTATCAGGGGTCAATGAATTACAGAAATGGCCAATCAATTACTGCGAAAAGATTTAATCAAATAACTGAGATAGTACGCGCACTCCCATTGATTGGTCGATAGGTGTATTTAGATGAGCATATGTAAACACGGTTGTGACGTTTTAGATTCGCACATATTTTTAAGAAATATTTTATAAAAGCAATAGAGTACTTTTTCAAGTTTACGTAGCCTCATCTAAACACTTGGGGAGTTGAGAGAATTCTCAAAAGGTTTCCCAACCCTCGACCTGCGTCTCGGGTTTGAGTAACTCCTATCTCGAATTCTCCCAGCCCCTCACGTGTTTAGGTAAGGCTACATAAACACGGAAAAAGTACTCAATTGCTAAATCTAAAGCTCGATGTCCAAACTTTGAAGACGTCCATGAGAACAGTTTCATCCGCCATTCTATACTCAACTTTATTATATAACAGTCGAATAACGAAAACATGAATTCTCATCTTTCAAGTCTTATCAAATTTGGTTTAAATTAAGCTGGGAGAGATTTTTGCTAGGCCTTTGCTACTGGATGTCCATTCCCCTAACATGTTGGTTAAAATGTGCATCTTGTAATACTGAACAAACCTACAAAAACCGTCTTTGTATTAACAGAATATGGCCCAGAGATTGGCTTTCTGACCAGTGAAGGATATCCTGTCAGCTACCAAAGGAATACGGACAATATATCACCTGCATATCCTATTCCAGAAGGTTGGTCGCTGAACATTTACTTTCAGGATTTTGATGTGGAAGAAAGTGAACATTGCCAGTAAGTGATATAGCTGTGATTGGGTGTATTAGCTACATTTATCTAATGTGGAGATGGCGTTACTCTTCGGATGAATTTCTATCTATTCTGGATCTATGCATTTGTCCAATGCGAACATAACCTTATCACCTTTTCTGAGCTTTATTTGTAAATACTCTTTTTTTAGTGAATCTAACTCCCTTTACGATGGTCCAAATTACATTTATTAGTAATAGGTTTTCAGAACTCTACTTGTATAGAGAACTGGAAATGTCTCTTTTGATGTGATGAACACTAATTTCATTAATTTGCAGCACCCTCCCCCCTCCCCCCCCCCCCTACAATAGGTGGGTGTTTGCTCCAGGGTTTGGGGCGTCTAAAATCTTATTCCTGCTCGGGGGCTATGCTAAATTATAGTATAATCACAGGTCACCCAAGCTTGCAAATGAGCATTCCTGTACATACATTGTACAGTAGTACTCAGGTTATGCAACAGCCCAAATTTAAGGATTTGTTCCCGACTTGGTTCCCATGAGATTTCTAAGCTGATTGATTGCAATTTAGGTAGTTTTTAGCTTCACTGCTTTATGGGGGGAGGTTCCGCCCCGAGGTCCAACCCCTTACACTTTTGTTTACCAATTTGACAGAAAAGGTAAGCCTTTCGTATACTTTTAATTGAAAAAAGGTATCCCTTTCACATGCTTTCATAACTGGACCACATTGTGAATGAATCGTCGAAGAATGAAATCTTGTCATTTCTGTTTAGTGCCAGGAGCCCATCATGGGCTCCTGGTAGTGCTTAATAAAATAAACGATACAGCCATAAAGTGCGTCTGTTAAAAATATTTTAATTAAAGGCCCTTTGAAATAACTAAATGGCAGATTTCTCTACCTTTTCGTATACCTCACCTTGTAAAATTCCTACCCTTTTATGTACGTGAAGCCTGAAAAAGGTATCCCTGTCGGGCAGAGCCATTCCGTACACGCCATTATAGGAAGTACCCCCCTCCCCCCGATCGCTTCCAGTGCTCGGACACATCATTTTGTTTGGAGTGCACTCAAGAAGCTAGAGTTGCTTTCTTTTCACCTCGAGCAACTTTAACGCTTCTTTCGTGCTCTCCAAACTCACTGCGTGCATCATAATTCGATAATCCACGCTAAAGCATGAACCAATAATTTTTTTTAATGCAGTAAGACACTTCTTATCGCCAGAGAATATGTATTTATTACTTGGAATTACGAGTGTCACAAGTCACTCTGTTTAGTGGTTTGGTCTAAAACATCATTTACTTTTCTTTGTAGCAAAGACTTTTTGAGAATTACCGACGGGATGGGAACAATGTTTAGCTTCTACTGCGGTAACATGACCGGCAAAAATTTTCTAGTGACAGGAGACCAAGTGAAAATATTATTTAAATCAGACGACAAGGTTGAACAAAGGGGATTTCGGTTAGTCTTCACTCTAATTTCATCACACGGTAAGTGGGACCATAAAGAAGGTGATTAAGCTTATCAAGTTTACCAAGTTTATCTCCCTCTTAAGTAATTCCCAAAATTTTAATTCCACGTCGAAAACTGAAACACGAGTTTCCGATTTCCAATACGTTAAAACAGGTTTTTTCAATCATTGTCATAGGCTCCTGACATTGTCATAGAGCTTGTGGTGACAAATGAATTTCACAACTGTTTTGACACTCTTTAAGAAATGATAATTGATGAGGAGTTTGATGCTTGAAGGCCTTTCGAGTCAACGGAGGAGATGAGTTGATGCTTTATCTTTAGCCTATTTCTTAAGGCGAGTGTTGGTGCCTGTAGCTACCGTTTTGCACGTATTACGGAGCCGCGTCCGGTGTGTCATGTGTGAGTAGCCTAACGCAAGTAGCTGTCGATGATTGAAGTGGACGTTTATTATCAAGCCGTATTTTGACACTTTATAGAACGACACAGTCGGTAAGTTTCGTAATTTCTGCTTATCGATTAGTTCGATATATTTTCATTTTCTCATAGCCTTGTGTACTTGTCGTAGAAAACCTGAACTTCGATTTCTTGAACTCGGATGTTTGTACCTGGACGTTCCGGGGCTTCGACAAATCGTTAAAAATAGTGTGGTCTTGGTAACAGTGCCCATCCTTTCATATGAAAACGAGATTTCCTTCACATGCAAATTAAACTCATTTGTATATGAATGGTTGTGAACCAGGCCGCGTTTTGATAGAAAGGCTTAAGGCAACTCGGGAATGCACCGGGAAATGCTATGATGATAATAACTTTAAAACGTGCCAAGGCACAGACGGTAGATGTTTCTTGAACAATTATAAAACCAAGACTGAAAAAGAGTGAGTAGGCATGTTTCTGCGAGAGTAACTGCGGGGGCGATAGAAATCGATCCGGGGGGGGGGGTACTTTGGGAATTTCTGGGTGGGGATGTGCCGCTGGGACCCTGGAACCCTTGGCTTATACCAGAGCTAGTTCAGCTGAATTTTGCTACCCCATACTAGAGTAAACTCCCCAAATCCCCCCATCTATCGACACTGTTGAGGCTGATTTGCGTAAATTTAAACTTGCCGATTTGGTTTTTTATATTTTTGAGTGGCAATTCCTGGTTTCCTCAGTCTAGATAAAATCTTCAACCAACTCGTCAGTTTTATGAAAAATTATACCCTACTCTAGACCCAAACGCTCTGATTTATATACCCTATCCTAGAGTAAACTGCTTGAAAACCATACCCTTCACAGCGACACATACCTATATAGCCCATATATGGCAGTACCCCCCCCCCCTGGGGAAATCGATATAGAGAATCAATCAATGCAATGGACATCGATCGCACGGTATCTATAGACATAAGTAATGACTAAAGAAAACAATGCAAATTTGAAATTTTGCAACACACTTTACAAAGCTTTGAATTTTCGAATTCTGCATCGAGATAGCCTCCTTTGAGACAAGTGAAATTTCTGACTGCCCAAAGGACTTTTCATCTCTAAAAAGTGAGGAGCAATTATCAAAAACTTTGCTTCCCTCCACAAACTCGAAAGGCCTCTCATTAAATTGATTTCACGCGGTTTCAAGTCGCACGTCCTTGCTAAGTGAAAGTACCAGGTTCAAGCTGTTGTCGCCATTAGGCGTTAGTGAAATTTCTTGCCATCGGTAATTATGCAGTATCGAATAGAAGCCCCTATACAAGTTCTCGTCCAATAATAGTAAAGTTTCCATAACACCCACGACGCTGTCCTTGGGTCTACTGGTAGGGTCTCCGGGAAACAGAGCTCACTTCTCCCTTTTGGCCAGTCGTTAGGTGTTTCAAAATACTTCGACCCCTGATGGCCAATTCCAAAAGGCGGGTTTAGATGACTACAGAGAACCAATTCGGAATTTCCTGTTCTGTAGAATGTTTCTACTGCTATCGTATTTTCTTGTTATTTTTGACAACTTAAATGTTTTTTTTTTTTACTCTTAGCTGTTCCAGAACCTGTTGCCTTCTATCCCTTGAATGCACCCTACAAAGCCGCAGAAAAAGAGAACAGGCAGCCAAAGGGAATCCTGGGGGATGTTGTGATTACATACGGACCGTACAATGAACCAGGTGGAGCGTACATGTTTTATGGCACTGATAGCAGCTACATCGAGTTTCCGAATACAGGGGGCCTGGACACTCGATTCTCGATCACACTAATGTGCTGGGTTCGACCCGGAGGCCAAGATGGACCATTATTCAGTTACGAAAAAGATGGTCGGGGAGTCCAGATATGGATTGACCGGGGCAGATTTGATCTAAGCCTCTCTGATCTGTCGGCCTCTGGATTGTTAAGTTCGGAGGTTCTTCCAACTGGAGTGTGGGTTCATGTTGCAGCAACGTACAATTATCATACCGGAATTAGCTCTCTCTTTATCAATGGACATTTAAATGTCTCGAATCGCATACGCATAAGGTATGCGATCGCAACCAACGCCGACAAAGTGCGAATGGGGGTTAGAGCTAACGATAATCGATATTTCAAAGGGAAAATCACGGAAATGAAGGTTTACGATGTTGCACTGAACGAAACCCAGATACAGACATCGATAAGACAAGGTAGCTGATAAATAATACGATGCACTGTGTAAATAGTTTTTACCTGAAATCATTGACTCGGTACCTTCTCCGGTGGACGGATGTCTTCTGTTGTTTTCTGTCGACCGAAAACAACATAAGTCAAGTGTGCAATCTAAGAGCAGGCATGCACTGACAGTTTTTAGGACTTACCTTTTAGGACTCTGTCGGGCAAGGCTTTTCGGGGAAAACAAACTACATCAGCTTTCTTTCCACCTAATAGCTACAGTTGAACAGAAAATGGAAGAAATTTGTGTTGTTTAATAGTAATCTATTGCCAGGATCATTTCTTCACTTACACTCCAAGCACAGTTCATGTTTTATAATTATCTCACACATATCATAAGTTCTTTTTTCTCTGGGTTGTTTTGAGCAGGCAACTTGACCTTGCTTCACAAATATATCTTCATGTATATATGTGTGCTTCACAGCTAAAGCAACGTTTTGACGTCAATTTTTGCATGTATTACAGCAAGATGTGATTTGTTTAAAATTAATGTAAGCACATATGGTTCAGTCAATGAATATTAAGGGTAAAAGGTTTTTATTTCTAACCGATTAGTTCCACCAATGGTAACATTCCCAGCTGCTTTGTTAACAATACAAGGAGGCATGCTGTCATGTTCAGCCACAGGAACTCTTCCCATATACACAGCACTGATACGGAACTCTACAGTACCGGTGAATACAACAAACACTGCAACCATCCGTCTGGACAAGGATGGAAACTACACCTGCCAGGCCATCAACCAGTATGGAACTGACGTGAAAGAACTCCAAGTCAATTTCACAAGTAAGAGATTTTTTTCTGGCCTAAACACTCTTTTCTTGTCAAATAAAGTACAATGCTTGAGAGTTAGTCGCAGGTAAACTTCGAGAAAACGCCCTGTAAGGGTCCTCTGGGTGCAAAGCGCTAAGCCCCTGTACTGCAAACACCAACGGGTTGAAAACTATAACTTAAAGTGAGGTTCCATGCTGTCCAAATTGTTATGGAAGAGTTGTTTCTGACTATTTGTTGGCCATAGCATCTCTTGATTTATTTGACATCTTCTGCAGTGATTGCACTTGAATTAAATATGAGGCTTAAAAGGCTCCGAAAAGTGTCAAATAGTTGCTTGTAAACTAAACATTTCGGGCTTGGCTCTTCTTCAATAGGTGGAGTGATAAAGCAACGCCATACAAACAACTGTACGCGTACGCAAGCTCGGAAAGTGCGCGCACGAAGTAGAAAGTAAACAAAGGCGTGTTGCGACATAGGAAAACCATATTTTTAGCGCACGTATGTGGAATACGCGCGGGAAACATAGTCACAACAAATTAAAGTTAACGTTCAATCCGTTGGGTCTAAGCGTGCCCAGTTTGAAGATTAATTTCATTTCATGCTGCTTGCGGCTGATGTTGCTGCCAGAGCACTGTTTCAAGCCATAGACCATGATGTCATCCAGCGAGTGGGAGGCGGAGTTGAAATTTTCAGTTACGGGAAACTCATGAGATCGGTTTTGAAAAGCGCAGAGGTGCTCGCTGAAACGTTCTCTTAGCCACCTTTCAGTCTCTCCGATGTATAGGCAATTGCAGCGATGACAAGAAATGCAATACACATTCTCAGACTGACAGGTGAAGGATGAAGGTGAATGGCGGGTGAATGCCTTCAATCCTGGCCAAAACGTTTGAGACACTTTTATTTTTCCCTAAAACCGAAATCCAATTCACTCCCCCTCCCCCTCTGGACAATGCTGGGTGTCAGGAGTCAATGAATTGCAGAAATGGCCAATTAATTACTGAGAAGTGATTTAATAAAATAACTGAGATAGTACGCGCACTCCCATTGATTGGTCGATAGGTGTGTTTAGATGAACGTATGTAAACACGGTCGTGACGTTTTAGATTCGCATGTACTTTTAAGAAATATTTTATGAAAGCAATAGTGTGCTTTTTCAAGTTTACATAGCTTCATCTAAACACTTGAGGAGTTGGAAGAATGCTAAAAAGTTTTGAAAACCTTGACTTGTGCCTCGGGTTTGAATAACTATCTCGAATTCTCCCAACCCCTCACGTGTTTAGATGAGGCTACGTAAACACGGAAAAAGGTACTCATTGCTAAATCTGAAGCTCTATGTCCTAACTTTGAAGACGTCCATGAAAACAGTAACACCCCAATAAATTAAACATGAATTCTCATGCAAGTTTGGTTTAAGCTGGGAGAAGTTGTTAGTGGATGTCCATTTTACTAAAATGAATTAACTGGTATTAACAGCGTTTGGCCCAGAGATCGGCTTTCTGATCAGTGAAGGATACCCTTTCAGCTACCCAAGGTATGCGGACAATATATCTACATATCCTATTCCAGAAGGCTGGTCGATGAACATTTACTTTCAGGATTTTGATGTGGAAGAAAGTCCATTTTGCGGGTAAGTGATATGGCTGTGATCATCGAGGTGTATCAGTGTATCCAATGTAACGTAGTGCCATGTGATGGTGTTACGCTTCTGAAAACATTTTATTTAATTAGGATCTTTTTATCCTTCTACTCCTGCCCGGGGTCCTGGTATATGCCTAGCCCTGCGAAAAACCCCGAAGCATTTGGCTCCCTTATTGGTTTGGTCTCGCATGTTGGAGAGAATGCAAACATGATGCTGCATTCCTATCTATTTAATATGGATATTATAATACATATAGATTTTATAGCTATCTGAGATCATCAATTTCATATTGAAGGTTTAAATTCCTCCTGTTTGAAGAGCGTTTTCGAAAAGCTCCGTTTTCGTGACAGATTAGTGTGGACGGTAGGCCTATCCATAGAAATAAAGCTGCGTTTTCAAATTTCACCAGCGTGCTTTGGTTGGGGCCTGAAAGAACTGATCGAAAAAAGTGATTCAGCTTAAATGTACGCCATTTTCTTGTTGAGTATTTAACTTTGAGAGTGTAAAATTCGCCAGGTGTTTTGTTCGCAAGTCTTGAAGTTTCGCGATTTTTGAAATTCTCGAAAATGCAAAAATACAGGCGCGTGAAAATAAGTACGAATAGTTCTTTTCACTTATGATCTCTAAATTTTCCTCGCAGCATCTAGGTGGGTTTAACTGGTAGCTGAGAATCAGATTGATGTTTTTTTCAACGTATTGTTAAAATCTGAGATCTGCAAAATTTCCTGACCGGCGAAAACGGAAAACTGATAACTGAGATCCAACTGCTCCATCCAGACACTACTTAAACTGATTCCATTGTCTATACAAAAGCATATGTGGACTGTCCAAAGCCTGGTACAATTTGGTACATATAAGCATACCTTCTTTAAGGCTTAGTGCTATAAAGACTTTCTGTAAACAGTCAGCTGCACGTTTTTTTATTATACACTGTACATAGTTACCTCTTTTCTGCTGGCGCGACAGATAATACGCGCAGATATTTTACGAGTAGAGTAGTATTTGAGAGCAACGACTGGAGAAAAATGTCCGCTCGTATTACCTGTCAAGCCGTGGAATAAGGAATGTCATTTGCGACTATATCCTTGCATTTGTAGGTTATCATTTTCTTTTAGTTTTTGCTGTTTTTGGTTCAAAAGTTAGTCATGACAATTCATCTCGTGTTCGAACACATCATTTTGTTTGGAGAACACTCAAGAAGCTAGTCGCTCTAGCTCTCAGTGCTGTCCCTCAAGCAATTCTTGTGCTTCCTGCGTGCATCATAATTCAGTAAGACACGCTAAAGCATCAGGAGCCCTGGTAGTATGTAGTTTTTAATTAGATTTTTTTGGAATGTCTCTCGAGTATACTCAGTTACTCGGTTTTAGTGGTGTGGTGTAAAACTTCATTTACCTTTCTTTGTAGCAAAGACTTTTTGAGAATTACCGACGGGATGGGCAAAAGACATCGTTACTGTGGTAACAAGACCGGTCAAAATCATCGTGTGACTGGAGACCAAGTGGAAATAATATTTCATTCAGACGGAAAGATTGAGCAAAGAGGATATCTGCTAAATTTCACTCTGGTTTCGTTGTCCTCAGTTTCAAGCGGTAAGTGGGACCATAAAGAAGCTGATAAAACGTAAAAAGTACACCAAGTTCATTTCCCATACACTTAAATAATTCCTAAAATTTCATTTTCATGAAAAAAACTGGAATCAAACACGAGATTTCTACAAAACGAAGAGCAATAGTGTGGTAAGAGACGATGTCTCTTGAGCGTGGTAATTTTCAATACGTCAAAACAGAGCTTTGCCATCGATTGCTATAATAAACGTTAACATTGTCATGGACATTTGGCATCCTTAGCCACAAGTTCGCGGATACCCTTTAACCCTATTCAGAGCGGACTTTTGGGTTTTGTGAGGTCCTCTAGTGACTGGAAAGCAAGTGAAAATGTTATTTAAATCAGACGACTAGGTTGAACAAAGAGGATATCGGTTAATCTTCACTCTGGTTTCCCCAGCCTCGGTTTCACTGCCCTTGGTTTCACACGGTACTCGGTGGGACCATAAACAAGTTCACCAAGTTTATCGGTAAAAATAATTTATTAGATATATCTCCAAAGACACTGGTGAAAATAGAACCAAATTTAGCGCACAGTTAGGTTTTAGCGTCCTTAGCATTTTGAGGTAGATTTGGCGCTTCTGACAGGTCACGTGACATGTTTAGCGGAAAATAACAAATATTTGAGGAATTAGTGTCAGTTTTTAGCAAGATCATTCAAGAAAAACGAGTTTTAGATGCGGTCAATTATTTCCATCACGTTTGGAAGGAACGTCCAAGGTTTTGCGGAAAAATGTTATAGGGTCAAAGCTCATTTTTTTTCAAGAAAATTCGACTTTTGATCATTTATATTTGCTTAAAACGAAATCAAGGAAGATCATTCCAAACGTAACCAGGTAGATAATTTAAATTTGCATAGAAAACGCTCATTTATTGATCAATACGTGTAAGATTCGCTACCAGTTCTCCGATGTACTAAATTTTAATAAAAGAATAACGTTTAAAAGAACGTTTAAAAGGTCATGAACTTGTGGCGTCTGTAGTCACAGGCTCTCGGATACTCTTTGACCCTATTCAGACCGGGCTAATGGACTTTTTGAGGTCTTTGACCGATGGGGGATCGGGGGGAAGGGGGAGGGGCTTTTGAGGCCAACATTTCGCAACTCTTGGAGTATTTAAACCTTTACTGACCATAAATCTTGTACGTTTTATGACACATCCCAAACTTTTATCTACGAGATCCTTGTCACAGAATGAATCTGCCATCTTGTATTTTCACGACATTTTGCAAAACGCTAGAAAATTGCGCAAATTTGCTCGTAATATTTTCTCTTTTTTGACCGTCTATATCTTTGATTTGAACAGCAGTCTTAATTATCATGAACTGTAGACAGCTGCAAGCGCAATATAATAAAAGCACAACAGGACGACACGCTTTTTCATTTAGTAAAAAAATTCAATTTTACAAATTGGAGTTATGACTTCATGCAGTTTTGGCAGCCTTCGGAATGTTGATCATAAAGTTATTTCCCCTCAATCATTACTTAAACTCCCAGCCTCCTTAAGATATAAACTTATTATCCTTTTTCAGTGCCTACGAAAAGGAATGCTGGTCAACCAACACAAGAAACCGCGATCTCCAATGAAAGGATGATTTACATCTTATCTGGTATCGCCTTCATTCTGCTGCTGGTGCTATGTTTTATTCTAGGTTTCTGGTGCTACAGACGGTCTCATCACAAGCGAATCAAAAGGTTATTCACTATTGTTGATAGTACTTACGATGAAACATAGTAAATAAATTGGTTATTGCAAAACTAGGACAATCAACAGGAGAGATTCTGAATGTTTTACCATTTTACAGCTAAAAGCTGTATGTATAAGTTAGTTACAGCCGGTTCCATTCTCAGCAAGCTCACTGTTTTGACACGCAGTGGAGATCTTGCCTCTTTGTTGCTTAACTTTATTCACCTAAAAAACAAAGAAAACCGTACTAACATAAATTGACCCTGCATATAACATATCCGTACCACAGGACAAACATAGTTTAACCTTGAAATGTGATGTTCAGACAAGAAATCGGATGTAAAATGATTTGGTAAAATGATGAGAGGCGCAGTGATCCACTGGTTAGTTAGAGAGCAGTGGGAAAAATAGAGAGAGAAAAAGTAAGCGAGGAGTGTGGTACGGGAAAGCCAGAGACCAATCTTTTACTCCTCGCACCAAGGCCCTCTCCCCTTCTTTCACTCGCCATTTTTCGTGCTGGACCCAACGAACTTTGCGCGTTGGACTCGGAATCTGCTAGCGGTCCAGGTTGGTGCGTTGGCTGAGGTCACTGTGTTGTACTCCTGAGTAAGGAATATATTTGGGAATCTCCCAAGCTCAGGATATTTTAAAATGGATGACGCCAAAGTGCCAGGTCAATCGAGGAAATGTGCGGAGGTAGCTTGAAGTGGACTAGCATGTCATTTAGAGGAAATAACAATACCTCTCGTTCGGAAGCCGGGAAAGCTTCGATGGTATATGCTTAACTGCAGTCTTTACTATTACAAAACGTGGTATCGAATTTGGAACTTACAGGCAGAATGGCTGGGTTTCATCGCCAAGCTCTAAGACATTCGTCTTTTAAGCAGCAAGATTTAAGTCAAATAATAGCATACTGGGCTATACTACTTGATAACAACTCTTTTTGTGTTTTAACTATTTTCCCATCGTTCCACAGATCAGCTCGTTCAGCTCGCGAAATTATCCCGCTAGACAAGTGGGAACTTCTTCCCGAGCAAATAAAATACGAGGAGGAGCTGGGTCGAGGAGCGTTTGGTGTGGTTTACAAAGCAACTCTAAAGAGACGAGCTGGAATAGAAGTGTTCGATACTGAAAAAACACCGAAGCCAGAGGAGCCATGGCAGGTGGTTGCAGTCAAAGAACTGAAAGGTAATTGCAGTCATCATGCAAGATCATGTTTAAAAGGGTGAATCGTTACACAACTTTTAGGTCCAGTGTCTTTAAAATACACCTGAAAGAGATTAAATTCTCGGTCATATGCAAATACTTCACCCGTTTCAGATCGGTCGTGCTTGGTCTCTTGCAATCAAATCGCAAGCTGTATCTCCCCAGTCTTAAGCTGAAGGTGACACTACGAACGACACAACTGAGCCATTTCCCTTTACAGTGTGGATATAATTGAGACTAATCACCTGTCGCCTGTGTTTTTTTTTCTTTTCATGTCCCACTATCCCTAAATTGGACAGCAGGTAGTCCTGAGCGTGAAACGCAATTGAATTCCCTGTAGGAACTGATGTACTCAGACCGTGACTGAAGCAAAGCCTAATAGATGGCTGATTGATTTTTGAATCTGAGATTAAAATCTTCTATTCGTAGCAAATAGGAATTTAACTACATCATTTGTGTTTAGATGATCCGAGCAAAGAACAAAAAGAAGAGTTCTTGCAGGAGATAGAGCAGATGAAGCTGTTGGGTGCACACCAGAATATTGTATCCCTGGTTGGTTGTTGCACTTTGCAGGAGCACAAGTTCCTTGTGATAGAGTACGTTCCGTTTGGTGATCTGTTGCAGTGGTTGCGATGCAGGAGACGATCGGTAAGACGTTTCCCAAAGGAATATTTAATCAATTTGATGTTGCGTCAAGGGTTTGGTAGTACTGGATTTAACGTGGTGTAGTCCTTCACGAGACAGTTCGTGGTAATTATATGGGGCTCTTGCAAATCTATCAAAGCTCACAGTTTAACCTGCAGCAGCTATAGGATTTTCAATGGCTAGATGTCTCCCAAGTAGGCTGTTTTGGGTTCTAAATAGAACAAAATTTCCAGTCGATAATGTTCAGCCCTAATCTTGAAACTTGATTACTTCCACGTTTAGACCAATCTTGCTAGTTTTTTTATGACCTAATCGTATTCATTGTTCACTAGATCAATCGAAACCAAGGCACTGGGGGTAACGAGGAGAAGAAATGTTATGAAGAGAAGGAAATATTCAATCCTCAAAAGGAAGTGAGCGAATGTGACCAAGTAGGTGGCTTATATTAAGCGCTATTCTAATCAGATCTGTTCAGGGCTTCAAGAGCGTGAGTGGTGTGATGGAGTGGCGACTAAAAGTTCTGAGGCCTTTGACTTCACCAGTATGTAACTTGAGGGGTGAGGAATGTTGTATAGTGTATCTGCAATCAAATATTTAAGGCTTAAAAGAAAATAACCTTTCAATTGATATGTCACAAAGCTGACTGCCAGGGTGAATTGATCGGTGAGCAGGGGGTTATTAGGAGAATTGGTGGTGGGTTAGATGAAGGCAGGCAGGCAGGCAGGCAGGAATGGGGGAAGGACTGAAGGACGGACAAATGATTAAATGGATTAAATGAACGAATAAACGAATGGGCGAGTGAATGAATAATAATATCGATAAGAATTAAAATATTTAACTTTTAATGCATATTTATCAGGGAGAACAAGACCTTCAGGATGAAAATCGGGCCTTGGCTATTTCTGGTGGTTTGCAAGTTAACAAAGAAATCGCCATGTCCTCTGGACAGCTTTCTCAGGTAAAATACAGCTTGAATACGACTTAAGAATATATTATCATTAATCTCCAATTTGTAGTTATAATGTTATTAGGCAAATATTCTCTTCAAATTTGTTTTGGAAAACGGTTTAGCCATGACGTCAAAATTTCAATAGGAAAGTTTGAAAGAGTATTTCATTCCACGTGAAAAGAAAATTTGACAGATGTAAAAAAAAAAATTAAAACGTGATCAGTTTAACTGCATTTAAATAGCAGGATGGGAGTATGGATAAATTGCCAAGGATATCCCATAAAGGGACGAACTAGAGCGTTTAGATGGTTCTTTAAATCCCGGAGATAAAGGAGCTATCCCCCTCTACTCTCACAAAAATTTACCCAGTCTTTGAACTTTCGCTTTACCTCACCCTCCCCTCCCCCCACCAATCTAGTCCGATGTAACTTTTCAGCTCTGACCTCTCGACGGAATGTAAGGTTTTAAAATGTCTCCCGCCTTTCGGGTATCACTCCTCCTTTTTTTTTTTTTTTTTTTTTTAAGAAGAGAGAGATTTTTCAAAAAATAAGGGTATTAAAATACCCGTATTTCACGGCAGGTCATTTTTTTTTTGCCATTCAGGAAAAAGAAGATGATACTCAGGATGGGATCGATCGAGATCAACCACTGCAAGAGCAAACTTTGCTGATGATGGAATCGACTCCGTCACGAGATAACAGAGATATCATTCTTGATGTAACCCTTTTTTCTGAGAATCTTGCTCAAGTAAGTAACTGAACAGCGAAAGTTTTCTCTTTTTTGTTTACTTCCATGGCAGTTTTAGCTCTTAAAACTACATTTGCGCATATTATAAGAAAGACTTACACGACAAATTCATTGGTCAACACGCATACTATTATTTAGATTGGTATCTACAAACGTACATGTACTAAATGTATGGTAATGAAACTTAAATGATGTGTATAGTATCCACGATTGTTTATTTCATTGGTGGTCACGTGCCAAATATGATGAGATCAGTTAGGTTCAACATAGCCAAACTGGCAGTAAAAATCGAAAGTATTATGTATATTCTAAAGAGTAGTATGTAGTTTTAAAAATGCTAAAGCTAGAGCGGTAGTGGAAGAAATGTAATAAACAAACATCGAAACCAAAATCAAAACTGAGAAAAAAAATTGTACAGCAGCGCAACTCCGACACATTACTACAAATGTGTGGACTTTTATCGACAACGGCAAATTAGCCAATCAGATTGCGAGATTAGTAGCAATTGTGGTAAAAAGCATTTTTTTCAGTTAACATGAATTAACAAAACAGAGACTATCAAATAAGGCGTTCTCAATTTTTCCAACATTGTAGAAATTATTTATTCTTTTTTTGTTATGTTTTGTGGATGAGAAGACTATAAAAAGTACAAATGACGAGCCAGAGGATAATTGGCCCCCTGCCCCACCCCCGTAAATAGTTCTTAATGAATTATTTATGGGGGCAAACGGAAATGAATGAACGATCAAAAGAATGAATGGGCATTTGTGATGTATATTTTACTGGTTGTTCCAACATATGATTCAGTTGATACACAGAATGTAGGCGTTGCTGCGGAATAGTCACAATACAGGAGTTGGTTTCTATTACATGCAGTTAATATTTACTCACGCTTCACGGTTTGTTATAAGAGAATTCATGGGAAATATGCCTGCCCCTTGTAAAATGTACTAAATTGGCAATAATTTTCGCTTATAATGAAAAATTCAAGAACGGTAAAGTTTAAAAAAAATCTGTACGTAAGGTTCAGAGCCTCCTTGAAGTTTGGAAATTTAAGGTGGCTCTGAATGTAAAAAAACAAATATTGAAACCAAAATCAAAACTTAGAAAAGAAACAAAAAAACAAAAAACAATGGTATATGGCGTTTTCATTGTCACGCAATATAAAATAAAATCAAAAACCATTTAGTGGATAAGGTCAAGAAATTGCGATATTACAGAAGATACATAAAGAAGACAGTTCTCCAAGTTTAAGATGTACACTTGCGTTGTCCCAAAGTTGAGATATTCGTCGAAATTTTCCGCGCAAATTTACAGAACCTAGTATGGAGCCGCCATGTTGGTGTTCCAATATGGCGGCCGGAAAATAGTTTTGACATCTGGAACTTACTTTGGTTATCTGGGACAATGATTATCTGCACTGAACAAATAAACATTAAAATAAGCACTTTAATTTTCCAAATATGACAACGTCTTAAACGGCTAAAAATCACGAGATGAATACGTATTTTTCGACAAACGCGATCGTAGCTTTGTCACGCACCGCCATAACTTCGAAATTCAAAATGCGCTGGTGGCACTATTGAGCTGGGAAGTTGTAAACAGATATAACTTTGGTACCTCTTATGCCTGATGAGGATAAAAACTTTGGTGGCTCTTTAGTTTTGGTTAAGAATTTGATGACGTCACGTGAAAACGCTCTATAGCAAGCGCAACTTCGACATATTACTACAACTGTTTTCCAATCACCAAGTTTTGCTTTTTTCTTGCGCTACGTTGGGTTTGAAATAAGCACCACAATTTCTATCCCTCCTTCCCTACCCAAATTAAAATATGTATAACGAAATCATTTACAAACGATTAGTTTACTATCATTACTTGCTAGGTTATGCTCTCTTTTTTCTTTCTTGCCTTATTTATTCAGGAAAACAGCAACGATTTACTGGTTCAGGAAAACATCGAATTGATGCCGATACCATCGACATCACAGGAAAACAGCAACTCTGCTTCCATATTAGTATCGACTGAAAATACTAATGACGATGACGACGAAGAAGAAGACAGCTTTACTACTCAAAAGCTGTTTTCTTTTTCTTGGCAAATAGCAAAGGGAATGGTAGGTATTAATATAACTAATTCGAAATGAAATAAAGTATAAAATACTTTTTAGTAGTGACTCTTGACCTCCACAAGAAAGGTTTTTTAAACAACTCATTTGAAACTGAAGTCGAGATGGGCCTTGCGTGCCTCGTTTATTGGTAATTTCAAACACCCTTAATAAGTTTGAATACGTGACTCACAAAAGAGAAAAAAGTATCATTAAATAATTTGTGCTCTTTTAATTATTGCCTATTTTTTTTTAGAATTATCTCGCAGAGAAAGGCTTCATTCATCGTGACCTTGCAGCTCGTAATATTCTGGTTGGCAGTGATAACCGAGTCAAAGTGTCAGACTTTGGGTTGATGCGAGAAATCTACGAGGACGTGTACAGTGGAAAGAATACAAAGAAGCTTCCTCTGAAATGGATGGCCCCAGAATCAATTAATGACAATATTTTCACCGTCAAGAGTGATGTGTAAGTCAATCTTTCTGTGTGACGGCAAAGCCTTTTCTTCAACCCTCAGACGCACATATAGAGAATTATACCCTGCGCGCGCTACGATTGGTCAAAGACCCATGTTTTGTCAGAGTATAAAACATAGGAAAAGTGTGTTTTATTGTTTTCGCCACACTACCTCTTTATCACAAAGCAAATGAAGAAGCCTAAATCCTATATGACACTGTGATAAAACACTCCGAACTTTTGGGAACACTGTGGCTCGTGTTTTCTACATTTCCCCTGTGTTCTCAAATGCCCGTCGTGTTTTATCGCAGTGTATTACACCGCTTAGGCTTCTTTATTTGTTAAGTACAACTTGTTCTTTTAAGGATTTAGCGTGTATCATCGGGTTATGATTCGCGGGAAGTTTGGAGAGCACGAAGAAAGCAAGAAGTTGCTCGTGGAGCAGCTTGTCATTATAATACATGGACTAAAAAGAGAAAGCCTTAAAATCTTAGCTGGGTTGAGAACATGTACAGTAATTACAAAACAGCGTTTCTTGATCTTTTTTATTTCCATATAGCTGGTCCTTTGGAATACTTCTTTGGGAAATGGCCACTATGGGTAAGTTAAAGAAATGCATTTTTCTTTATTTGTATTAAATTATTTTTTTCCTTTATTTCCGAAATTAGTCATTACTTTCTTATGTTAAGGCGAGAATTCATTTCAGTTTTCCTCACATGACACTCAGACTGTTGACTTACTTTTTTTATGACTTATTATTTTTTTTTGGATGCATTTCAGGAGGTATCCCTTATCCCACGTTAACCAATCGAGAGCTGTGTGGACTTTTGAAGACTGGTTATCGCATGGAAAGGCCTGACATGTGTTCTGATGAAGTGTAAGTAACTGAATTGCGTTGAGATTAGTTGTCCCTCTTTCGAAATAGGGCTGAACTTGAAAACAAGTAATTATCCAGCACTTACAAATTGAAATGTACGTGGCTCGCTTAAATATATATTTGTATCGTATAAAAACAACTGGTAATGCTGCTACTAAGAGGAGAGAACAGCCATTCATGAAGACCACGAATGCCGTAGAGGAACATTGTCGTTTTTAAACCGCGGACACTTCGCCGATATGCGAACAACCAATGTTACGGACATACAGTGGCTTAAATTAAATATCTGCAAAGGATCTATAATATGAACTATATCCGTCCCAATTTACGTAAGATTTATTTCAAACCCTGACAATTGCAATCTATTGTTGTCACATAGGAGAATTGCTGTCTAGAGGGGCTCTAAAAAAATTGGAGTTATTGTAATAGTGTGTCAAAATAATTGGCTCAGCCACGGGATAACCCTCTAGTAATACCCAAAAATTAAGTAACTATATATTCTTTGGATTTTGTGACAGCATTGGTTCAGGTTGTTGTTCACCATATTATTACATGTGTATTTCACATTATTTTTGATCAAGAGGCTGCAAGCTTGATCAAATACAATGCAGCTATTTAATTTTTCGTCATCTTCTAATCCATGATAGATATGAACTGATGTCTGAGTGCTGGAATGAAGATCCATCCTCTCGTCCCAGTTTCTCGGAGTTGATTGACCGATTGGAAGTGATGATGACGAGGAATCTACCATATTGTGACTTGGACAAGCATGATGAGACACGCTCTTACTACAACGTGCTTGCTAAAGCCGATGAACACAGCGGATAAGAAAGTGACAGAAAGGTCTACAGGATAATGCACTATGGACGAGAACTTTAAACTTTAAAAGGCCATATTTAACTTGAAAAGGAAAAAAAAATGACTATATATGCATGTAATCCAGACTTCAATCTTAGAGAGATCTAGTTGAGAAAAACTCAGGAATTGCGCAGATAACCATCTTTCGTCAACTACTACAAACAACAGAATTACAAACCTTGTGCTTATCCACTTCTTAATCCATATCCGTCCAATGTTGTTTTAAGGTGATTCCTTAGTATTGCATTGCGCATCCCTACTGCGCACGATTTTCTCGTCATTAGCGCGCGCACATGAGCGCGTGCGCGTACAAAACGTAAGAGATTTCCCTCAAACTAAGCTCGATAGCGAAATAAATGCTCCTTTTCTCTTAAACGAGCACGGTGACCCCCACTTTATTTCATGATTTCAATGAGAACAATATCCTAAATAACTGAGAAAAAAATTAGCCGAAATCTATGGCTACTTTTTTGGCAAATGAAATAAATACTACAGAATGAGACATAACGGGCCCAACAGTGCATACATATCCAAATTATGTTTCCTTTAAAGGATAAAAACATGCAGGGTATTTGAACACATTTTTTCTGGGACGTAGATGAATGAACAATCAAAGAAAGTCAAACTCTGTGTGATATAACACACTGCATTGAAAAATAATCGAGCTTATTTGTTGCGCACGGAGATTACCAAAAGTCACCCAAATTACCGTATTTGTTAGCATTGTGGCGTGAAAACAAGCACGGTGACTCCCTCTTTTCACTGAGTTTTTAAGATCTCCTTGTCCTGTAACAAAAGCATACCAAGTTTCATCAGAAATCTATGGCGGGTTCTTTTACTTGGGAATCACCTTAAAATGTTGGTAATACACGAGAAGTAATTTTTGGATAAAAAGACAGAGAGAGAGAGAGAGAAAAAAAAAAACATTAAGAAGGAGGTGGGAAAGATAGAAAAGTAGCTAGCCCTCGTTAGATTTTTCTTGTCTCAGCAGTTCTATCAAGGACGGTTAACATAAACAAGTAAAGTTATGAAATAATTTGAAACATGTACCCATGTTTCGATGTGCTAGTTGTGTAGGATGATAGAAACTGAACTCTGAAGCAGTATTGAAAATGGAGGCGCATTAATCATGTTAACATTGCTAGCTGCTGGTTGCTTAACCAGTTTGCTATTGACATTAGCAAAGATAAAAAGCTGAATTTGAGACTGCTACATATCTTACTGTAGCTAATTGTCTGCCAATATACTAATTTAAGCTTAAATATATTAAAATGTAAGTTAATGTAGCCTGTGTTGAATCTGACTTTATTTGCGTGGACTGGTGTGAGGGCTGGATCCAAACCGATGCGGGAACTGGAACAACCGAGGATCATTGCAGTAATTTGTATAATGTTGATGAAGAACGCGGGTATAAACAGTGCAGTGCAACTGGGATGAACAGTAGTGAACTCGCAGGTAAACAAACAGGGGGTAGACATGAGAAAAGACGCGGGAAAGGCAAAACAGAAATCAGTAAACTACTTGTGGATGCGCACATGATCCGACTCACAGTTAATGGACTAGAGCAGAGTGTAGCCGCCGGGAGTCTACGTATGTAGCTAAAACGGGAACTATCATTTAAAAACGATGGCCACACTATATCTCTCCGGGGTTTGGCCAGACTGGAAGCATTAGCGCAACTTGAATTTCTGGCCCTCGTGTTGGTAAAATAAGAGGGTCTGGATGGGGAAGGGAGGGGTGGAGGGGGGGGGGGAGTAGGAGAGGCGCAAATGTCAGTTATCAGTTAAAATTTTGATTGTCTATTTGTCACTTGTCAGTTAAGTGGCTGTTACTTATTAACTGAAACTAAAACCTTTCCTAGGGCAGTTTCCTTCTCCACGATTTTTTTTTGAGAGGATGTACACAGATTATACAGTGAGCCTATTAAAAATTATCATATAAATGCGCACTATTCGGGAATAAGCAAGTATAAATCACAGAAATAACTGTCAATAATCATAAGTCTCAAATCGAGCCAGATCGAGGTAGATCGTAGTCGCCTTCGCAGCCGTTATTGGGGTCGTCACGCAACTCATCTTCCCACTAATAGTTAGTGGAGTAAAGCGTTGCGTGACGACCCTAATAACGGTTGTGAAGGAGACTAGGCAGATCGAATTTTATTCGTTAAATTACCGTACACAGTAAGTAAAAACTTGATCTAGCGTTACGCTTGCATTACACTTGTTTGGTTTGGCGGTGGATTTCTTCGTACTACACAAGTGACACGAACTTCATCCCGATACAATCGAGACAACGCTCTACCCAGTACTACCCAGGAGTGCCTCGGTTCCCGCTCGGTTCAGACAAAATACACTTCATAAGAGATGAATGAAAATAATAACAAGTTAAAACTAGGTTCTTCTACGAATTATTCATGTGTAATTGCTGACTGGAGTGCCAAACCACTGAATGCAACCTAACAACTAGGGATCCGCCCCATCTCCTAAAAAAAATCAGGGAGTGTTTTGCCATCCGGCACGCTCACAAAGTCATTTTCGAACGCATTGAAATGCGTTATGGCGGGCTACCCCAACACCAATGAATTTCTTGCCATGCGGAGGGAACGAGGACGGAGGCAGGGTCCCGTCACAACAGTCTACCACTAAAATATAAATCCGTGAACGGTTGAATGAAAAGAGATCAAAATATGGAGAACGTTTCCACGACACGAACTCGCGAGGCTAACGCGCGAGATGTGTGAACTCTCCCAGCATTCTTTGCAAGGACAGGTCGTCCATGTTGTGGAACGTGACTGGACAAAAGGTTAATTTTTTTATTTACCGTTTATTTATCGCTTTCTTTGCGCTGCTTTCATGATTTGTTTGAAGAGAGGATTTTCTGCCTATCATAGTGCACCTTTTTTGTATATTTAGGTGAAGAATGTTGCTGTTTTATCACAAAGAGCTGGAAAACTTTGTTGGCGTGCGATTGGACTGTAGGTAAGCTTTTAGAGAAAACAAAATATGTTTGATTTATTTAGAAAGAGGTGGCTCTGGCAAGGTGAAATGAATTCCATTTTCAATGTGTCCCAGCTAGATTCTCTTGCTTCGTCCTGTA